>NC_022020.1:13240796-13254395 GCF_000317375.1 Microtus ochrogaster | reverse complement strand
GGAAACTTTAATACCCTAATTTCACTAACAGACAGGTCATCCAATCAAAACTAAAACGGAGAAGTACTGGAGCTAGCAGATGGAAAAAAAAAAGAAAAAAAAATTTAAAAAAACCCTAGGTCTATTAGATATCTACTGAACATTTCACCCAAACACAAAATGATATATCATTTCAGCACCTCATGGAACTTTCTTGAAAACTGATCACATAGCACAGGATAACAGATAAAATAAAATTGAAATACCCCCCCCATTCATCCAATCAGATCACCACTGCAAATGGAGGCAGAACTTTTTTGGGGGGGGGGGTTCGACAGCCCAGTTCCAAATAATCACAAAAAATAATTACACAATATTTGGCCTATTATTTAGGCTTTTTATTAACTAGCTCTTACAACTTACATTAACCCATTTGTACTAATCTATATTTTGACATATGACTTTGTGGATTAATAGAAATGAATAATTTTCTGGATACATACCAATTACCAAAGTTAAGTCAAGATCAGATAAACAACTTAAATAGACCTGTAACTTCCAAGGAAATAGAAGCAATCATTAAAAGTCTCCCAATCGAAAAGTCCAGGGTGAGATGGTTTTATCATAAAATCATACCAGACTTTCAAAGAAGAGCCAATTCTCCTAAATTATTACACAGATCTCTGTAGAAACATAAGAAACATTTTCAAATTCATTTTATGAGGCCATAGTCACGCTGATACCTAAACCACACAAAAATTCAACAAAGAAGGAGAATTAAAGACCAATTCCCCTTATTAACATAGATTTAAAAAATACTCAGTAGAATACTAGCAAAATAAATCCAAGAACACAACACAAAGGTTTTTTCATCATGACCAAGTAGATTTCATTCCAGGGATTCAGAGAAGGTTCAGTATAGGAAAATTAGTCAATATAATTCACCACATAAACAAAATTGAAAAAGAACAGACCAATTGTCATCTCACTGGATGCAGAAAAAGGCTTTGACAAAGTCTAACACTCGTTCATGATAAAAGCCTTGAGAGATTAAGTATACATGGGGCATTACTTAACATAATAAATGCAGGTTACACAGAGCCCATAAACAACATCAACTTAAAGGAAAGAAGCATAAGGCAATTCCACTAAAATTAAGAACAAGACAAGGTTGTCAGTTCTCTTCATACCTATTTTTTTTATTTCTAGCTAGAACAATTAGACAATTGAAGAAAATAAAAGGGGAGCCAATTGGAAAGGAAGAAGTCAAGTTTCCTAGCTATTTGCAGATATGATAGTATATGTAAACAACCACAAAAAAAAAATTCTCCCTGGGAACTCCTACAACTGATAAACACCTTCAGCAAAGTAGCTGTATACAAGGTTAGCTAAAAAAAAAAAAAAAAAAAAAAAAAAAAAAAAAAAATTTATGCCCCCTTTTTTAAAAAAAAAAAAAAAAAAAAAAAAAAAAAAAAAAAAAAAATCTGTAGCTCTCCTATTGAAAAACAGACTGAGAAAAAAATCAGGGAAACTACACCCTTCACAATAGCCACAAATAATGTAAAATATCTTGGGGTAACTCCAATTACACAAACAAAAGACTTGTACCAAAAAAAAACTTTAAGTCTTTGAAGAAAAATTTGAAGAAGATACCGGAAGACAGCAAGATTTCCCGTGTGCAAGGATCAGTAGTATCAAAATAGTAAAAATGGCTATCCTACCAAAAGCAATCTACTGATTCAATGCAATCCATTTCAAAATTCCAACACAATTCTTTACAGTCCTTAAAAAGACAATACTAAACTTTATATTAAATCAACAACAATATGAAAAATCCCAGGATAGCTGATATAATCCTGAATAATAAATAAACTTGTGGAGGTATCACCATTCCTAATTTCAAGCTTTATTACAGAGCTATAGTAATAAAGACTGCATGATATTGACATAAAAACAGACACATTGATCAATGGCATTAAATTCAAACCATATGGACATCTTGGTTTTTACCAAAAAAAAGTCAGAAATACACACTGGCAGAAAAAGAGGAAAGAATCTTCAACAAATGGTGCTGATCTAATTGAATATCTGCATATAGAAGAATTAAAATAGATTCATATTTATCACCCTTCACAAAACTCAAGTCAAAGTGAATGGAAGTTCTCAACATAAAACCTGATATCCTGACCCTGATAGAAGCAAAAGTGGAGAATAGCCTTGAATACTTTGGAGCAGGAGACAGCTTTCTGAACAGAACACTAATAACACAGGCAGCATGATCAACAATTAACGAATGGGACCTCATGAAAGTGAAAAGCTTCTTTAATGACAAATAAAGCAGCAATAGGACAAAATGATATTCCTACAGAATAGGAAAATATTTCACCAACTCCGCAACCTACAGAGGGCTAATATCCAAAATATATGAAGAAGTCAAGAAATTAGATGTCAATAAACCAAATAATCCAATTTAAAATGAGGGTACAGATCTGAGCAGAGAGTTCTCAATAAAGGAAACTCAACTGAAAAACACTTAAAGAAATGTTCAAAGTCCTTAGCCATCAGGAAAATACAAATCAAAACTACTTTGACAGTCCATCTTACAGCTGTCAGAATGGTTAAGATCAATAATCCAAGAGACAGCTCATGCTGGTGAGGATGTGAAGCAAGGGGAACATCCCTCCATTACTGGTGGGAGTGCAAACTTGTACAAATACTATGGAAATCAATACCACAGTTCCTCAAAAAAATGGAAATCACCCTACCTCAAAACCCAGCTAGGCCACTCTCAGACATGTACCCAAGTTGCTCCATCCTACCACAAGCACACTTGCTCAATGGAATTCATAGTTGCTTTATTCTCAATATCTAGAAACTTCAAGCATCCTACACATCCCTCAACTGAAGAACAGATAAAGATGATGTTATACATTTTCTCAACAAAATATTACTCTGCTGTTTTAAAAATGGCATGATGTTTGCAGACAAATAAATGTGACTAGAAAAAAAAATCATCCTGAGTGAGGTAACCCAGATTGAGAAAGACAATCATGGTATATACTCACTTGTAAATGGATATTAACTGTAAAGCAAGTGATAATCATGCTACAATCTGCATACCCAGAAAGACTAGCTAGCAAGGAAAGCTCTAAGGGAAGCATGAATCTCCTTGGGAAGGTGAAATAGAATACATTCTGGGAGCAGGTGGAAATAGGAACAGATAGGGGGATAGGGATGGAGGGAGAGAGTATTGGAGAGAACTGACATTGAATGACATGGGTGGTGGTACTGATGTGGAAACCTAGTGTAGTAGAAACTCCCCACATTCTAAAAGGATGACCAGAGTAATGGAAGTAATGGAAGATTTGTAACCTGAACTGGATTTGGAACCCCTGTAAACAAGGCAAAATTTTCAGGGTGGAACTGGGACACCAACCCAGCCACAAAACCTTCTACCTATGGTCTATCCCACCTGCAAGATGTGCTTGGGCAATGGAGAACTTGTGGGAAGAAACAACAAATGAGTGGTTTAATTTGAGGCTCATGTCATGAAAGGAAGTCCACTTGGAATTTGGGGAACTTCGAAGAGAAGAGGGGAAGGAAGAATTATAGGAGCCAGAGTGGTCTAGGACACCAGGAGAATACAGTCCATGGAATCAACTAAGTGATGGAGAAGGGTCATGTGTCTATGTGTTACTTTCATTGGTTAATAAAGAAACTGCCTTGGCCCTTTGATAGGACATAAAATTAGGTAGGTGGAGTAGACAGAACCGAATGCTGGGAGGAAGGCAATGAGGCAGTCACCATGATTCTCTGACTTGAGATGGGTGTAGGCTAAGATCCTTCCTGGTAAGCCACCACCTGTAGTGCTACACAGATTCCTAAATATGGGTTAAATCAAGATGTGAGAGTTAGCCAGTAAGAGGCTAGAGCTAACGGGCCAAGCAGTGTTTAAAAGAATACAGTTTCTGTGTAATTATTTTGGGTAAAGCTAGCCAGTGGCAGAGAGCCCTCCCGGGCAGCTAATCAGTGCTCATAGGGACCCATGGAGACTGCAGCAACAATCACAGAGTCTATATGGGTCTGCATTAGGTTCTCTGCATATATGTATGGTTGTTAGCCTGATGTTTTTGTGGGACTCCTCATAGTGGGAGTGGAGATGTCTCCACTCTTTCATCTACTCTTAAGAACCTTTTCTTTCTACTAGGTGCCTTATATAGCCCTGATTTGAGGGTTTGTACCTAGTCTTATCTAACCTTGTTGTGCCATGTTCACTGGATATCCCTTGGAAGCCTACTCTTTTCTGAAGAGAAATAGGAGGAATCAATTTGGGGGAGAGCGATGATGGTGTGGCACTAGGAAGCATAGAGGGAGGGGAATTAGCTGTTGGGATATATTGAAAATGCACACACACACACACACACACACACACACAAAAGTGAGCATGTATTTTCTTGATCTTGTACACATCAATTCCATTGATTCCTTCTTACAAAAAAGTATCAGCCTTTTTCTTAGGTCCAGTGGTGATTGGGAAGTAGACTGCTAAGAAAAATAGCATTCTGATAAAAACCAAAGAGAATAGGTTGAAATTTACGTATTTTCAAGCTGAGCTGTTGTTGCCAGACTGAATGTATTCTTAGCATTGATTAACATTTAAGAAGGGTAAACGACTTACTGTTCATCAGAACCTACTCTTACAGTATTTCAATCACGTCATTTGCTCATCACTTCGGAAACATAACCAGTTATTTGAATGATAAATCTTTCAATGCTAGAGATTTGTTTTTGTTCATGACCCACTGAGCACCTTGATATATCTTTCTTTATAGCAAAGAAGGCAGGCTCTTTTTTTATTGGCCCTCCTAGGCAGCTGGCTGTCTTAATATGAAGCTGAATACCTCCTTCCAATTCACTGACTGTCTGAAATTTACTGAAGTGGACAATGGACACAAGCTTTGTTCTTGCTAAGAAGTGCACAGCCAAAGTTCTGTTGATGCTTTGAGAGAAGCAAGGGAGGGTTATTGGTCTGGACAAACAAGGATTCCCCAACAAGCAAGGTGTCTTTACCCTTGATGGAGTCTGTCTACTGTTAAGTAAGAGGAATGCTTGATATAGACCAAGGAAAACTGGAGAGAGAAAACACAAGTCTGTTCAGAGATGTGTTGTGGATGCCAACCTGACAATCTAAATGTTCTCAACTTGATTAGTGTTATAAAAGAGAAAAAGAGAAGGATATTCCTGGACTGACAGATGCTACTGTTCCTCCGTGGTTGGAGCCCAAAGAAACTAGCAGAATCTGCAAATTGTTCCATCTCTCTAAAGAAGGCAAAGCCCTCTAATAGGTTTTCCTAAGCAAAAATGGTGAGAAGCCCAGGAACAGGAATCAGCATCCTGCTATTCCATGTGCCCTTCAGAACAATCATGGATGTACTGATCTGAAGAAACAACACACAAAAGCCAAGTGGAAGACTGCAGAATAAGCTAAACTTTTGGCCAAGAGAATGGAGGAAGCCAAAGAAAACTGCCAGGAACCAACTGCCAAGAGACATAGGCTATTCTCAAGAGCCCCTAAGAATCTAGTCTAACATGAATGATAAATAAAAGTCTTAATAGCAAATAAATGGACAGATGTTGAAAAGAAAAGAAGGTAAGGAATGGACAAAACATTACATCCTTCCTTGGTAAGAGACTTTAGGTGGAAATGGTTCCATCAGCGTTTTCACTTATCTTCTTTTTACAGCCTGTCCTTTATTGGGTCTTGAGCCTTTTCTGTAGCCTTGATGGGAGACAGAAATCATCGTGGTCTCAGATGTCCAGGTGCTCTCTATTTTTGACTCAGAACACTCAGCAAATCTGTCCTCAGATGATGTAGCATGTACATACTTACTGGAAGGATCCGAAGGCACCTGGCCTTAGGTAAGGTGGAGGTAGGGCTCAAGTATCAGTTATGGTTCCCCCGAGAAATGGAACCTTTCCTACATATACCCAGGAGAGCAGTGCTTCCAAGTACAGAGTCCTAAAAACCAGAAAAGCCAAAAATACAGGTTCCACTCCACAGGCACAATAAGTGAGCTGTCTTGACTGAGTCCAGTATCCAATTCTGTTCTATTCAGGCACACAACAGATTGGATGACGATGCCACCACAGTGGGAAACACCATCTGCTTCTCTATGTCTATGGACTTAAGTGTCAGTCTTACCTAGAAACAGTATTATAGATGTATCAAAGAAAAAAAATGTTTCTCAGCTATCTGGTAGCCTTGGGGCAACCAAATCAAGTTGGCATACACAGTCATTCATTACAGGTGGGAACTTGACATCCATATTGTCTTAGCTAAGATTTGTATTTCTGTAATAAAATATCATGATCAATAACAACTTGGAGAGGAGAAGAATGGGGTTTTGATATGGTTATGAACAATATCATAGTTCATTACTGATGAAAGTTTGGGCAGAAACTCAAGGAGGAGCCTGGGGTCAGGAACTGAAGCAGAGGCCATGGAGGAATGTGAGTTATTGGATTGCTTCCCATGGCTTGCTAGTTCTATTTCCTTATACCACCCAAGAGCACCTGCTCAGAATTGGCCCTACAACTAATGAGCTGAATCCTCCTATACTAATCATTAATCAAGAAAATATCCTATAGACTTGCCTACAGGCAGTCTGATGGAGTGTTATCCTCAGTTGAGGGTTCTCTTCCCAGATAACTCTAAATTGTGTTAGATAATAAAAAAACAACCAACTAGAACACAAACATATATCTCTGTAAACCATGATTAGTCCTATAATTAGCCAACAGCAAAGTTATAATTTCTCCTACCATAATACAACTGTCTTTGTTTAACAGGGAGTGGACTAGCTCTTTCCAGGAGAAAAAGTATATCCTTGGGAGATAGTTACTCTTCTTCATATCCTGTAACTTAAATATTATCACATGCAACAAACAAAACGTAAGTATTTTCTCAAGTCAATATGTTTGATGTTGCATGCATAGAGAATAAGAGAAGAAAGAAAGTGCGTTTTCTCTGATGTATCTATCTTGGCATATTCATCCAAACCAGAACAAACATAAACATCTATTCACAGCAGATATGGAAGAGGTATTCAAGATTGTGACGATCCTACTCATAGGCTAGCAGCTGGTATGACCACCTTCTTTCACTTCTTATTCTGTGACTTTTTTGCCTTTATCAAGTATCTTAGATGGTTGTGGTTCTTCACCTTGTGGGGAGAGGGACATTTTTATCCCTGAAAGGCTTGTGCCACTAATTTTCCTTTCTTCCTTTCCTTGGATTGGCCTGGGTTGCTTTCCATTGCATGCCAAAAATAATCAATGCCCTCGGAGATCTCTTGTCTTCCAAACACCCCCTTCATTACTTCCATTGTAAAGTATTTGACCAACTTCCCCTTGGTGATGGACCAGTTACCTGAGCCAGCACTATCACTCCATCCCAGTGAGAGGAACAAGTAATCTTGAACACCCAAGTGGAATTCTTCTCTTCTGGTTCCATGAAGTCATGTTTCAGTGGAAGCAGCCTTGCTTCTGAAGTTAAAGTCTACACTAGCAGAGCACGAACTAATGGAAACAGAAATTAAACTTTGTTCTAGTGATCACTAGTAGACACAGAGGTGTTCTACTGCATTGCCATCTTCTAATACCCAGGCCATGGATCCTAACTGGCAAAGAAACAAGATGGGTTGATAGTATAACAGTCTGAGGAAAGAAAAGTGTCAGGAGGCAATTTCCTCCTAAAATCATTGCAGGAACCATCACCCTGGGGAGTCTACAGAGAACCCTACACCCCTAATTGTGTTAGGAATCGTTCTATTGACAGAGCCTACCCCACACCCAAATTGGCTGTTAATGGAGAGCTATCTGTTAGCCGAACCCACCCCACATTCCAAACTATCTAGAGAACTAGGTGTGTCAACTAGTGACTTCCTGGCCTAGGTGACCTGACCAAAGGTAAACTCCTGGACCATGTGACCAACGTGAACCACGTGGCAAGAGCCCAGGCCCCTGTGCCCATCCCAAGCCAAACTCCTTACACTATATAAGCTGTACCCCATCTCTAATAAACTGAGGCTTTGACAGGAACCCCGCTTAGCCTCCTTCTTGTCTCCCAGCTCATATCTTCCAGATAGTGCCTCTCTGGGACCCTGGAATAACTGAACTGCAGGGTGGTTTACAACCCCTAGACTAAGTAACCCTCCAAGGCAATCTACAAAAAAAAGGGTATTTGCATATTAACAAACTGGGATGTGAGAAACATGAGAGATGCCTTTGATTTAGTCAAGGTAGTATCATTATTGGAAAGATGTCAATCTCACATGCTGTCATGGGATGAAGCACTGCCGAAAGTCAATCATTTCAATGGATTCCTGCTAAAATTGCACAACCTTGGTCTGATGCCTAGAATTCATCAGATAAACTCAAACTGAAGTCAATGCTACTAAAAATATGCCTTACTTATCCTTGCCTATGTTCAAAAAACAAACAATCACCAGGAAAAAGTAGAGGATCTGTCCCAGATCGGAGGAAATTGATATGTTTAATAAGTATATCTGTTATAATGTTGTTTTAGTAAATTCTAATGTGCTATTTAATTCACAGGAAGCTAGCTCTAGAAGTGAGGGTTGTCCCCTCATCAACTCCAACTCAAGTTTGTTTGTTTTAGAGATTCAAAGATGCTAGTGGATCTGTGAGAAGAGGGAAGAAACCACAAAATAGCCTAGGGGTGAAATATCTTGTATTTGGCAACAGAAAAGGAGGGAATTGCTAGAGAGAGAACAACTTGCAAAGCAAACCTAAACCATGTTTATCTACCTTAAAGAGTGCCTTGAGAAGCCTGTGGGGCATGGTTACTTGTTTGTCTTTGGAGGACAGAGGGGGGCAGCTTGTGACCTCTGATGCTCCATTGCTTCTGTTACTGGCTCTTCTGTCTTTCACTCCCACCCTCCGCTTTCTACTTGGCAAACTCAGGTATTCAAAACTGAGAGCACAACTATCATGGATCATTCTCCCCACAAACTAACATTTAATAACGTTTTCCCCACTGGAAAATGAATTGATCTTTCTAGTTAGTTTTTCTTGGTGGAAGACTGGAAAAGATAGACAATATTCCTGGAGAAGCTGTTAAGTACAAATTAAGACTAGTTTAGTCATTGGTATATTTAGTTTTTATATTAATGTTATATTACTAGTAAAGATACTAACATTTGGGGAAACTGAAGGATCCATGGGAATTCCCTAGGAATTTTCAAATTTCGCTATCCGAATACAAATTAAAAATATAAAGAATTTTGGTTTTAAAGATCATTTTAGGAAATTACAAGAGTTACGTGTTATGATAGTTTGTACAAGCCATTTCCACTCCCTCTCCCATCTGCTGAGGCAGGCTGATCTTCAGCTTCTGACCTGAGCTCGCTCTCTTTTCCATCTTCCTCTCAGAGAGGCAGCTTTGCTTCTGCCTCTCTCCCCACTTCTCCTCCCCCCTTTCTCTCTCTCTGTCCTCTTCTCCTTCTCCCTCACCTCTCTCCTCTAAGTAATAAATATCCAATTCTATTCTGTACAATGTGTCTGTCCATGTGCCTCCTACCAGCCACCTGATCACATTGCTGGTCTAGCTGGGACCAGCCCACCCACCATGTGCCTCCCTGCCTGGGACCAGCCACTGCTCAGGGACTGGCAGCCATCTCTGCCTGGGATTGGCTGTTCCCAGGGCCTGCTACCTGCCACCACATGGCCTGCTACCACCATTTGGGGACCTACAGCATTTCTGCTGTCTGCTGCTGCCAGGGATCCTGCAGAATTTTTAAAAAATCATAACATGGGGATGGAGAGATGGCTCAGAGGTTAAGAGCACTGATTCTTCTTCCAGAGATCCTGAGTTCAATTCTCAGCAACCACATGGTGGCTAACAACCACCTGTAATAAGATCTGGTTCCAATTTCTGGGCTGCAGGGACACATGCAGGCAGAACATTGCATACGTAATAAATAAATAAATCTTAAAAATAATTATAAAAAAATCATAACATTAGGAAAAAACATAGACTTCTCAAAAGACTCAAAAATACATCTCCCAACATAAACTCAAAGATACATAAATAAATTCATCAAGGTACACACATAATGGACCTCCCAGCAATCACTTCTTATCTAAGGGCATCTTCTTTACATTTTGGATTTGCTTAGAAGGGTAGAGGATTCTTTCCATGGTTGAAATAGACTTGACTGACTATATAAGTGTGTGTGTGTGTGTGTGTGTGTAATTGTAAAGGACTTTGATCTAGGGCTGTTAAAACTAAAATAAACTACAGGTCACATAAATATTTTTCAACTTTGGAGGAAAACGTGTTATTTGACAATTCCTTGACATTTCAGTCTAAAGATGGAAGGTTAAAGTAATCATGTTTATGTGGTGAACCTAGGCTCAGAGTAAGTGAAGTACAAAGGCAAGGAAGGTTCAATGTAATTCCAAGGTCACTTGCTATTTTACTTTTATTGTGTGTGTGTGCACGCTTGTGCATGTGTGCTTGCCACATGTTTGTAGGTGTGCGCATGTGGCACATGTGTGCATGTGTCCATAGGGACCTGGGAAGACTGTCAAATCCTTTGGAACCGGGGTTATAGGTGTTTGTGGCCTACGTAATGCTGGTGTTGCTCATGAGTGAGCAACAAGTGCTTGTAACTACAGAGCTATTTCTACAGGCCACGGTGTAGACTATTTTAATCAGAGCATCCTCCTGTGCCATCTACAGCAGTTCCTAGAACAACCAGGATCTCTCTGTAAATGTACCACAGGTACCAGCAAAACCACAAGGAAAACAAAAGAACAACAACAAAAAAAAACACTCAGCTATAAGGTCGACATCAGAAACACATATGCCAAACCTAGTCATTGGCTATCTTAAATCTACAGTGAAAAGAATACTTGCCATTTATTCCTTCTCTAGTATTTATAAGTAGCATTCTGACGATTTTCTAAATGTTTACCTTTCTCTTTGGAATGCATGTTTTGTATTTTCTTTGTTATGTTTTCATTCTCCAAATAGTTCACTGTCAATTTACCTTGTGATACCTTCTTACGTGTTTCTGTGGGCCTGTGGGCCTGTCATACTCCAGGCCAGGCCTCATGCCCAGAAGTAGTTGGCCAACACAGAATAGACTCTGGGAGTGTATGTGTCTGGGGGTGGGGGCACTATTTTGTTTTGCTTTTTATTTTTATTTACTTATTTTCTCCTATTGGTTATTTTTAATTTGTTTTGATTTTCATTTTTTGTTGTTTGTTGAGGGTTTTTGTTTTCTGTGTTGATAGAGAGGGAAAGAGAGAGAGGAAAGAATATGATCAAAATATATTGTATAAAAGTTCTTTATAAAATGAAAATGGCTTTTATTTCTATTCTATTGTTTCCTATAAAAACACAACCTTATGTTTTCATTAAGTCAGCTCTGTCTGATTTCCACTTCATAACTGTGTGGTACTTTATACTATCACAGGAGAAAACCTTTTTCTTGGTGAATTCGACCTGTTTTTCCCCCCACAGCCTTTCATCCTTCTCGTTCTGTGCCCAGCAGGGACAAAGGTCTGCTCTGTTTCATATAAAGCACATACTTCCCACCTGACACTTTTTGTGATTAAGGAAATTGGCTTCTCCCCATGGGGTGGAAGAACGTTTGACAGACAAGCTGGGTTCTTAGGAGAACCTTGGAAATGGCGGCTCAGTTTGTGTCAAGCACAATAACCTCCGGATTGTTTAGTGACAGTCTTTAAATTCTACCTCAGTTACACTGGTGAACATTAATGAGAGCGTGTGGCCAAGCAAATGGGAAGTAGAACATCGCTCGTGGCTTGATGAGATCTCTGAACAGTAAATTCATGGGGTATGAACTATTTATCTGAAAGATGAAGAGAGCACACAAGGCAGTGAAGGCCAACATCTTTCCCACAGAAAGAAATGGATCATATGCTGAATGGGCTCCAACATGCCATGGTAGTGAGTGACATTTCCACTCCAGTGACTCACGCAGTAAGAGGGCTCTTATCCTGGACTTTGCAGCCTGGAAAAACCCCAGTTAGGTTCAAAATCAACCAAAGGAAATGTTGGGGGCTGCAGACCCCTGGCCCTTTGACTTTCTTTGCCTGCTGGAGTGAACAGAGTAAAGTAACTTGTTTTCCTGTGCCTGCAGCTGCTCCGGGAACGAGACCCTCATGAGTTCCTGATGGCAGGAGAGTGAATTCTGGTGGGTTTTAGAGTGGTTTTTAAGAGCTGGGGCATGGTTTCAGTTAAGGATCCCTATATATATAAGCTTCCCTGGAGCACAATAAAGTTGGCATTCTTGTATCAAGGATGACCTGTGTCCCTGTGTCTCTGTCTCTGTGTGTATGTTTTTAAATCTCCAGCCTAGTTCCTGACTCGCGTACCATCCTGTAGTGCCCTACAAGGAAGAAAATGGATTTCTTGCAGGACATGATTTGTGAGCAGTGCTATCGTGGGTGTTTTCATTCCCCATTCTTGGGTTTTAATTCTTATAATACTTCTGTTAGGAGTTGAGGTTGTCTCCGTTTCATGGATGAGCAAGCAGAGGCGAGGAAGGCTGGCTGAGTTCGCAAGTGCTTGATTTGGAACTTTTACTCACTGCTATCTGAAATACATAGCTATTCCACGGAACATTGACAGCAGTTCCTTATGGCTCAGTTTCACTGGTGCTGGCATGATGCTTGTACATGTAGATTAGGGGTGTTTTGCTTCCCAAAGGCCCCATGTCTCCACTGCCCTTCACATTTCAGAAGCAGGTTATTTACCTTTGGCTAGCATTCTTGGAAGGCCTTGCTGGCTGGTCAGAGGTGGCATTCTACCATGACCTGGCAGATTTTTTCCAAAGCTCACCAAAATGGAGACTCCCTCCATAGTGAAACTTCCAACACCATGCTCTTATCTGGATAATGCTCCTGGACCTGAAGGACTAACCTTGTCTGGAAACTGTCTCTAAGCAAGACTCCTGATTTATCTTTAGCTAGATCCTTAGCAGAGATTCCTGCTAGAAGGCTCCCCTTCTGCACGTATTACAACTAAGACTGTGCTAGGAGCCTGCCTCTTTATGGAAATTTGTTTTTTCCCAGGCTCCCATTCTTATATACTTCCTATATATGGAAGAAAATTGAGCTGATTCACCGAAGTCTGTCCCCTGGAGGGCTGTCTCCATCATGTTCGCAAGCCATAGAAGGATCCCTATCATCTCTTCTGACCCTTTGTCTTCGTGGACTGATGGCCAGTGGGGCCTGAAGACAAAGAAGACCACCACATAGTATTTATTATTTTCCCCTAAAATACCAGTGCTTTAGAGCTAGCCGACCAAATGTTTGTACCAGTCATTTTAGTCTGTGTAGGGTTTTAAACTTACTAGAGAGGGTAGATGAAGAAAGGGGAGCATTTAGGTATAAACTGGAGATATATAAAATCATCAGCTCTGTGAGGTTCCCCTATCTATAGGCAGAACACTGGGTGTAGACGTAAGTCACAAACGATGCCACAGCAGTTTGGAATTATAATTAATAGGGTAGTATTTATTTAAAGGGGAAAAAAACTTACAGATCACCGTCAGCCCTCTGTAC
>NC_022020.1:13230531-13233772 GCF_000317375.1 Microtus ochrogaster | reverse complement strand
GGCCGTTTTTTTAAAGGGAGAGAGACCACGTCCCAATGGGCTGGTATCTCAGCGGCTATAGGCTGGAGGAGCGGAAGGACCTCCCGCAACAACTGGGGGTCATATGAACTGTATACTCATAAGGCAAGAGGGAGCGCTCCATAGTTCCGTCATTAGACTTCCTTATAGACTCCTTGTCTTCCAACAAGCCTATAATTAGTGGGAAAACTTTTTATGATAGTAGCTAAGACTTATCAAGCATACTTTGAAAGGACGTTTACATGTCTTCCCTGTTCATCTGCATGGTTCACCAAAGAGAAAAGCTGTGGACTGATTTTTGGAAGACACTGAGATTCTTATTTATTCCATGGAGATTCTTATTTATTACATGGAAGCATCCCTCCACTTATGTGAAATGCACTGAAGATCTCAGATCACAGATATTTTCACAAAATGGAAGAGGATGTTCAAGTTTTCCTGTTGTATGTTCACTGGATTCTGAGACAATGTGCCTGTTCTAATGGGAGCTCACCAAATCCAGCCAGACTGGAACTGAATGAGCAGGCAATCAAACCGGACTCTTTGAATGTGGCTGACAATGGAGACTGACTGAGAAGCCATTGATAAAGGCACTAGGACTTGTTTCTACTGCTTCTACTGCATGTACTGGCTTTCTGGGACCCTAGTCTATTTGGATGCAAAGTTTCCTAAATCTGGATATAGGAGAGGAGGGCCTTGGACTTCCCACAGGGCAGGGTTCCCTGCCCTCTCTTAAGGAGGGAGGGGGAGAGAGGAAGGTGAGTGGGGGAGCAGGAAGAGAATGGGAGGAGGGGAGGAAGTGTAAATTTTTGAATGGAAAAGTAAATAAATAAATAAATAAATAAATAAAATAAAAATGGAAGAGGAGACAAATTGGTGGATGTCTGAGCAAGGGTAAGCGGCAAGAGGGCCACTAATTCAAGGCCAGCCTGGGTTACATAATGATGAAAATGTAATGGTTTGACTTGTGTCCTTTGACATTGTGAAGGTGAATGCAGTATGAATTCAGAAAAAACAAACAAATAAATAAAACAGAACAAACATGGACAGCCTGAATTGGGTGCAAGCCTGACCATCAGTTAAGGTAATGATTCTCAGCACGCGATGGCGATGGTAGGTTAAGCTATAAAGTCTGGTAGGTTAGTTCCACTAACTACATGTTTTAACTTGTAATATTTCAATTGTCGAATTTATCAGGACAAAGCCATCAGGTGGCTCACAGCTTATAACTCCAATTCCAGGTGATCTCATGCTTTTTGATCTGAACAGTGTTGGCACTATTCATATGTGGCACGGATGAACTCAAGTGGGTACACACATACAGAAATTTTTTTTAAATTCAATCTTTTAAAAGTTGCAAAATAAAAGAAAAAAGAATAGTATAGAATAGTATGTCTTATCTCTAGACAACAGCTCATATATTTGGGGTATTTTTTAAATGGTCTTCAAACTCAGCTGATAAATATCAAGTCATAAATATCCTCATGAAAGCTGAAATCGGTTTCTCAGCAGGGGCAAACAGGAATGTTTTATTTGTCCTGTCTGGGAAGCCCTTGGTGATGGGGGTTGGGTGGGCATAGCTGTACTTCCTGCCCTGTCAGCTAAATCTACCGAGGACTAAAGGCTATGTACATAGTAGCCAGTTAGCACAGCCTTCCCTGAAGCCTGGCAGATGTTTTCATGAGATGTCCCAACCCCCCATCGCTGCATGCAGGGCAGTTAGCACCTGGTAATCTGCAAATAAACCCCTTGCTCTTTAATTGCTTTGAAACAGCCCCAGCAGCAGCTGTGACCACCAACATTGCTAAGTAAACAACAGGTTTCTGCACCTGCTGGAACAAAATCTTGACCATAATGTTGACCAAGCAGGTAAATTCAGGTAATTCAGCCTTCCCTAATATAAATTGCCTGGGAGATTAGCAGCTGCCTGACAGTATTGATTCTCTGCCTCACATATGGGATGTTGGCCCCATTGTTGCCTCCTGATAGGATTGAGTTCAAGTCTCTTCATTAAAAATATGTATAATTAATTTGTCTCATGGTTACTGCTTTTTAGCTTCTCCTCTTTTCTCCTCTTGGCTTTTTTAACGTAATGACTTCTTCTGAGTTGGCAACACCTTTCTGAAGGTCCAAAGTAGAGCAGACTCAAACTTTTGTCTTCCACAAATAACAAGATTATAAAAAAACTGCAACAGAAATATAGGATTTTAAATTTTAATTATAAAGTCATTGTTTTGGATGTTTGTTCCATCTTCTCCTTACTGCAAAGAGGACCATCAAGCTCACAATGAGAAACCAGGAGGAAATGATATCACATTTAACTCAGCCTTCCACAGAATAAGAATAGTCCAGCATCCTCCACACAAGTGTGTCCACTGAGTTGAGATTCCTAGCAAGAGGCCCACGAGATGCTTAGCTCAGGTTTTTAGTAACAATAGAAAAATGGAGAATCCAGGAGCGATGGAGGAGGCCAGCTGCTGATGAGAATCCTCCCCAGACCACATCTTACAAGTGTGTATATTTTCTTAGAAGCTGACCTGTGTTTTAGGGGGAAAAGTATGCATACCTATGATGTCTTAGGTTCAGGGAAGGAAAACATACAAGGACCAATTCAGCAAGTCTCCAAAGGTATTGGATACTAACTGAGCTATCTGCCTGTAGTTTTCTCCCCCAAACAACCCTCTTTGGAACTGGTTGTTAACTAAGAAATTTTCAATGTCAAGGTCTTTGCTTTATCAAAAGTATCCTGTTAACAAGAAAAATGTAAAACGGTGTAAAATGAGCCTTGAGAGAATGATCAGGCAAAAGAGTCAGAGACAGTTGCTGCTTCCTCTGCCAGGAGTCCCACAACAAAACCAAGCCAAACAACAGCAGCACATGAGCTGAGAGCTGGGATCAGTCCCAGGCAAGTTCTCTGGTTGGCAATTTAGTCTCTGTGAGCCCCATGAGCCCAGATCAGTTGAGGTGGTATATTTTCCCATGGTGTCCTAGTGTTTTTAATCTTAGCCATTCTGACAGGTGTAAGGTGGACTCTCAGAAGCATTTTGATTTGCATTTTCCTGGCTGTTAAGGATGTTGAACATTTTTTTAGGTGTTTCTTGGCCATTTGAGATTTCTCTGTTGAGAATTATCTATTTAGATCTGTTGTTCTTTTGAAAAACTACAACTCCCAGACTCCTCTTGGACTATGGTTACCTGTGCGTGCACCTGCGCGCAGGTATGG
>NC_022020.1:13203971-13229831 GCF_000317375.1 Microtus ochrogaster | reverse complement strand
TTTCAGGAGGTCCCATTTATTAATTGTTGGTCTTGGTGTCTGTACTCTTGGTGTTCTGTTCAGGTCGTTGTCTCCTGCGTCAATGCATCCAGGTTATTCCCCACTTTCTCTTCTGTTGGGTTAAGTGTATCTGGTTTTATGTTGAGGTCTTTGATCCACTTAGATTGGGTTTTGTGTAGAGTGACAGATACGGGTCTATTTGCATTCTTCTACATGTTGGCATCCAGGAAGACCAGCACCATTTTTTGAAGATATTTCCTTTTTTTCCACTGTATATTTCTGGCTTCTATATTTAGGAGTACATTGTTATGCTGATTTATATCTGAATATGAAATTTGGTTCCATTGATCAACCTGTCTGTTTTTATTCCATACCATGTGGTTTTTAGTACTATAGTTTTGTAATACATCATGAAACCAGGGATGGTGATACCTCTGGAGGTTCTTCCTTTTATGTAATATTATACTCACAGATCACAGATTTATTGAATAATCTTATAGGGGCTTATTACATTCACAATGTTGAATTTCTAAAAGCAAAACTGGTTCTAGTCAAGATTACAAATATGCAGTGTTGTAAAACACAAAAAACAGCAGTTTTAACATGTTGATCTCCTCTATGAGGAGGGTAATGTCACTGCATACTAGTTCTGATTGGCTTATCACTTTTATCAAAAAAAATTCTTGAACTGTGGCATCGAGTGAGTGGAGAGATTTTTTTTTCTCAGTTTGGTCTTATAAAAAAAGTGCACTGCACCTGTGGTCATTAGACTGTGATTAATCTCCATAGGGACTGGCACTATTAGGAGGTGTGGAAGTGTGTCACTGTGGGGCTGGCTTGGAGGTGTCCTAGGCTCAGGATACCACATAATGTCTTATTTGACTTCCGGTTGCCTACAAGATGTAGGATTCTCAGCTTTCTCTCTGTATCTCAGGCTGTCCTGGAACCCACTCTCTAGACCAGGCTGGTCTCAAACTCACAGAGATCTGCCTGCCTCTACCTCCCTGAGTGCTGGAATTAAAGGCATGTGACACCACTGCCTGGCTTCTCAGCTATTCCTTCAGCACCATGTCTGCCTACACACCACCATGCTTCCCACCATGATGATAATGAACTGAACCTCTGAAATGGTAAGCAAGCCAACCCAATTAAATGCTTTTCTTATAAGTGTTGCACGGTCTTGGTATCTGTTGACAACCATAGAAACCCTAACTAAGACAGTACCCTTTTGACAAAGAGACTGGCTTACATAGAGGCATGGCCTGGGTTCAGTTTTCATCACAGGAAGAACTTCAGAATGCACTAAAATAGGAAAATCATATAATTGGTGGAGCAAAGATCCATGCTCAAGTCCAGAAATCAAAGGTTTAACAAGGGTTTTAAACACTTGATGTATAGAAAGATTTCTGAGATGCTTAGTGTGTTACCCATTAAATAAACATAACTGAGACTTAAAAAACCCAAAACATGAAAATATCATTTTGACCTGTCCCCTTATCATGTTTTTAATGCCTGCAGCAACATTACAAAGGAAAGTAGATGTCTAAATTCTCAAGTAATGGCCACTCTTAACTGCATTATATATCAAGATTAAAGAGCCCCTGAAGCTTATAAGTTTTAAGTATTTGATCCTGTTTTATGTACTGTGACTTTTGTTGTATTCTTCTGTATATACATAAGTATAAGTGTTTAAAGGAAAGCATGGAGGCTAACCTGATTAACAATTTGAAATTGTTACATCAAGTTATTGTTATTAAATTCCCTGAAGGAGACCTGGAGAGATGTGCCTACTCATTAATTGCTTTCCACATTTTTTTAAGATACATGATATCTTTATTTACTGGAATTTGCTAATTGAGCTAGACTGGCTAGCCACCGAATTCCAAGGATTCTCTTATATCCTCTTTCTCAGCACTGGGGTTACAGTCGTGTGGCACCTCAATCAACAGTGATGTAAAGGATCTTAACTCACGTTCTCATGCTTGTACAGCAAGAACTTGACCAACTGAGCCATCTTCAAAGCCCTGAATACAGCATTATTTATTGCAGTGCAATCAGTTTTTTACCTGGTTTCTAGAACCAAGTCAACACACAAGCTCACAGATCCTTATTGGAAGAGAAGTTATTGTTCCCATGAGGAAGGGCCCTTTGCCACAACCACATAAATCCTCAGAAAGAAACCCATGAACTGATGAGAATTACTGTGTTCAAGTAAAAGGGAAGCATTTCAGACTTTAGACAGTTGGTAGCTTTTGCAATTAAAATGAATTCTTAGGTACTCCAAATGCCAACATAGTCAAGTGCTAATAACAGCAATAACTTGATGCAATAACCTCAAATTGTTAATCGAGTTAGCATAGATGCTCCATTATAAACTTGTACTTATATATACTTAGAAAATACGCAACAAAAGTGAACTTTGAAGTTTGTCTAAGCTACACTGCATGTTTATATGACCAAACTCTGAATCTGCCTGTATGAGAATGACTCTCCTATTCTAGAATCTATGATGCATAGGGTGGTCCATTCTATTGGAAAGAGCTAGGCTGGCAAGAAGGCTCAGAAAATAAAGACATTTGCTTCCAAGGCTGACAACCTGAGTTTTATCTCTGGGCCTTTCATTGTTGAAGGAGAGAGCCAACGCCAACAAATTGTTCTTTGACCTCTACAGAAGCACAATGGCAATGACAGCATACACACTCAGCTAATAAATAAATAAATAAATAAATAAATAAATAAATAAATAAATAAATTTCCTTTAAAGTGCTAATACAGTTCTCATGCAGTAAATAATATTAGGCTTTTGTAAATTCTTGCAGAATACAACAGATAATTGGTTTTATATATAGTTGCTGCTTTTGCCTTCTGATGAGATTATTAGTATCTAAAATTACAACATATCAGCATAGTTTTAGTTAAAGGGTAAGTTTATTAAATGAAAAAGAAGATGTAAGAAGGGATTCCAGAGGCAATATTGCATTGTAGAAAGGATGGTAGATTTTTGTGATATAAATAAAATCCAAAATAAGCAGAAGTGATGTTACCCACTACATGTGAATCCTGTGTAATGAAACATACTACTTAGTATCCCATATGTAAATTGAGAACAACTTGTGAAGAGATCAGGAGAATGTTGGAGAATGGTATGAACTATTTTGGATTAACATATCAGTGACTTCAATCATAACTGTACACACACACACACACACACACACACACACACTAGTGAAACAACATGCCCCTTGCCACTTGATGCTTAGTTATTGACATGACTGGGCCAGCTGTCATTTCAGCAGTTGATAAGTGACATGTGAATGTGGAGCCCACAGATTTCTGGGTATTCTGACATTCAGAAAACATGCCACTCTTATTATCTTAATGATAATGTGGTTATTAGCCATTACATTGGAAGTGACCACCACTTGAAAACAGTTAACAAGACGTGTGGCCTAAAGGATGACTCTCAATGACATAACTTAAGCTTGTTAAGTGGAAATACTAAGTTTCCACACGTCTGTATGGGAATATCAATATTTAGGGACGAGAACACAGGGAAACTGAAAAACAAAGCAGTGTAGTAAGTCAGGCCTCACTGTCTTTGACAGCTACATTCTCCAGGGCCCTTCCTAAGGAAAGGACTTCCGATCAACAGCAAGAATGGTGTAGTTTGGTCAGTAGATGGTGATGCAGCCATGGTGGAGACACAGAGTATTTTATTACTGTTGCAATGTGCTTTTCTGCCTGGTTCTGAGAGCATCTCTGGCTTTCCAACACCATCTGAAGAAGAAAGTTTAATTCAAAAAGATGCCACCAGCCACCTCCACAGCAATGAATTCCCAGTGGGAACTATAGAACATCCTTTGCACTAATAAGTGAGTTTAGTAAAGTTGTAGGTTAAAATATCAGTATACAAAATCCACTGGCTCAACTCTGACCAGGGAAGCAGATCTTCACCTCTTTCTCTATTTCTCCAAGTCCAATACTACAGTCTCAGTTCCAGCTCTGTATAAACTGAAAGAAACAAACAAACAAACACATGGTCATTTCATTTGATGAAGAAAAGGCCTCTGATAAAATTCAACACCAGTTCAGGAAAAAAAATCTTGGAGAGATTGGGATACAAGGGACAAACCTAAGCATAATAAAGTCAGGTTACAGAAAGTCCACAGTCAACATCAAATTAAATGGAGAGAAATTCAAAACAATTCCACTAAAATCAGGAACATGACAAAGTTGTTTTTTCCTGCTATCCTTATTAAATATATTATTTGAAATCTTAACTAGAGTGATAAGACAACTCAAGGAGATGAAGGGGATACAAATTGAAAATGAGGAAGTCAGAGCATCATTGTTTGAAGATGATATGATATATAAATAAGTGACCCTAAAAATTTCACCATGATAATAATATTTTCAGCAAAGTAGACAGATACAAAATTAACTTAAAATTCAGTATTTCTAATAGATGTAAATGACAAACAGATTGTGAAAGTAGTCTCAAACACTGAAAAATATTTTGGGGTAACTCTAACTAAGCAAATGAGAGTTTTGTATGATAAAAAATTTCAAGTGCTTGAAGACAGAAAGTGAAGAAAGTATCAGAAGAACAGAAGATCTCCCATGCTTATTATCTGTAGGATTAACACAGTAAAAATGGCCATCCTATCAAAATCAACCTACAGATTCAAGCAATCCCCATCAAAATTTCAATGTAATTCTTCACAGATCTTGAAAGAATAGTTCTTAACTTCACATGTTAACAACCGCAAAAAACAAAAAACAAAAAACAGATAACTAAAACAATACTGAATAATAAAAGAAATTCTAGAGGTATCACCATTCCTGATTTCAAATTTTACTACAAATCTACATTAATCAAAACACACATGGTATTGACACAAAACAAATATGTTAATCAATGGAATTAAAGACCTAGACACCTGATTTCTTACAAAGAAGTCAGAAATACACATTGGAGAAAAGGTAGCATCTCAACAAAAGGTGCTGGCCAAACTAATTGGCTGTATGTAGAAGAATGCAAATAGATCCAAAGCTATCATACCATCATTTTGGGCAAAGCAGCAGCCTACATAATGAAAAGTGATTTTTCTCTATTACATATGTGGTAGAGATCTAATACCCTAAATATATAAAGAACGCTAGAAATAGATATCAAGAAAACAATCCAGTTAAAAATGGAATACAGAACAAAACATAATTTTCTTTTTTTTTTCAAAACATAATTTTCAATAAAGAAAACTCAAATGACCGAGAAGCATATCATATACCCAAAGGACGCTTCATCCCACTAAAAAGAAATATTCTCAACCATGTCCATGTGGCTCTATTCATAATAGCCACTAACTGGAAACATCATAGATGACTCTCGACAGAAGAATGGATAAAGAAAATGCAATACATTTACACAATAAAGTAGTATTCAGCCATTAAAAATGAATTCATGAAATTCAAAGATAAATGAATGTAAGTAGAAATAAATCATCATGAGTGAGTTATTCCAGACTCAGAAAGGCAATTGTATATTTGCTTATATGTGAATACTTACTGCTAAGTCAATGAAAATTAAGCTATAATCAGTAGAAGCACAAATCCTGGGTTCAGAGTAACGAACTAGTTCAAAGGACAGATAGGTCTCCCTAGAAAAGGGAAATAGAATAAATAGTTATGAATGAAAGAGGTGGGTCAAGACAATATGGAAGGATCAAGTTAGAGAGGGGACAATGAGGAAATGTCCTAAGATTAAAGAGAATTTAAAGGTTAGTATGGAAACCAAGTCAATGCTTCAAGGAAGCATCCTCCTGCAGGGAACAAATACAAAGACCCACAGCCAGGCATCATGCAGAGAATGGAAGACCTTAGAACACCCAGCCTTGCACGGCTCAGGGAGCCTCTTGGAAAGAGGAAGCAGAAAGAGTGTAAAAGCCATAGTGGATGGATGACATCAAAGAAACAAGGCTTTCTAAATCAAATGAGTAAAGATGCTATGAGCTCACAGAGACGGGGGCAACAAGCACAGCACTCGCATGGGTTGCATCAGGTTCTCTGTAGACATGTGATTGTTTCCAGTTTAGTACTTTATGTGGGTTTCCTGTGCATACAAACAAGTGGGTCTTTGTTTCTTTTTCCTTCTCTTGGGCTCTTTTACTTCTATTATTTTTGTACAGTTCGTGTGTGTTAGTTTTTGTTTTAACATATTGTATTACCATAGAAGTTTGTCTCCTAATAAGGCACAGAAAGGGAGTAGATCTGGGGAGAGGAGGGGGCGAAGAATTGGAAGGAGTAGAGGGAGGGAAAGCAAAAAATAAACTAAAATAAAATAAAATAAGTAAAAAAAAAAAGTCCACTGGGTCTCTACATTATAGCAATATAGAAATTAAAATCCATCAAGTACAAAGTTAAAATACCAAACACCTACACAAACTTTCAAGGAAGACATATTGAGCGAAAGATATCGTATTTGACTTGTTCCTCCAACACTATCTCAGCAAGTCCTCCTACAGATTGAATGTAATACTTCTCAGACTTCTGAGTCTAGGGATGGAGAAATGACTCCATGGATGAGAACACTTGTTTTTCACCAAACTTTGGTTCCCAGCACCTTTAAGGAGTAGCCAACAACTTTCTAAAACTGTATCTCCTTGAAGACCTAAAACCTCTGGCCTCTGAGAGAAACTCATGTTTACACGTGCGCGCGCGCACACACACACACACACACACACACGCACACACACGTCTATATATAAACATCATGTTAGTGTGGTGATAATTTTAGCAGACAGAAGGTCAGAAGGTAAAGGCAAAAGGATCAGAAGTTCAAGGACAGCTTCTGCTAAATAAGTTTGAGACTAGCTGAGCTATGGGAGAGTCTATTTCAAAATGAAAATAGGTACCAAAGAATTGACCCTGAAATTTATGTCAAAACACGGAAGAAATTTAAATGGCCAAGTTAAGTCATGTGTTCAGGGATGGCAGCATCTTCCTCAGGCATCACTATGTTCTATTCATAGGCATCCTCTACCATCCCAGTGCAATAGAAGAGGCCTTTTCAGGGATCCCCTCTATGTTTAAAATGTAAGTCTGGATCCAGCAGAGTCCATCTTCCTAGAGACCAGTCAACATCTGTGCCATTCCCCAGCTGTATGTCCCAGGGTGTCAGCACTGGCCGCAACTCCCTACCCACACATAACCCATTATAAAACTTCTGTTCCATCATTAAGAATGAAAAGAAACATGCTTATGAATATCACACCCCTTTAATAGAGCTCCTGTTTGCTTCAGCATGTCAAGTACAGGATAGACATTTCCTTGGGCCTTTTGTCAATGTTTTTATTTATGGAGAAAAGTGGGCTTACAAGCAGATCCAAAAATCTTTGTTTCTAACTTTATCCCTATCACAACAGAAACAGTCCGTCTGATATATATATATACAGAACTTCTAACTTTATCCCTATCCAACAGAAACAGTCCGTCTGATATATATATAACTTCTAACTTTACCCATACCCAACAGAAAAGTCCGTCTGATCTGTATAGAGCTTGTTTCTAACTTTACCCATATCCCCAGAAATAGTCCGTCTGTAAGTATAGAGATTTTCTCATAACTGTTGACACTTTAACAATGCCATTACATCATCTCCTGGCATTCGTTGCTCTTGGCAAGAAATCAAATCTCATTCTTATTTTTATATGCACATTGGTGATTTTTTTCATCTGGATATTTGTAAGATTCATCTCTACATTGCTTTACAGAAGTATAAAGAAAATGTACCTACCAATGCCTTTCTTTGTGTTTATTCTGAATACATACAGGACATAAGACTAAATACAGTGTTTCTCAACCTTCCTAATGCCACAGTCCTTCGATAAGGTTCCTCATGTGGTGATCCTCCAACCAAAAAATTATCTGCATTGCTACTTCATAACTGTAATTTCATAACTGTTGTGAAATGTAAATATTTTTAGAAATAGAGGTTTGCTAAAGGGGTCGAGACCCACACGTTGAGAACCCCTGACTTAGTATCAGTTGTCAACTTGACTAGATCTAGAGTCAACTCAAAAACAAACACCTGGGCAATCCTAAGAGGGATTTTCTTTGTGAAGTGGTAAGAAGAGGTGAGCAGCATCCTTCTGGGGAGTTCCAGATAAAAATGGAAGAAAGAAACAGGTCCTTGCAGCTCCCCTTCCTTCAGTCTCACTGACATGCTTATTCCTGCTGCTACCATGGCTGGATTCTTTTGCTGATACTGGGAGTGAGCTCTAGGTTTCCAGCGCACACTGAAGACCAACAGAGGAGTTCTCCAGGCCTCCCGTACCACACTGGGACAGCCGAGAGCCACCCTTATGCTCTCAGCTACTGACTTCCTGACCAGATCTAACTGCGGAAATCACTAATATACATATTTATTTATTTTATCAGTTCAGTTCCACTAGACAACCCTGACTGAAAAAATCCATTGCACCTATCTCTTGAAATCAAAGCTGGACATTTTAATCAAAAGGGTTTTTTTTTTCCAAATGTTCTTCTTTTTTATTTCTTTCTTCTCTTCTTTGATGACCCACTTAAATTAATGGTAAAGTGATGGCTATTATCTGTGAAAACTATGTTCTCACCTTTAAGTTTCACTCTCTTTGATTCCTATTGGCCTGACTGACAATGACCCCTTTTCAATGTCCATGATGAATATTGAACATTCTTCTTGTCCTGGAAGTGCTATTCCAAAAATCCTATTTTTGGCCTTGGACTCCATTAGGTTCTTTTAAATCCTTCAAATAATTTTCTAAAATTCTCCACCTCTTTACCTCCCACATTCTTACTTTTCTGTAGGTCTCTATGCTATTGTATCTAGCATTATTATGTATATTACCTTATTTCATATATCACTGTGACTGTTTTAAATTTTTTTATTTAATATTCCCTATCTCTAACATCTGTATGTTTGCATTTTAACACAAATTTATGGCCTTAACTGTAAGTTATTTTGCTGTTTCAAGTGTCCTTCAATATTTAAGCTATGTTTTGAATACTGTATTGATAAAATGTGTGTGTGTCTAGTATTTTCTTCTTTTTTGAAACATAAAATGTTTCATGACCTAGATAGATGGCTGAGTTACTAGCATGCTTTCCATATAAGCACAAAGACCTGAATTTGAGCTCCAGCACCTGCCACAAAGCTAGGAGAGGTGTCAAGTGTTTTCCATCCTCCTGTTGCGGCCAGAGTTTCTGAGACTCAGTGGCTCATAGACCTGGCTTAATTGGTGAACCTCAGGCCACACAAGCCCCAACTCAAAAGCACCAAAATGAATGCCCTGAACTATATCTACTGAGTTTGGTCTCTAGTCTCCCAAACACTTACATGTGCACACAAGAATACAAAGAACACGTCAAAAACACTATTTGAAAAAAATAAACACAAAAGAACACCATGTCAGTATTTGGTAGCTAAGATAAGTTAGGGTGATTTCAGCCAAGGGTTCAAAGTGGCATGGCCACTGTGACTTTCACTTCTCTGTGAAAACCTTGAAGTTAGAACATCATGAGTTTGTGTGAGGTCTCTCTTCTCTGAAGACCCACTTCTCCTGCCCCAGAACCACTATATCTATGCTCATCTAAAGCTGAACTGATATGATAAGATTTTTTTACTTGATGATTTCCAAGTTAGAAGTCGAGTGAGTCTTCATCCAACATTCAGATCCTGTGACCAGATCCCAAGACTGCAGACATCAAAGCTGCAGGTATAAGGAGACATGAGGCCACAGGACTGGAGGAAAGCAGTTACATGGAGGTAGCTAGGGGTGAGGGCTCTGCATTTCTTCCTATTCTCCCACCTCTTTTCCAGCTCTCTTTCTCATCAGATCCTCCTGTCAGGGAATTAGCTGACAGCGCCATCTTCGGAGGCCTCTGTAAAGTCAAACCCAGGGTGCCTGGGCCATTTGCAATGTGACTGCTTTCTCCTTGGTCAAGGCGAAGGTCCTAGCCTCTACTGGGTAAGACCCTCTACTGGGATTTTTCCTGCCACCACCCTCAGTGTTCATTATCAAGTATGAAAACATCAGCTGTCTCTCACTCAAGCAGGAGACTCATCTGTCTTGACCTGTCTTTTAAGGCTCTTTCTTTTCACAACTGCTTGTTAACTTGAAACAATGTTAGCCGGTTTTGCTGTTGTTGTTGAGTTGTTACCTGGTGGTTTCTTGTTTCAGTGCAAACAGCTAAAGACATGACTCAGTGTCTTTACCCAGCAGGGACAAATGATTTTGTGATAGGAAAGGCCAGATAATAAGATTCCTCCAAGTTTATTCAGAGCAAAACAGACTATAACAATCATAATCCATTCTTCTTTTTTAGATATTTTAATCATTTTAGGAAAAATGATTTTTTAACTTCAAATGACAGAGATAGTCACTATTTATATTTTACAGATATAATTAAAGATAGTTTATCATGGGAAATTTGCTACATTTATAAGCATGGTCATATGTATGCCTGTATTTTTATTTTAAAAACAGAGTGAAATAGCCCGTATCACTTTTCACTTTTCAGTGTTTTCCAAATGAAATACATGGACCCTCATTCTTTGTTGTTGTTCTGGAGAATATTGTTCCATGGCAGATTTTATTTTTACCAACGGTCCTGCACTGGTAGACATTTAGTTTGCTTCCCTTTATGGTACAGTAAAGATTTTATAATCATATCTTTAAACATTTTAAAAGAATGAGTTTTAAGGCATGAAATATCTGAGAGTATCTCGAATGAAAAATCTAGCAAATAGTATATGTGTATCTACATAAACAAATGTACATGTGGTTACAGTTTAAGAAAAGAGAACGGGAAAGGTTAACCATTCAGGGACAAGGGAGGGCTGAATGCTGGTAATAGATAGAAGCTATGGAAGGGTCTATAAAGTTGTTTTTCTAGTTCTAATTCTGTTGTGGATTATTCTTTGGTTTTAGTAGTTGTGTAAGTAAATCAAACATATTTAATGCTAAAAGTGTACAATCTAATGAGTAGTCTACAGATTTCATTCTGAATGCCAGTTCTCACTGTATAGAAGAAGTTCATTAAGTTATATAGACTTTGGGTCTGGTTAATTTTGTGTGTGAGATTTTTATTCATTTCTGTGGCACTTTTATAATAAGGTTAATAAAATTTTAAAAAGAAAAGAAGTATAGGTTGAATAGCTGTACAGGCAACTGGGCAAGTTCTAAAAGGGAGTCAGGACCTGGCATGCTGGGATTGGGAGTTCAGATCAATACTACTCTCCTGTCTGGGGACTGGGGGTTTAGGTCCCAACTTAACACCTACTACATCAAAGGGTTTAGCTTTTGTGTCTTCCACCTTGGGGTCATTCACACAGGCTTGTCAGTTACTGTTTCTATGCCCTCCAAAATGTGAGTATAATTATATATAAAATAGATGAGTTCTAGCTTAATGAACTCTTTTCTAAAGTGGTGAACCTCAACAAGAAGAAAGTATGGCCAAAATATGATATTATCATTATTTAATCACGAACAGGACCAAGTAGAATAAGCATAGCTGACATACGTCAAATACATTATGAACAGTAGGTTCAGAAGCGTATTATTCAACATTTTGGTAAGTGACTAAGTAAATGATGTCATTCTGTGCACACTTTTTTTCTGTGCAGATATCAAACACTAAACAATGAGGAATATCTATCTCTGTTGCATATTGAATGATTCGATCAAGGTAGAGAACGCTAAAATCAAACCACTTCTATCCTGTGCTCATCCTCCAACACATTGTCTCTGCATCCAGAATCATTTTCTGGCAGAACCACGTCTGTTCAAACATTTATTGCTACAACTGTTTTCATAGAGACATACTGACGAGGGAATGGGTTGGCTGGCATTAGAACCTTCCAATACTACACAACATCAACACAGATGGTCGGGAGACCAAGTAACCCACAAGCAAGCCCCTCTAAGTAAAGAAGTCACCTTAGATTGTTAGTCAGTTCGGTCTCCTATGGAAATGCCTGGTTTTCAAATGCATATGCCAGGCCTGAATGGAGTGGGAACCTCTGAGCAAGGACAAAGTTGCAAGTTCCCTCCTGCTGGTTTCAGCCCAGTCTGACTGGTAAGCAGTTGAAGGGATTACAGAGCTGAGCCAGAGCACTGGAAGGAAAAGAAAGACGCTAGCAGTGGCTGGGAAGATGGCTCTGTGGGTAAAATGCATCGTGTGCAGGTATGAGCGCCAGAGTTTAGATTTCGACAACCCATAGGAACAGCCAGGCACTGTGACACACAGCTATAACCCCAGTTTGGGGATGTGGAGACAGGAGGATGCCTGAGCTTATCAGCCCCTTGAAACCAGAGAGCTCAAGGTTCAGTGAGAAACCTGTCTCAGAAAACAAGGTAGAGGATGATAAAGGAAGACATCTGTGATGCCAACCAAGCATAGGCAACGGCACTGCACACATATGGTGTGCACACAGATGTGCACATGTAAGAACGCACGTAAGAATATACCCACACCGCCAGCACATACACCTCCCCCTCCCACACAAAGTGGGGGAGGTCAAAGGTCTACCAAGATTCTTTAGTAAGAAGAAAGAATACTGAAACCCAGTCTGTCACTTCCATCAAATGCAAATCTACACACAGGCAAATGCCACGATACCCTCCTCCCGCCCCCACTGTCTCATTCTGTGTTCAGAAACACAGTAGCTACGCTCTCGAGACTGACCACGCTATTACTGATCTTGTCTGTACATAGTGATTAAACAGGTAAACCATCTGTAACCATGGAAATGCAGACTCACACTTGAGTTAACCTGTTTCCTCTAAGTAGGACTCAGCACTTCCTATTGTCACAGGAAGGACTCCCTCTCTGCTTCAACTCCCCTCTTTAATCTAATTGCCTGAGACTCCAGGTGCAGCAGTTGTCACGAAGCTAGATTGCAATGTTTCCTTTCGGAGTCCTGCTTAGAGTGTCTGTGGGACTTCAACAAAACAGTTGGCTCCATCACCTCTAAGTCGTGAAGTCTAACTGTGAGTTTGTTGATCACCTATACTTGTAAAACTGATCATAAAATTTAAAAGGAAAGCATATAATCATATTACCTAGTGATACTCCTATAGACCAGCTGTTTCACTTCTTCATATTAGACTTTTTATTTATACAATTTTAGAAGAAATGGAATAGGTAGGATTAATTTTTAGTAGATATATTGATATCCTTTCTGATATAGCATATTGAACAAGAGAAAATGATAGCACTACATTCGATTGCCTAAGGCATTGTGAGATTATCAGGTTATTGAAGACCTCTATCGAGAAATTTCCATAAACAAATCAGTTTCTGTGGTTCTCATTAGGACTTCCTTTATTCCTTTGTATTTTCTCTTTCATTCTTATTTTTTTGTTGTATAATCATTGTATATTGCACTTGGTTTCATATGTAAATTTTATTTTAAGTTACAGACTACTAAGTGATGTAGAACTTCTTTAATTCAACTGCTCATTTATTTAACCAATCAATCAGCAAAGAGAAGGAAGAGGGAGGGAGCAAGCGAGGGAGGAACGGTTAGAGACAGAGAGAAAAAAAGGGAGAAAATGGACTGTAGTGTCTCTTTATAATTGTCACCCACAGTTACACTGGGATGCTGGTGTCTGTCACACACCACACCCAGAGATTTGTTAACCAGAGTCTGTAAATGTAAGCATTAGCACTCGGAGATATGAAATCATTTGAGGCATTCAGTTTTCAGATGAGAAGGATGGGGGTTTCTCAGTCAGAAGCACAGGTGGTCGCACATCACCCTGCCTCCTGCAGAACCAAAGAAGTAAACAGATGGCTCCAGAGAGCCCAGAGTTCTCTAACACAGGGGTGTGCTTCTTTCTCCTTTTAAAGGGCTATGGCCTGCTAATCAGAAGGAAAGTCAATATGTGACCGCTTGTTCTATTTCTGCCTGATAATGCAGATAAAAGGCTTTAATTCTGGCTATCGAGGAGAACACAAAGCCTCAGAGCAATGAAGCATCGATTCAGTAGTGGCGCTAATTACGTAGTTTAATAGGCAATCTGTACCCAGCAAGATTTATGAGTGTTTCACCTCGGCTCAGCACCCTCTGCTTTACTCTCAGCTGCCCAGGTTCTGCCCAAAAGGGAAAACTGGCTCATTCAGTCCCGCCTGGTGTTCTGTCCATAATGCGGCCCCTAACTTCAGTCCCTATCATACAGACCCGGCAGCAACAAGTGTCCCTGCTCTCGATATCACCGTTGTCTTTGGTTCTTCCCTCCTCTCCATCCACTTCCCCTGTTTGTGTTCATTTTCCTGTGTCCTCAACATTATCTCCACCCTGGTTATAAAACACTCAGTCTGAAAGCATGATGAAAATCACTATTCCAAATGAAAACCATCAGCACAAAACCACACAAGGTCCCCCTAACTGTCCTTGCTTCCAACTTCCCAGTCTTCTACATATGTGTGCTGTTCAGTCCCTGGCTTTGTAACTGCACCTCAATTGTTTGTGGATCCAGTCCTGTCAAAAACTGTTGAACTGAAGAACTTTATTTTCTCATGAACGACAAACTGCAATTCTGAGATGCACAACCTCAGACCTTTAGGTACCCTTGCATCCTAAGCAATACCTTTAGATACTATTGCCTGCTGGGACATGTCATCTGACTTCGCTTCTTGGGCCATTCCTTCTCTTTCACCTTTGCTCACATTCATCCATTCTACTTGACTAACACACAGGTTCCCCAGAATTCCGTCTTCACCCCTCAGTTTGCTCATGTGATATACTGCCCAGGTACACTCTCATGAGTTTCAGTGGTCTGAATCATTGATAAGCCAATGGCATTGCAATATTTATCTTCAGCTCTCATATTTTCCCAAACTTTCAGAATCATTTGTTCATTTGTTGCCTATGGTTCTGATTTAGATCTCCCATGGACATGCCAAACTCAATGATTCAAACAAAATTTCACACCATTCCCCCATGGTAGTTGTCTCCTTTGTGTGATGCTTTTAGGTATTGGTGTTGTTATAATCATAACATTGAAAATTCAGGGTTATCCTAATCTCATTTCTTTTTGCCTAACCACACGCACACATACACACACACACACACACACACACACACACACATACACAGACACACACACACACAGAGAGAGAGAGAGAGAGAGAGAGAGAGAGAGAGAGAGAGAGAGAAAACACCCCTCCAAATATATTTATGTATGTACACAGACCTCTCTTGACCCTGTCTACATCATATCTGCAGTTAGATTAGGTCTCTAAGAGTTTTTGCCATCATCTCCTTGAAGGTTATTCTGCCTATTGTATATTTTTTGCCTGTCTTTCTTTGTTCTAGATTGTGACATCAAGATATTCTCTCCAAAACATAAGGCATTGCTGCCAAAATACCTCGAACGTTCAGTGTTGCTGCGGGCAAGGGCTTGCATTGTTCCTGTGTTGGGATCCTGGTTCATCTAGTCCTTCTGCCACCTGCTTCTGCTTTATGCTTCTGCAGCTGTCGACTGCCTGGCAGTTCCTGTCTGTGCCATGTTCACATAGATCCCCTCTCCTCTTCTTAGGATATTTATCCTCGCTTTATATGCTTAGACAAGTTCAAATAAATCAAGAAACAATATGTGGGGATTTGTTTGTAAAGACTGACTAACTTTTTAAGTTATGTTTTTTATTGTGCTATTAATATTAGCAAGTCATCTTGGGGATAAATGGAAAAGGAAAGGTTCTAAACTGACTGATGTGTTTGTGAGTCAAGTTGACAGGGGTCAACTGGGCTGATTAGTTTTAGGTCAACTTGACACAAGCTAGAGTTACCTGAAAGGAATCTCAACTGAGAAAATGCATCTGTAAGATCTGGTTGTATTTTCTTAATTAGCGATTAATAGGGGGTGGCATAGTCTATTGTGGGTGCTGACATCTCTGCCTCTGTTGTCACTGTGTCTTCATCTATTGTTTTGGGAGTTTCCTGTTGGGTCTTCAGCTTCTTTACCCAATAGTATTTTGAGTTGTCTTAAGAAATGTTTGGAGAGAAAACAAAAAGCCTTATAGTTAGGCATAGATTAAAATAACGCCGAAACAATTCTCTAATATTTACCACTCTCCTTTTTTTAAAAAATCAAATTGGCCAACTTACAATTGAGATTCTAGCTTCTTTGATAAACATTTGCCCCCTCCCATTTCTTTTTAAAGTTATATATGCTAGTACATACCTATACTCCTAACTACTAAGGAGGCTGAGGCAAGAGAATCTCAGGCCAAAAAAAAGTATGATACTATCAATTTGTGCTTCCACTATAATAGTGACAGCAAAATAATAATAAAATTTGCTTTTATATAATGAATAAGATTTTTCAAATGATTTACAAATAATTTCCAAATCTTGAAAGAACCATGAGATGAGTACTAATGCACATACTTCAGATTATAAGAACTATTTAATATATTAAACTTAGACATTTTATTCCCAACATTCAGTCATATCTGTCAACTCTTTGTCATCATAACCTCTATAAAAGGTAAATGAAATACTGGAGAGAAGAAAGCACAGTCAGTTAAAACCATGGCAAAAAGGGACCAGCAAGAACAGTCCATCATGCTTGGTCCAAAGAAGTTCCTGAGATAAAGAAATGAAATTTAGAGGTTGGTGGGGACACAAGGTTGTCACGATTGATTCCTTTGAGGTAAAGTTCTAAAGACACTGAAACCAGAGAGAGTTTTCCCATTGAGCAGTTAGGGATCTGACTCTCAGAATGGCCCCTGCCCAGGTGAGGAGTTACCTAAGTGATGACCAGCGGCAGACGGCAGGGGCCGCCTGGAAACTGCAAGATTCTGCCTCCTCAGCAAGGTCCAAAAGCTGCTGCCCAAACAGAAAAAAAACTACAGGAGCACGGAGATAAAAGGTCTTTTATCTCCAGCTACAGAGCTCAACAACAGACTCTGGCTGAGCAAACACTAACCTGATCCACGAATGCCACCTCTGAAAAGCCCTGGGAAGATGCCCTGGAGGATGCATCCCTGTAGAAGGGATCTTTCCAACCCAGACTACGAGACCGCGGGTCTTTTTCTCCTAATGCTCAGGGCATCTGGGTGAAGAGCAGGGTAAACGGAAGGCGAAGCTGAGATTGAGAAAGTCTAAATAACTATACTAGAGTCCTGCAATTTGTCCTGGTGTATGAAAAGTTAGGAACTCACTTCTCCCATGCTAAAGCAGCATGGACAAAGTGGAAGGGAGGTTTAATACTTTTCATAAATGCATTGAACGGAAGCTTTAGAGGGCACATCCCCTCCTCCCAAAATAGGAAGAGTGGGCAAAAGAAACGTAACTGGCGTGTGTAACCATCAATGTGATCTTGGTTGGGTCACGATTATTAAGATATTCTAGGAAATTATCTTGGCACACCTTTGAATGTTTCTGAGAGCTTTTCCAAAAAAGATTTGAGACCCATCCCAAATATGGCCTTTCCCATTTCATGGGCCTGTGCCAGAACCGAGTAAAGAAGAGGAAGGAGAAGGCCAGAAGGTGTATGTATGGAAAGTCCACCTTTTTGTGCTGCGTGGGCTGAGGTACAAGGAGCTCCCAGCAGAGGACACTGCCACTCTCCCCTTCGGATGGCCGTATGTTGGGTCACAGTAAGGAGACAATTAACTGATCGTCACATTCTGTACAGCTTGGATATTCACAGGCGCCAGAGCTGGTGGGAATACGGAAATGACAATTTTAGCAAGTCTGGGTGCTGAGTGTTGGGTGAGTGTGCACATGAGAAATTCCCAGAAGGCTCAGTCTTGGGGGGATGCACACATTCATAAGTTTTACACAAATGAAGCACATTCTTCGTTTAATTATTTATTTATTTCTCAATGCTGGGGGCTCACACCCTCAGCCCGGTACATGCTACCGCACACATATTCTTAAGTGCACACCATTGAGCGTTGTCCTTACTATGGAGCAGACTCTCACAGTAAGCAGTCAAGGAAAATTCATCTCCTGTGTATATCAAAAAGGGGAAATTTTAAAACGGTCTCTATACATTATTTTTTTTTTATTATTTTTCAAAACAGGATTTCCCTGTGTGGCTCCAGCTGCCCTAGAACTCACTGTGTAGACCAGGCTGGCCTCAAACTCTCAGAGATTTGCCTGCTTCTTCTTCCTGAGTACTGGGATTAAAGGTGTGTGCCTCCACTGCCTGGAGTCTCTGCACATTGTCAATAATAAAGGTTCCTGTCCACAAAAGACCGGAAGACTTTCCCAGGGGATTATCTTAGACGGAGTTGGATTTCTGTTTAGAATCTTGGAATTAGTTGTCTTTCTGTTACTGTGACAAAATACCTAACAGAAGCAGTCAAGGGGCACAACTGTGGTTTGGATGGCAGCTGGGAAGGTGTGGTGACTGGGGTGGCTGTGGTGCCCGGGTCCATGACAGTCTGTGATGTCCAGGGGTGGAGAGGGGCCACTATTTGACCCTCAGGGCCTAAGCCCACATAACGGCTTCCTCTGGCTAAGCCCTCCCTGATTACGGCTCCACAACCTCTCAGCACAGCGTCTCTACCTTGAGACCAAGTGTTCAAACACTGGAGCCCGTGTGAGCCATTTCTTCGCCTTCCAGCCATGTCAAATTCCAGATACCTGAGTATTATAAAAGCTAAGAAAGAGAGCAGGAGGATTTGCAGTCTGAAAAATGGGTAAGCACATTATAATACAAGATCTCAAGCCTGCTTAAGTAAAACAATTTTTTCATTAGTTATATAGACTGTTGACCTACAGGGCTCCTTAGTCATGCCAACGAGGATTTAACAAAATAATGTTCTAGTTGAAGCAACGATGACATTTAGGTTGTTCCTTGGGAGACTGAACAGTGGGAATAGGGGGCTGGAGAGACAGCCCCGTGGTTAAGAGTACGTGCTGCTCTTGAGACAACCTGTAATCAGTTCCCAGAACCCATACTGTGCCTGGCAACCATCTGTAACTCCCATTCCTGGGGTCTGGCGACCTCTTCTGGCCTCCGTGGGTACCACATTGTGCCTTGCAACCATATGTAGCTCTCATTCCTGGGGATCTGGCGCCCTCTTCTGGCCATCGTGGGTAGAACAATACATACCAGCAAAACATTCAGGCACATAAAAAAAATTAATGTATTTTTAAAAACACAGCAGGATTAGGAAGTTTTCAAGGCATTGATAAGTAGAACTGTAGGAAAAATTTCAGTTCAGTTGAACTAAGCCACATTCATCCAAAACGCTCACTCACACTTTTACTTAAAATAGAGTCAACAACATAAAACCTTCCTTAAAGAAAAGGAAAGAAAGATGGTTAATTCTACCAATAATTAAAACAAAAAGATATGTTTTCTAGTATCTACATTATTTTTCTAAATGTGCAATCTGTGGAATTTCTTCCTATCTAGTTCTCTAAGAGTGGCTTTACCCAATGCCAAACACAAAGACTTTATATCAAAGCAAAATAGAAACTGATATTTTTCATTGCTGTAGGTACCAAATTCCAAAGTGAGGAGTTAGCAACTATAACCCAACAGGAGAATAAAGAGTCTTTCCTGTTAAATAAGTAAAATTTATGTTAAAATAATTGATTTAGCATCCAATAATAATTATGGTAGTCCATTTCATAAGAATAAGAGAAAATAGCATACAATCATATAAATTGGCACAGGAAAAATTTGACAAAAATCTAGTGCTCATTTGCAATAAAATTTTTTAACACACTAAGAAGAAAAGGGTTTTTTCAAGTTGACCCAGCTTCTCCAGGTAATCCACAACTAAAATCATACTTTCCAATATATGATAAAATACCTTGAGCAAAAGCAACTTAGGGAAGAAACAGTTATTACCACTTACAGTAGCTACAGAGGGACACAACTCATAGCTTCAAAGAAGACATGGCGTCAGGAGCAAGAGCCCAGCTGGTAGTCAGCAGAGAAATGACACTTTCTCCACACACAGAAAGGAGAGGGGACAGGACATACAGGCAATCTGTGAAACTTCCAAGCCTGTGTCAGAGACATATTTCTTCCTCAAGACTCTGCATACCAAAGTGTTCATAACATTCAAAAACTGCATCTCCACCTGAGAACTCAGAGTCTAAATATATGAGCCCACTGGGGAATTTTCTATTCAAACCACCATGCCAGGTAATTATACAAGGCAGCTGCCTACCTACACACCACCAATGAGCAATTGGAATTTAGAACTAAAAGTACAATGTCAGTCTAACAAAATACAAGCGGGATGTTTAGCCATAAAATGCCACAACTCAGATTTAAAAATATCTAAGCAGATGTAAGTGGAGATATGTTCCATGTTTATGGACTGGACGTTTAATATTTTTGTCAGTTCTTGCCAGCTTGGTGTATAGGTTGAATTTAAATCCAATCAAGATCCCAACATACTGATTTGTAGGTATTGACAAACTTATTGAAAGTTTATATGGAGACTTGGATGACCCAACAGAGCCAATATAGCACTGGTGAAGAGCAGAAACACAAAACACGCATTACCTGACTTGAAGGCATTTTGTAAAATTAATAATAAAGACAGTATGGTATTAGAAAGAGAATAGACATTTTGATCAATAGAACAAAGTAAGAAGTACAAAAATAGACCCACACAATAAAATCAACTGACCTTTGACAGCTTACTGAAGCAAGTCGATGGAGAAATGACCCCCTGAAAAAGGGTGTTAGAGCAATTGAGTGTATGAAAAGCAAACTAGACACAGACCTTTGTCTCTCATAAAAGTTAACTCAAAATCTATGAAATACCTTAGTATAAAAATTAAAAGTGCTAAAATTACAGAATTTTACCAAGTTTACCTAGAAGTGAATCCAGAAACATCAGCAATAACACTACCCATGAAATGAAAAACAAGTCAAACGTAAGTATGAGCAAATTTGTACTCTGCAAAAATATACAATGAGAGCTGTAAAATACGAGGAAAAGTTTTGGAGAAAAATCCATACAAGATGAAAATGTATAAATTGTATGTTTCCAAAATACAAAAACAGCTCTTTTGTATGTATACATGCAAGCGTGTGTGTGTGTGTGTGTGTGTGTGTGTGTGTGTGTGCTAGAGACAAACCTTGAGCATTTTCATTAGGTACCATCCATGTTTTATTAAATGGGTTTATTCCCTGGCCTGGAACTTTCTGATTACCGTAGATTGTTTGGTCAGCAAGCTCCAGGGATCTGCTTGTCTCTGCCCCTCAGGCTAGGTCTATAAGCAAACACCACTATATCCAGGTTGTTGTGTTTAGCGGTGGGCTGCGTTTTGGCCACCCCGGCTCCCACATGGCTAGCTTATGCCCTGAAATAATTACAAGGAAACTGTATTCTTTTAAACACTGCCTGGCCCATTAGTTCCAGCCTCTTATTGGCTAGTTCTTACATATTGATCTAACCCATTTTTAATATTTTGTGTAGCACCATGAGCTGGCTTACCAGGGAAGATCTTAACCTGCATTTGTGTCCGGAGTGGGAGAATCATGGCGACTGACTGACTCAGCTTCTTTCTCCCAGCATTCTGTTCTGTCTACTCCACCTACCTAATTTTCTGTCCTATCAGGGCCAAGGCAGTTTCTTTATTAATTAACCAATGAAAGCAACACATAGAAAGCAACACCTACATCACCAGGTTTTCATTTTTGTTGGTTGGCTTTACATTTGTTTATCTTAATTTTGAAAAAAATAATCTCTTTAAATAACATCTTAATAAATTCGAGAATGTCATGCCAGTGTACAACGTGTTCAGCACGTATAGAACTCCCTCTCCTCCACCTAATTCTTCCCCACCTTTCCCCCTCTCTAGCTTCATGCCCTTCCCCTCACCTCTCCCCACCACATAAACCAGTGAGAGTCCCAGTGTTGCCACCCTTGTACTTGTGGATGTCGGGCCAAACACTAGAGCATGGCTGACCGACGAGGGGCCACACTTGTAAATAAAACTGCCTCTCCATCTCTCAGCAACCATCAGCTGTCAATAGCTCCTCAGCTAAGGGCGGAGGCTAGTCAGAGCCATTGTCATGAGCTACTGTGGGTCATGACATACAGCTTATATAACTCAGTTGTCCTCCCTGATGGGCTGCGCAACTGTCAGGGACTCATGAATATCTCTTTTCTCTATGCTAGAAATCTGGCTGCCTCTTATAATCTTTCTACTCCCTCTCCTGAGATGGGCTCTAAGCGCTGGACACCAAATATGTGATGCCAGTACTCCACGTTCATTTATTCTCTGCACTGACCAGTTGTGAATTTCTGTCTTAATCACTGTTCACAAGTCAAAGGACTGTGCCTGATGGAATCTGGCCGCTGCAATCCTCGATGCTACTGGTGTTTCTCTGTATTCTGGGGTCTGAACGCAAGTCCTCAGACTTGCCAAGAAAGCACGTTACTGATAAAATTATTATCCCAAGCCTAAAATCCACTCTTAGCTCCAACAATAGGAAAACAGTTGTGCAAAACTAGAACAAAGATCTCCAGAAAACTCACAGAGTCAGATGGCAAAGAAACAGAAGAACCAATATCAACTGCCTTTTCAAGAGCTGAAAATTAAGACAGCAGTAAGGTACCACTACACACAGATGGCCAACTTTAGATAGATGACAATGGCAATGTTAATGAGGAGACAAGGATACAGGCCTTCTCATCTTTGTGGATGGAAACCCAAGCACACAAGCTATTTTGGAAGACAGTTTGGCAGTTTCTAATAAGGACAGACACATTCTTATTCAATATAGCAATTACAACTTATGGCATGTATCCAACTCACTTTAATGCTTACTTACATAAAAACTTTGTAACTAATGTCCTTCAGCTTTCATACATCAGATCAAAGGCATATTAGCAAAAAAAATGTTTAAAAAGAGAGTATAACTGCAGGAAAATAAGAGGATGGTATCGCATCTTGCTTTGCAGAGCGAAGAATTCTGGGAAGAATGCATACTACATGATTCTGAGTCCATAGAAGTCTCAGAAAGACTTATGGCTGGAGCCAGGTTAGGGGTATGCCCATAATCTCCAGTACGTGGGACAGTAATGAAATAAGAAAGCAATTTGTGGCTAGTCTGACCTATCCTATCTACTGATTATGAGTCATGAGCTACATATCAGGCTGTACTTTCAAACACAAAAATAAAGATCAAAACAAAATAAAAACTAAAAAAATATGGAGTCAGCAAAAAGCTGTAATTTCTAGGAAATTGGGGGAAGGAGAAATAATTTAATAGATAAATCATAATATGTAGGGCAACAAAATTATTTTTCATGACATTCTACTGACAGGTACTTCATGATCTTCATTTGTCAAAACCTGTAGAAATTGATAATAAAAATTGATGTTAAGAGTTTTTTTTTTACTTTGTCGTAGTTTTTGTTTTATTTTTCTTTTAGAAAAATGTAGCAATTAAATAAAGAAGAACATTTAAGAGATCTGACCAGGCGCACATCTGTGCAGTAACCTCAGGGTGGGGATTATATGCTGACTTAAACCATCTGGAAAGTGGATGAAATGCTGAACTAAATGCCTTCAAAGCTTCACCTGTGCTGCAGATTCCAGCTGACTAAGCATTCCCCGGCATGAGGAGGGTTAACACTTCTGCAGCTGTGCTGTATGTAAAATGGAGCTGAAAAATTAGACAGCTGATGTAGATGGTGAGAGCTAGCTCTCAACTGTGGAGTTAGACCGTAGTTACGGAGCGGGAGGAGAGTAGGTTGATCCCTACAGAAATGAAGGAGAATCTAGAAGAGCTGGGAGAGGGTGAATATGATCAAGATACAATAAAAACGTCAAAGCAATATATACACACACATATAATATACATATAAACACATATACATATATATGCACATATATGCATATATAGGTATTTACATAGAATTTATGCACATGACCGAATATGTCCATGAACGTTTCTTGATCTTTTAGCTGAAAGCACCTAGAGGTACTTATAACCTCTTTCTCCCCACCTCCCTCTTTCCTCTGCCCCTTCCTTTCTTTGCCTTCCCCCCTTAACGTGTGTGTGTGTGTGTGTGTGTGTGTGTGTGTGTGTGTGTGTGTGTGAGTGTGTGTATTTCTTTTCTGTTGCTGTGGCTTTCCATGGTGGTTTCAGAATACATTATCAAAAACCAATTTAGGGGAGAAATGATACCTCTAGTCTTCCAGTTACAGAAAGGGACTTAGCACATCACAATGGGAAAATATTCCAATGATCAGGGAAAACATAGAGGCAGAAGCAGGAGGCTGATGCACTTCCTCCAACAAGGATCCATCCCCTAAAGTTCTGTAACCTTGGGAAAAGAGCAGCACTAGCTAAAGGAGTGTGCAAACATATGAGCCTATGGGATAACTACACATACATATATTTGTATATACATTTATATGTATGTATATATACATACTACCTATGTATGTATATATGTGTTTGTTTACTCTAATCAATATGCTCATAGTGATACAAATAAATATTTAAGCTAATGAATACTTGAAAGAGAAAAAGAAAAGTATTTCTAGATATTATTTATGTAGGAACTGTTCTAAGGAAGCTGCACAGAGCTGAATGCTCGCTCTGTCAAAATATGTCTCTTCCAGAATCTCCTAATGTGCTTTATTTTGTAAAAAAAACTTTCTAGGTGTAATATCCACATAATTAGGATCTTCACTAGAGTCACCTTTGTGGATTTCAGAAAGGTTCCATTGCATTAGGTTTCCACCTTTTTCGAAAGCAATTCCCAATTTCAGTTATCTCCCTGCACTCTTCCCTCTATTACCTTCACCAACTCCATACTGTTCTCATCCCTACCTGTCCCCACTCTACCTTTAAGACTGTTCTATGTTGCCTTTCCAGGGAGACACAGGTGTATACCCTTGGACCGTCTTTGTTACTGAACCTCTCTGGGGCTGTAAATTGCAGCATGGTTATCCTTTACTAAGTCTAAAGCCACTTATGAGTGAGTACATACCATGTTTGTCTTTGTGGTTCTGGGTTGCCTCACTCAAGATGATTTTTTTTCTAATTTCATCCATTTGTATGCAAGTTGCATGATATTTTAAACAGCTGGGTAATATTCCATTGTATAAATGTATCACATTTTCTTTGTCCATTCTTTTATTGAGGGACATTTAGGTTGTTTCCAGTTTCTGGCTATTATGGAAAAGGTTGCTATGAACATAGTTGAGCAAGTGTCCTGTTGGTATGATGGAGCATCCCTTGGGTATATGCCCAGGATATACCTGATTTAGCGGGGTCTTGAGGTAGATTGATTCCCAATTTTCTAAGGAATCTCTATATTGATTTCCAAAGTGGTTGTACAGTTTGCACTCCCACCAGCAATAAAGGAGTGTTTTCCTTTTTCCCTATCCTCAGCAGCATGTGCTGTCACTTGTGTTTTTGAACTTTCTGACAGGTATAATATGGAATCTCAAAGTCATTTGGGGTTGCATTCCCCTGATGGCTAAGGATGTTGAACATTTCTTTATGTTCTATATCTCAAATAAGTCATCTGAGATCCCCTTGTAGAGAATTTCTTCTTTAGATCTGTACCCCATTATTTAATTAGACTATTTGGTTTTCAGATCTTTAGTTTCTTGAATTCTTTATATATTTTAGATATTAGGCTTTTGTTAGATGTGGGTTTAGTGAAAATCTTTCATTTTTGTAGGCTTCCATTTTGTCCCTTTGATGTGTCCTTTGCCTTACTTTTGCTTTCAGTTTCAGGAGTTTCCACTTATTAATTGTTAGTTATCGTGCCTACACTATTAGTGTTCTGTTCATGAAGCCGCCTCCTGTGACATTGCATTCAAGGCTATTCCTGACTTTTTATTCTATCAAGTTCAGTAT
>NC_022020.1:13201969-13203007 GCF_000317375.1 Microtus ochrogaster | reverse complement strand
ATCCTCCTATCTTCTGATATCTTCTTCAATATCTTTCCTCAAAAACTTAAAGTTATTGCCATAGAGGTCTTTCACTTGTTTAGTTAGAGTTACCTTAAGATTTTTTTTATTATTATTTGGAGCCATTGTGAAAGGTGTTATTTTTTCATTTTCTTTCTCAGTCCATTTGTCCTTTATATATAGGAAGAGTACTGATTTTTTTTTTGAGCTAATCTTTTATATAGCCACTTTGCTGAAGGGATTTTTGTTTAATTTTTGTGTTTTTTAATCAGTTCTAGGACTTTTCTGGTAGGATTTTGGGGGTTGATTGTGTATAGTATCATATCATATGCTACTTTTCCTTTTCTTCTTCCTTTTCCTTTTTCTTCTTCCTTTTTAATTTGCATTCCCTTGATGTTTTTTGGCTGTCTTATTGTTCTTGTTAGGATTTCAAATACTGCATTGAATACATATGGAGAGAGTGGACAGTCTTGTCTTGTTCTTGGTTTTAGTAGAATTGTTTTGAATTTCTTTCCAGTTAATCTTATGCTGGCTTGTTGTAAATTTACTTTATTATGTTTAGGTATGTCCCTTTTATCTCTGATCTCTCCAAGACTTTTATCATGAAGGGAGGTTGGATTTTGTCAAAGGCTTTTCAGCTTCTAATGAAATGCTCATGCGTGTTTTTTTTTTATTTTAAGTTTGTTTATATGGTGGGTTATATTGATAGATTTTCATATGTTGAACCATTTCTGCATCTCTGGAATGAAGGTACTTGATCATGATGGACAATCTTTTTGATGTGTTCTGAGACTTGATTTACCAGTATTTTATTTTTGCATCCATGTTCATGAGAGAAATTGGTCTGTAATTCTTTCATTGTAGATTCTTTTTGTGGCTTGAGTATTGGAGTAACTGTAGCCTGATAAAATGAATTTGGCAGTGTTCCTTCTATTTCTATATTGTGGGATAATTTGATGAGAATTGGCATTAACTCTTCTTTGAAAGTCTGGTATGATTCTGTGCTAAAACCATCTGGTACTAGGCTTTTTTTGGTTG
>NC_022020.1:13196761-13200479 GCF_000317375.1 Microtus ochrogaster | reverse complement strand
TAGATATCTGTTAGGACCATTTGAGTGACAATGCCTGTTAGCTCCATTATTTCTTAGTTTTTGTCTGGATGATCTCTCCATTTGTGAGACTGGGATATTGAAGTCTCCCCCTATCAATATTCAAGGGTCAATATATGATTTAAGATTTATAAGTGTTTCCCTTATAAACATGGATGCCCTTGGGTTTAGAGCATAGATATTAAGGATTGAAAATTATCTTGGTTAATTTTTTCTTTGATGAGTATGAAGTTTCCTTCCCTGTCTCTTTTGGTTAACTTTGGTTTGAGGTCATTTTGTTAGATATTAAAATGGCTATACCAGCCTGTTTCTTAGGTCCATTTGTGTAGAAGATTTTTCCAACTTTTTACTATGAGGTAATATTTATCTTTGATGTTGACGTGTGTTTCTTGTATGCAGCAGAAGGATGGATCTTGTTTTCACATCCATTCTGTTCAGTCTGTGTCTTTTTATTGGGTAATTGGGTCTATTGATATTGAGAGATAATAATGACCAATGATTGCAAATTCCTGGTTTTTGTTGTTGTTGTTAGTGGTGGTGGTGGTTTTGTGTGTGTGTGTGTGTGTGTGTGTTCCATTTTTAGGGGTTTGCTAGTGTGATATTATTTATTTTCTGTATTTTTGTGGGGGTAATTCACCTCTTTTTGTTGGAATTTTCCTTCTAGTACTTGTATAAGGCTGGAATTGTGCACAGATATAGTTTAAATTTGATTTTATCATGGAATATATTGTTTTGTCCATCTATGGTGACCTAAATCTTTGCTGGGTATAATAGTCTGGACTGGCATGTGTTCTCTTAAAGAATGCAGGACATCTGTCTAGGACCTTCTGGGTTTTAGAGTCTCCATTGAGAAGTCATGTGTCATTAGTTCTGTTAGTTCTGCCTTCATATGTTACTTGGTCTTATTTCTTTAGAGCTTTTAGTATTCTTTCTTAATTCTATATGCATAGTATTTTGATTATTATGTGGCATGGGAACTTTCTTTTCTGGTCCAATCTATTTGATATTCTAAAAACTTCTTGTACCTTTATAGGTATCTCCTTCTTTTGTTTAGGAAAATTTTCTTCTATGATTTTATGAAAGATATTTTCTGGACTTTTGAGCTGGAATTATTTTATTTTTGCATTTCTATTATTCTTCTTTTGCCTTTTTATTATGTCCCAAATTTCTTGGATGTTTTATGTCAGGGACACTTTTTTGATTTAACATTTCATTTGACCACTGTATTTATTTATTCCATCTTCAATGCCTGAGATTCTCTCTTCCATCTCTTGTATTCTGTTGGTAATACTTATCTGTAGCTCCTATTTACTTACCTAGATTTTCCATTTCCAGAATTCCTTCATTTTGTGTTTTCTTTGTTTCTTTTATTTCCATTTTCAGGTTTTGAACAGTTTTATTCCTTTCTTTAACTGTTTTTTTTTTCTTGACTTTCTTTAAGGGGTCTATTTATTTCCTCTAATTGTTTGTTTGGCTGTGTTTTCCTGGATTTCTTCAAGAAATTTATTCATTTCCTCTCTAAGTGCTTCTATCATCTTTATAAAGTTGATTTTAAAGTCTTTTGTTTGCACTCCAGCTGTGTTGGAATATTCAGGGCTTTCTGTAGTAGGGTGGCTGTGCTCTGGTGGTGACATACTTCCCTGGCTGTTGTTGATTGTGCTCTTATGCTGGCATTTAGGCATCCTGGTTCAAGAGTGATAGTAGGTCTAGGCACTGATTTCTGAGTTTGTCTTTGTTGGATGGGTGTTTTTTTTCCCTTGGTTTCTGTTTCTTCTCTGGTCTTCTTGCTGGAATAGCCTCTGGGTAAGCATGGGATTACCCTCAAGGTGGAGCCTAGAGATCTGGCACCCAGAGTGGCTTCTGGTCTAGCCAGGGAACCTCTGGGGTTCTGGGTGCTGGTGTGGCCTCTGATGCAGCAAGGGCTTCCACCAAGCATGTGGGCAGGATAGAATGATGAGAAGAGGAGGGGCTGTTGGGATTAGACTGGGCGGGTTATAATGGAATGTTGATGGTCCAAGAGAGGGGAGTTTACCTGGGGATCTGTTGCCAGCATTGCCAGTGTACAACAGGGGGTTCTGCTGCAGGTATGGACTGGGAGAGTGTGCTGTGGGTTGGGGGAGCTGGGTGCTGGTCACCAAGTGTACTTCTAAGTACAAGATGTGACAGAGAGAAGAAGGCCCAGTGGAGACAGCAGCAGAAACCAGAAGCCAAGAAATATCTGGATCCACTGGAAACTGGAAGATATACCAAAATATAATTTAAAAAATTTAGAGATTTTTAGAGATTATTTGTTGAAAGGAGCTGCGGGCTGTGTTCCTGCCACCTGGCTCCCGGCTGCCTGGCTAGCTTATGCCCCGAAATAACAACACACAAATTGTATTTATATAAACACTGCTTGGCCCATTTCTATTAATGTGTATAGCACCACGAGGTGGTGACTTACCAGGGAGATTCTAGCCTACGTACATCTTGGGTCGGAGCTTCATTGCATCTGCCTCAGAGAGGAGAGCTATGGAGTCTGAGCTCACTTCCTCTTCCTCCCAGCATTCTGTTCTGTTTACTCCACCCACCTATCAGGCCAAGCAGTTTCTTTATTAATTAACCAATGAAAGCAACAGATTGATATGACACACCCACATCAATTATCCTTTACTTTTATATTTCTGGTTTATACAAATGTGAAAAGAAATCCTACATGTGGAAACCACTCAGTCTTTGGAATTTTGTTAGAGGAGCCTGGGAAAATAAGGGGGAGGCATATTAATCCCATGACTTTGATTCATACTGTAGAGGGGAGTTAACCCATGTATCACTTGCACACTGTAGAGGGGAGTTAGTCCCATGTGTTTATTATACATGGTAGAGGGGAGTTGACTCATGTATTTCTTACATACTGAAGAGGGGAGTCAACCTCTGTTGCACACTATGACAATCTTCAGAGGGAGTGCGGGGTGGGAAGGGAGGGAAATTATGGAGTAAGATTTTAGCAGAAAAATTTTACAAATACAACCTCAAGAAGGATAATGTCAGTGTTAATAACGTCATAGCAGATAGGATGAGAATGTAGCATGATTAATCAAAACTCAGAGACAGATATTGGGGTTCAACCTGAAGGCCAGAAAACAATGCAGCCAGCCCAGGCACTTATCTCTACCTCAGTTCCAAAATGGTGATCCTGCCTTCAGCAATCAGAATGAGACTGAGTCTGAAACCTGTCTCCTTCCATCTTATACTCCTCTCTAGTGCTGGGATGAAAGGCCTGCACCACTACTGCCCGGTTCTGTGGCAAACCAGTGTGGCTACTGCGAATAAAGGTGTGTGTCACCACTGCCTGGTCTGTAAGGCTGATCATTGCAGTTGCTTTACTCTCTGATCTTCAGACAGCTTTATTATTAAAATACAAGTGAAATATCACTACATGAGAATGGTACTTCAGCTCTCCTCTTCCTTCCTATACCACCACCTAGTCATCAAAGAGACATCACACAAACTCCAGCCTTAACTTATGCCGATGAATAACTAAGATACTCCTCAAAATCATGACAGTCATCAAAACCCAGGAGAACTGCGAAAGCTTCAAAATCAACAGGAGTCAACAAGGGACCCCAGGAAACCACAGGAAAAGCGTGACCTATGTAGGTTCCTGGAACAGAAAAGAACAGTAGATCAAGTTAGACATATCTGAGCACACTAGGGTCTT
>NC_022020.1:13193777-13196661 GCF_000317375.1 Microtus ochrogaster | reverse complement strand
TCTTTATTAATTAACCAATGAAAGCAACAGATTGATATGACACACCCACATCAATTATCCTTTACTTTTATATTTCTGGTTTATACAAATGTGAAAAGAAATCCTACATGTGGAAACCACTCAGTCTTTGGAATTTTGTTAGAGGAGCCTGGGAAAATAAGGGGGAGGCATATTAATCCCATGACTTTGATTCATACTGTAGAGGGGAGTTAACCCATGTATCACTTGCACACTGTAGAGGGGAGTTAGTCCCATGTGTTTATTATACATGGTAGAGGGGAGTTGACTCATGTATTTCTTACATACTGAAGAGGGGAGTCAACCTCTGTTGCACACTATGACAATCTTCAGAGGGAGTGCGGGGTGGGAAGGGAGGGAAATTATGGAGTAAGATTTTAGCAGAAAAATTTTACAAATACAACCTCAAGAAGGATAATGTCAGTGTTAATAACGTCATAGCAGATAGGATGAGAATGTAGCATGATTAATCAAAACTCAGAGACAGATATTGGGGTTCAACCTGAAGGCCAGAAAACAATGCAGCCAGCCCAGGCACTTATCTCTACCTCAGTTCCAAAATGGTGATCCTGCCTTCAGCAATCAGAATGAGACTGAGTCTGAAACCTGTCTCCTTCCATCTTATACTCCTCTCTAGTGCTGGGATGAAAGGCCTGCACCACTACTGCCCGGTTCTGTGGCAAACCAGTGTGGCTACTGCGAATAAAGGTGTGTGTCACCACTGCCTGGTCTGTAAGGCTGATCATTGCAGTTGCTTTACTCTCTGATCTTCAGACAGCTTTATTATTAAAATACAAGTGAAATATCACTACATGAGAATGGTACTTCAGCTCTCCTCTTCCTTCCTATACCACCACCTAGTCATCAAAGAGACATCACACAAACTCCAGCCTTAACTTATGCCGATGAATAACTAAGATACTCCTCAAAATCATGACAGTCATCAAAACCCAGGAGAACTGCGAAAGCTTCAAAATCAACAGGAGTCAACAAGGGACCCCAGGAAACCACAGGAAAAGCGTGACCTATGTAGGTTCCTGGAACAGAAAAGAACAGTAGATCAAGTTAGACATATCTGAGCACACTAGGGTCTTAGTTACAAGTGGGCCTGTGCTACTTTACTAATTACAACAAATACCTCAGTCATAATGGATACTAGTGACAGGGAACAGTACCAGGTGTGTGAGAGATCTTTTGACTGTTTCCTTAATTTAAAGGTTAATATGCACTTGTTTGTTTTAAACATACAATCATGTGAAATATCAGGAAATTTCTCCTCCAGTATGTTGCCTTGATCTGTGCTTTGTCTCACTGAACTTCCTCTTGGGGGAGGGGGCAAGCAGGCACAAGATCAATGCCTGGGACTTCGGAAGACAGGCTGGGTGTAGCAATATCAGTTTATTTTAGGAAGAAGAAAGCTTTACATGCCCCACACCTGTCTGGGGAAGGGGAAGAAACAGCAGCATTGGCATCATGGTCTCTCATGAAGGCTGGAGACGGGTTCAGGTTGTTTTGTCTCATGGCATGTCAGCTGTTGCTGGCGGCTCCCTTGGCAGACCTAGATTGGCTAAATTTGGAGAAGTTACATACTGCATGCTCAAATAGCTGGTTTAGTTCCGGTTCAGGCCAGCAAGGGCCTGTTAATCCCTAGGCCCTTTGTGCCTGGGCAAATATTCCCCCACACCAGCGCACTTGACATGGCTGCTTCTGAGGGGTGAGATAGCGTTCCATCTGTTCACCAACATGCTCATCATTCATTCTTATTTTTCTACACATAATGCATAGTGTGTGTAACAGTATCTTTAGCAATAAAAGGAGATAGCTTTAGTTGTAAAACTATAAAATATGAAGGTTATTATTATAAAAGGTGTCACATTAGAACTAGCTTCAAGATACTACATCATATTTGACTAAATTTAATATTTGAATTCCCCTCTAGCTAGCTCTCCCCATCTAGCTTGAACATAGATACTCATTTTCACTGCACTTCAGTACACTGTACAGTGTATGTAAACTGTCCACGTACACACAGAAATAAGAGTCACACAGGGAGTGGTAAAGCTCAAATCCCAGGAACCAGAATGCTGGTCCTCTTGGTGCTGTAGGAGGCTGACCATGTCCGCTCTGTGCTGTAGGAGGCTGACCATGTCCATCTGTACTGTAGGAGACTGACCATGTCCACTACGTACTGTAGGAGGCTGACCATGTCCTCTCTGTGCTGTGGGAGGCAAATGATGCTCACTCTGTGCTATAGGAGGCTGACCATGTCCATCTGTGCTGTAGAAGACAGAGCATGTCCACTCTGTACTGTAGGAGGCTGACCATGTCCTCTCTGTGCTGCAGGAGGTTGAACACGATGTAAAACTCTGACTTCCAGACAAGCTACTGGACACTCGTGGCACACTCATTTAAGCACCTGAAATAACAAATTTCAGACTCTCTGACACATTTAGACCCCAATCACAGGAGACAGCACAGACAAGATCATGGCAAAAGCACAGATGATTCTGCACAGTTGTGAGATGAGCGCAAGCGGTATGAACATAGGGTAAATATTTCTATATAAATGGGGGAGATGAGCCAAATCTCTTTTCAGTAGCTCAGAAAAATTATATAGAAGGATGAAATAAAAACCAGATTCAATTACCCACATCAAAATAACTATTGGTATGTCTTTTATGACCTTTGTCCAGAGCATTCTGGTAGATGTGGACCAAAAATTTAGCCAGGCGATGGTGGCGCACGCCTTTAATCCCAGCACTCGGTAGGCAGAGGCAGGCGGATCTCTGTGAGTTCGAGACCAGCCTGGTCTACAGAGCTAGTTCCAGGACAGGCTCCAAAGCCACAGAGAAACCCTGTCTCGAAA
>NC_022020.1:13187183-13193412 GCF_000317375.1 Microtus ochrogaster | reverse complement strand
CAATGTGGACCAGGCTGGCCTTGAAGAACCTCACAGAGATCTGCCTGTCTTTGCTTCCCAAGTGTGGAGATTAAAGGCATGAATTTATATGCTGTGGTCCACAGGAATCATACAGGGAGATTTCAGCTGATGAGGCTGAAGCTGACCCACCAGAATGAATGCATTCTGATGGAGATAAACCCAGTTCACAAGGTGCTGGGCCCACCACCTTTTGTATATTGACTAATTCCCACAGTGGATCTCTTGTTAAGCCTTATGCACTCTTCCTTGGTGCAAGATTCAGCAGAGTATGTATTACTGGGCAAATTCTTTCCCTTGTACTGGTATATTGGGTCACCGCCTTCCTCACTCTGAGGGACCCTCAGTGGAAAATTTAGTCGCACAGTCAATACCTTGGTTCCCACGGTCTAATCTCTGCTTTGTTCCCTGAGATACATTAAAGGCCACCTCCCTGCAACTATCTTCCATTTGTCAGGGCATATAGTCAGGAAAGGAGGCTTTCATGTCAATCACATTTGGGACCTTCAAAGATAAAGGGACGTCCAAGTTCTGAGACTTGCCTTTGTTTTGTGTGTGTATAAACACTGGAAATTTTACAGAATGAGGGAACAGCAGAAGAACAAAGAAACTGAGGCAGAGAAGTACGCAGTGGAGAGTTCCTTGTCACCCTCAGATCTAAGTCCCACACTTGCTGTGAGTCTTCTGAACCCTGAAGGGGACACTGAGGCTGGCATTCAGAGTTGGCCTGGGCTGACCTGATACTTACAATGTGGACCAGGCTGGTCTCGATCGACCGTACAGAGATCTGCCTGCCTCTGCTTTTCAAGTATGGAGATTAAAGGCATGAACTTTTCCATGCCAAGCATCTATTTTCATTTCAAAACACAAGAAAAATAGAGGAAGAAAAGCTGAATATTGCTGAATTATAAATTCGTGAAAGTACTTGGGCCCAAAAGTGTAAAATCAGGAGCTCTTAACAATTAGCTAAAAACCAAAATGTGTCTGAAGGGCAAGATCATATTAACCAAGTCAAATGTGATGATGTTAATTCCACACAACATGTAGCATGTCACTCCACTGTATAGAATTAAATTAACAATGTTTAGAATAAAGAATACTGGTTCCATGATGAGGCTTTGGCTCAGGAAATATACATTCCTACTTTCTACAATAAGCAAAAAAAAAAAAAAAAAAAAAAAAAAAAAAAAAAAAAAAAAAAGAATAACTTCTCTAGTTGACTCAGATTAAGGGAAAGTAACAAAATGGAAAATAAATTAAAGCCCAAAAGCTTCACTTTTAACCAGTAGGAAACATTTTCTTTTTAAGTCAGATGCTCTTAGTAAAAATCCTAACAGAAAATAATTATTAAGTACATTAAAATTCATATGGTTGATTTTAATTCATCAAAACCTTGCTTTTATCCCCTTACTCAAACAGCTTCTGTGGAGAAGATCTGAACAGACTTAAAAGGTAAAATGGAAAAGAACCTGGGAGCTGGCAATGAGTTAAAAGGTAAGAGAAGGGGAAACATCAATCAGTGACCTGTATGAGAACCTGCGACCTGAACTACACCTATGGGTTTACAGAGACCCAGGGCATATCCCTTCCCACACACCAGACACCACACCACACACCTTCTACCCTCTGTGCAAGCTTGCCTGTCCCATAGGTGCTCACATAGCAGCTTCCCAACCTCCTGTTCTCCAGATTGTCAGTGGCTGAGGTAATACTAGACTTAAGTCACTTTAGGATGAGGGGCGGCCATGACACGCACATTCTCTTATTCTCTACATCATGTGTGTCCGAATCACTGGAACTGCCTATAACGCACACAGCTTCTTGAGTCCCATTCCTCATGTCCTGTTTCTGATGGCCGGAACTTAGGATCCCCCAAGGTGAACCCTATAGAAAGTCCGATTCAGACCAAGATGGTTAATTATAGTGTAACATATAGAGTTACTGAGATTGGAGACACAGCTCAGTAGTTAAGAGTACTTGCTTCTCTCGAAGAGGATCTGCACTCAGTTCTCAGCTCCCATGTTGCAGCTCGAAACCATCTGTAACTCCTGATTCAGCGGGATATGATGTCCTCTTTGGGCCTCTATAGGAACCATATGCACATGATCACAAAACATTTATACACATAAAATAAAAATAAATAAATCTTCTTTAAAAGATATGCAATTATTGAATGTAAAACTTAGAACAAGGCATAATGAGATGACACCTGAATTTGTTTACTTACAAAATTAAATAAAAACATGTCTAAAACCTGTATCATAATATAAATAAAGCACTTAGCAGTATTGGATCAATTTCAAGTGGATGTTAGTAGAGTTGAAAATAGTTTGTTTGCAAATTATTTTCTCTCTTTACTTTCAAAACATCTGATATTGAATTTGAGATAAAAATATGAAACACTGTGTTAGCAATATCTAGGCAATTGTTGTGTTTTTATTCTCACCCTCAAGTCATTCTCCAAGCTTTTTCTTTAATGATGATAATTCCCTGAATAAAAGTAAAGGGGATAAAGGGAACAGATATAAAGGAATGAGGGAGCCCCTTGCATGCAGGGATTAGCAAATCCTTACAAGACAGAGAAGCCAATACTCCTGTTGCTCAACACATCTCCTGATCTGTTTACACAAAATTAGTAGTGACATAAGTAAATCTGAATGAAGTGTTACCGATCTAGAACTACAAAATGAAATTTTGATTACTTGATTTAATACAATCCAAAATCATAATTCATAAGCAAACATAAACAAGGATGAACATAAACTAGGGTGGTTTATGCCATCTTAATTTAACACTATAGAAATCACACATCTCTGAATATGTCAGTAGAGGGGAATTAAACATTTACTTCCTCTAGGTTTGAATGTAGCTGATTCCACAGAGAAAAACAACGGAGAATCTCACCACCTCCTCTGGGAGTTATACTCTTTCTTCCAAAGCCAAAATCTGATTAAAAACTTTGTAATCAAAGAAATAAAAATTTATAAGTCAAGTGGCTACTTGATCCAAAGAATGATGTAAAACGGACAATATGGACATGGAAACCCATCTTATCCTTTGCTGTCCTCTCTAGGTGCCCCCCAAGCTCACTTTCTTCCTTCAGAATCAATAGTCCCACAGTTACACTTGGGCTTCCAAGCCAGTCCTCTTGGTTAGCTGGAGGTGGTGTTCAGTCTCCATATATGAAGTGGTAAATTTGCATATCTACATAAGAAAGAACCCGGATGTCTGTAATCCTCTTAGCAGAATCTTCCTGCTTAGGATCGCTTAAGAGCGAGTTTTGACGGGTCATTTGAGACCCACAGAACCTCAGCCTTTGCAGCCCGATTCTGCCTTCGAGTGCAGCCTCCCAGGAGCAGCAGTTTGTCATTTAGCTGAATGAACAGTCTGTAAAACAGAGGGAGCTGCCACTGGGTGGCAGCAGAAATTTGATAAATACACTGCACGAGTATAATTTTTACTGCCTCAGTCTTTGTTTGCTTAGCACATCAAATGACAGCCTTATTGCCATCAAAGTATCCTTTGATAGATAGTGGTCATGGGATTTATTGCTATGATGCAAACAGAATACTCAGTTTTGAGAAAAAACAAGCATTAGAAACAATAAACTATACAACTCAATCTTCTGTGAATACAGTATAAATGTTAATACCTCTTGAAATGACTGAAGAGTTGAACAAACATTAATTCCTAGCTTTTAAAGATTTCAATTACTTTATATTTTGTTCACAAAATTCATGCATATTTAGAGAGTAAATACTGGAAAATTCAGAGAGAACAGGGTAAAATTATTTAAGGTATATAAATTTAGTTTTAAATATCAAAAATCATTTTCTTCATTAGATATTGTCATGTTCACTGTGTAATTATTAAGGTTACTCTTACATGACTTGTTTTTGCATTAATATATTACAAATTATATCCTCATGCAGCTAAATAAATTTAAGTAACTAATTCCCTTTTGCTAAATATGTGTCAGTTTTTCAAATATTGACTTACAGAAAAGCATTAATTTTGAAGGGCAGGTAACTGGTGATGTTTAGTGCTCCAATGATAAGTGGTAGATTTATATGTCTACGTTAGAGTGATTTTGGACCTATATCTTTCTGGTGGCCACATTCTGCTTAGAATCACAAAGAGTGGTTCTATGTCACACCCTGTGGTCTAGGATTCTGAATCTTAACAAGCTGCCTGGGCTATTGCAATGCAATGAAGTTTCAAAGGCAATATTATGCTGAATAATTTTATGTAGTTAGAGGAACTCAGCAGTCATAATAAGAAGGAATGCACGAATATAGGAAAATATGTATATTCGCGTTATCTGAGCTTATTTTATTCGATGATGATGTATCTTGAAGCCAGGGTTATGTCAAAGAGATGCTAGCATTTATGAATAATTCATTTCTAAATTTTGAAATTGGTGTTTTAACTTAGCATTTTATATACACTTTCATATCATTGTTCCTTTTCTCCAGTCCCCTCCAACTCACCTTTCAACTTGTTGGTCCACTTCTTTCCCTTAAACCCTCCTTCTGCTTTCAAGACACAGACGTTCTACTTTGTTCTTTATTTTCTAATAATTTCACCTTAAAATCCTTCCTCTTCTCATGATACTCTTCCCAGTTCCATGACCCCTTGGAATCTTGCCCATATATATGTATGGGGTCATTTAATTTTTATATTAAATTTTAATTTAATATATACTAAAGTATTATATTGACACAGTTAGATTTTAATATGTTGTACATATTACTTATTAATTTTACATTAATTGTGTCAAATACATCATTTAATAGATATTAAAGTTTTTTATATGCATTTATGTACCAATGAATAGATGAGGGATGTATTTTTCTGACTCTGAATGATTTTGCTTAATGTGATGATCTTGAGTTCTAAGTTCCCTGAACATAACATGGTCTCATTTTGTTTGACAACCAAACAAAATTCACTGTGTATGTGGGCCACGTTTTTCTTTTCTTTTAAAAGATTCATTTGTTTTATTATATGTACGTGTGTGTGTGTGTGTGTGTGTGTGTGTGTGTGTGTGTACCAGAATGTGTAGATGGCCTCTCTACACATGCAAGTGCTTCCCGAGTCAGAAAAGGGCATCAGATCTTTGGAACTAAGGCAAAATTCACTACATTACTTTTGGTAATTGAGAAATTTTCACAATATTGATTATGTAGAGCCTCGAGAATGAACGTTATCTCCATTGTCTGTCACCGCTTCAATTTCTTTAGTGTCTTAAAATTTGTAGAGTTCCCTTACTGACTCAGCTACATTTATTTCAAAATATTTTGTTTATTGAAACTTTTATAAACAGATTTTTTTCTTATTTCTTTCTTTATTTTGCAGGCACATGCCATTTGTACACAGGCAAGCTACTGAAAACTGTGTGTTGATGTTGTGTCCTGGTATTACGCTGAAATTACAGATCTAAGAGTTTCCTGGTAGAATCTTTGGATTCTATTATGTATAGGATTATATCATGTTCATACATGGATAAACTGATTTCTCCTTTTTACATTTGGAATCCTTCATATTTCCTTCTTTTGTTTTATTGCTTTGGACACAATTTCAACGACTACACTGAATGAAAGTGGAGGTAGAAGGCACACTTCAGCCTCTAAAGCTGGTTTGGAAGTAAGTGTTCTCATTTTTTCATTTATTATTATGTTGACTATAAAAGTCTTAATTTTTCTGGACTTTAATCAAGAGGGCATTTAAAACTTTGTCAAATATAGGTTTTGCACCTCCTGAGATGACTATATGATTTCTGTCCTAAATTCTAACTATATGTTGTATTGCATTTATTTTTTAGTGTATGTTGAAACTACCTCTCATGTTTGGATGAAAACAACTTATTAATGAGGTTTCTGTGACCTCAGAAAAGCATTTGTAAGTATTTTGTTGAGAAATTTTACATCTCAACATATTGGTCTGTAGTTTTATGATTTTACTGATTTTCTTCCAGTTTGTATGTCAAAATAACACTGTTTTCTTCTAAATTCTTCTTGGATTTAGATGTCTACTTCTTTCTTCAGGTTTGGAATTTTTTCTACTATAATTTTAATGACTAGCTTTTCTATGCTGTTATGTATTTTTAAAATAAGATTTGATCTTTGAAGTACCGTAAAGTTGTAAGTTTGGAGCATGTTTGCTGATATTTGTTTGGAGCATGTTTGCTGATATTTTTTATATATATATA
>NC_022020.1:13184965-13187083 GCF_000317375.1 Microtus ochrogaster | reverse complement strand
ACCCAAATTTCCCAAATTATTGTTTATAAATGTTTGTTTCATTTAAAGAGGGGTACGATATAGAAATGAATACTTTACATAGGTATGGACGTTGGTTTATTGATACAAATTTAAGGTCAATTTTGTTATATATATACATATTTGTTTATGTATATATATATACACACATGAAAATATCATTATGGGCCTTATTCTCCAACCTGAATTTTATTCTTCTGATTGAACTTGTCTGTTGATGATGATTGCTACTGTGGTTTTGATTTATTTGATTGACTCTCATTTCTAGCATTTCTGTTTGGTTCTTTTTCAATTTCCTTATTGAATTTTTCCTTAACATTTTAATATTTCTGTTCCAAATCACTGAAATCATCCACTTTGCAACTTCCTCTATTAGATACTAAATTGATTTCCTTCCTTCCTCCACCTGCTCTTCTGAATACACTACATGGTCATTGATCCTTTAAAGGTAGTCTCTGCAATCTTCATCTACTTTCAGCTTTTTTAGGGTATACTGTTTCTAGAATTGAGGGACCTTGAGACTGTGGAGTTTTGCACTGGCTTGTCTCACACTATTTATGTTTCTTTGTTGCATCTTATGCATCTGCTGGGAAAGACATGTCCTTCAGTTTTGATCTGTTCCCCTCCACCACTGTTTTTGCTTGTTTTGTTTTTAGTAGCTCCTCATGATGAGTATAATTTTACATAAACTTATTATATTTTCAATTGATATTTAAGGGAGATGCCAACTGAAAAAAACAGGTACATTTGGTGATTTGATTAGATTCTTAACTTTAATTAATAGTAGAGGATACTTATACAGTTCATTTATATAAATGATTTCAGACACAGAAACAGTATGGTCCCAATTGGGATAAAGCAGCTCATAATTTTTTTACAGCTAAAGGTATCTGGTATGGGAGGTCCTTCTATATATGTGTTGCTTTTATTGGTTGATGAAAAAAACTGTTTCGACCAGTGGCTTAGCAGAAGAGAGCAAGGCAGGAATTTCAAGCAGATAGAGGATGAAAGAAGGAGAATTCAGGGAGACACCATGTAGCTGCTGCCAGAGGAGACAGACAGAGAATCTTGCTGGTAGGCCACAACCACCTGGTGATATACAGATTAATAGAGATGGGTTGAATTATATGTAAGAGCCAGCTAGAAATATGCTTAAGCTATTGGTTAAACAGTATTACAATTAACACAGATTTCTTTGTGACTGTTTCAGATCTGATTGGCCAGGAACAAATGAGCAGCCTATACTAACAGAATGGCACCCAAACATTCTACAAGATGCAGTACAGAAGAAAGTGACTGAAAAACTGCCAACATAGGTGAAACAGTCTTAAATTTCCTGCTTCAAGAAAAATTCTGCCAGATACCTATTTCTGCTTACTTTTGTCACTTGGAGCTTTCTTCCACAGCAACCAGACTCTCAGGAGACTGTACCAAGTTCTGCAGTGCACTCACAGGATCGTATGTAGGCTCCTGTGCCACACACCTGCCTCTCTCTCCATAGCCTACTCTGCCGCAGCCTTATCTCCACACATACTGTACTCGGCCCCAGTTTGTCTGTTCTATCCTGGTGGCACCTGTTTTCTGGATATGAGATCATCCCTTGGCAGGTATGATCTGCCACTGTTCAATTACTAGGAATTGGAACCATATCTCAAGTTAAACAAAGAACAAGATAGGTTTATTGTATTGGGCCAGAAGGTCAAAGAGGGAATCTGAGGCCATATGTGGCTAATATTGCAGTAAATTTATAGGCCCATGACCTACGACAGTAATGGAATACCCAGATTAACATTTCTGCAGTCCCAGGAACTCATAATTCTGGGAAGGATATTATAAGATACCACACACAAATGTCACCAGCCATTCAGGCCTTACAAGAACATAAAGCAATTAGCAAGCCTTTAGAGGTGCCAACAGTCCTACCTTTAAAATGATTAATTGAGAAACCAATATAGGTTAATCAGGGGCCTCTAGCTGAAGATAAGTTTCAGGCTTTAGAACAGCTTGTACAAGAGCAACTAGATGCACACCATATTGAAGAATCAACCAGCCCTTGGAATTCTCCTGTGTTTGTTGTAAAAAAGAAATCTGGTAATTGGA
>NC_022020.1:13182676-13184073 GCF_000317375.1 Microtus ochrogaster | reverse complement strand
CCAAATCTCATTTGTATTCTAATCATATTGACTTCTAGAATTTCTCCTACAGAAATATTAATGCAGAGGGATGATATTATCTTAGAATGGATCTTTTTACCAAATAAACCAAGTAAAAAAATTAAAAACTTTTAAGAAAAAAGTCTCTTAATTAATTATAAAAGGCTAAATTGAGACTTCGTCAATTAGCAGGTATAGACCCAGCAGAGATTATAGTGCCTTTCACTACTGATGAAATAAAAAAGCTATGGGAAGACAATGAACCATGGCAAAGAGCTTGTGCTAATTTTTGAGAGAAATTAATAGCAAATATCCCAAAGTGATAGGCTTAACCTTATAAAGAGAACTTCGTGGATTCTTCTCTGAATTGTATGTAATGCTACAATAACTAAAGGCCGTACCTTTTATTCTGGTGCAAACAAAGCAGGGAAGGCAGGATACAAATCAGAAGAATTAGGTAAGGTGGAACAAAGCCCTTATAATTCTGTCCAGAAGGCAGAATTATATGCTATTCTCCTGGTGCTAAGGGATTTTAAAGAATCTCTTAATATAGTTACTGATTGCAGAAAGAGTTATTTTGCATATTGAAACTGCTGAATGTATACCAGATGATACATAATTGATTTCATTATTAATCCAGGTTCACGGTATAACCAGGAATAAGCTTTGTCCTTATATACATAACACACATCCAATCCCATACTGGGTCTGCCAGGTCCTTTAGCACAAGGTAATGCAGAAATTGATCAATTATTGATTGAAAGCATGTTGCAGGCTTCAGAATTTCATAAAAACATCATGTCAATAGCAAAGGTTTAAAGAAAGAGCTTTCTATTACATGGCAACAAGCTAAGGAGATTGTAAAGAGATGCCCTACTTGCTCTTTCTATAACCAAACACTGCTACTTGCAGGTACTAACCCAAAGGGTACTCAAAAGAATGAAATCTGGCAGACGGATATGTTCCACTTTGCAGAATTTGGAAAATTAAAAGATGTACACCATACCATTGACACTTATTCAAGTTTTCTGTGGGCAACTGCTTTAAGCTCAGAAAAGGCTGGTTTAGTAATTGCATATTTATTAGAAGCTATGGCCATCATGGTTATACCTGCACAAATAAAGACAGATAATGGTCCAGCTTATGTCTCTAGGAAAATGAAACAGTTTTTTGCTTATTATAATATTAAACATATCACAGGTATACTACACAATCCTACAGGTCAAGCAGTTATAGAAAGTTCAAATCGAACTATAAAAGATATGTTAAACAAACAGAAAGAGGTGGAAAATGTCCCCAGACATAGATTGCATAATACTTGATTAAATTTGAATTTTCTTAACACTAATGAGAAAGGGACAAGAGCAGCAGAGAGACATTGGATAATAGAAAAGTCT
>NC_022020.1:13180668-13181740 GCF_000317375.1 Microtus ochrogaster | reverse complement strand
TGTCTCATGTCAAGAGCCATATGATATGGGACAGAAAGAAAATAAAATTTAGAAAAAAATTTACTTTTCTTCATATATCATACCTTTCATTGAATGTATATGTCGGTATAAATAATGTTTAAGTTTTCCATAACGAACAATGAATTTTCCTGCAGTAATCTTTGAAGTTTTCAGGAATAGATGGAGACCCACAACAACAACAACTCTACTTGGTTGATATGATGTCATGATGCTGATAGTGCTACTATAAGACCTGATTTGGGTACTAGCTGCTCATGATGGTTCCAACTTGGTTTGCTGAAATGGTGCACTGTTTTTACAACATTCTCGCCAGACCTTCATCAAATATTCAGTGTCTATTTGTAATCATACCAGACATTAATCTTGGAACTTAACCATCATTTTACTTTCACAGGATCCCATAGAAAGAACAACACCCCTATGTCAGCTGAAAGTAATTCTAGAAGACGACATCCCCTTTCCCAACAAAGTTTGTCCTCAGGGTTAGAGACATCATTTAGGGGTTGATTATAATTGCTATAGGATTGGGGGTTGGGGAGAATTTTATAGGCTTAAGGATATCTTTGGGGGGGAAAAAGGAAAAAATTGAATGGGATAATAGATTAATATGAGATTACTCACACTAATAATAATAGTGAGTAATAGAGTGAATACTTGTGAGTTATTATTTATAGGCAATTACATTAGTATAGATTCTTGTATATTGATACAAAGTTAAATTATATTGAATATTATATGCATGCATGCTTATACCTCTACTTAAAACAGTTTTATATATTGATATATATTTATCATATTGCAATGTATATTTCTACCTCTGATCAAGACACTTATACATTGTTTAGATTTTGAGGTCATTGTTCTCATTTGTTTCGCAGTTGTTTATTGTATAATATTCTAATATGAGGTTTTAGTCTTTAAGTTATATATAGAATTAGAAATTAAGAATTATAGATCAATAGTCATCTATGTTTTTCATACTTATAGTTAGGCTAATCAGGTTCTTTAGACACATTGAGATTATATTCTGCATAGATAGGTAATCCTTAAC
>NC_022020.1:13178201-13180117 GCF_000317375.1 Microtus ochrogaster | reverse complement strand
AATATATTTGTTTTTATTGTATACAATTTTGTATTAGGCTTAGAACTCTCTTATTTAAACAAAAGGGGGAGGTGCTGTAGGAAGTCTTACAACTAGTGGTTTCCCACCCACTGGGGCGTGGCCTCTTATACCATATATGCTGATGTAGAGCTGGCATCAGCCTCTTTTCCAGCTGCTCTTTCTGGTTGCTGGATTTGGTTTCTGTTTTCCATTCAAGCAGAGGATTCTGATTTGTGAGTTTACCCCTAAATAACCATCTATTTCTCAATTCTGAGCTAGTGTGGGATTTCTTTTAAGCATCCTTCCACACAAGAACATTATCATAAACAGTACCTATATTAAGAATTTAATAAAACACTCATTGGTTTCCTCATCTTCTTTAGTAATGTAGAAACTCAGGGGTTTTACTGTTCATTGCAATATCCATGGCATTTTTGATATAGACTGACACATTAGTATTTACTGTGTGCAGTAAGGCTGACTTTGTCACAGCTGAGTCAAATTAGATGAGATTCAGGACTATTCCTAGGTTCTTTCTGTCCACTGAAATTCAAGGGTCACTGTAAATAAATGGTAGATCTCTAAAACAATAAAATGTGACTCAGGGGATGATCACAGAGTAAACAGAGGTCTCTATTATATACATTACAGAGAGTCATTTGCTTCCCATACAAACCTCATCAGATTAGCAGAAATCTATTTGTTGAACTAACTACAGGCAAGGAAATCAGAAATCCGAGTGTCCATTGTTACAATTATTGCACACTCATGGCAATATTTATGCAAGCCAATTTCAAATCAGGAAACTAGAATAAATCTTTATCTTGAAATATATTTTAAACATCAATCCTCGCAGATGTGAGGTAAACAGCATCAGCCCTCTGACAGTATTTTAATACAGAACCTTGCTAAGAACAATCACTTACCCAGTCCTCCTTTTCCTTTCTAATATCTCAGTTTGATAAGTATTTCAAAAAATATTTACTAAGTCTTGGCCACAGAGATTACTAATGTAATTAAATGTATCACATTTAATTAAGCCTATAATGGGTTTTTTTGCTTGTTTTTAGGTTTTATTAGCACCACCTTGTTAATTTTAATGGAAAATTGTAGAAAAAGAACATCTTTATTTAGAAAATAACATTAATTTTCTTCTTGGGGTCTTGCAACAAAAGAGAGCTAATGCACACTGCTGCCTGCAAACACAATAGTGAACACAAAATAAAATAAGCAGGTGCTGATTTACCTTCTCTGGTGCTGTATCATGCATGGCATGAAACCCCAGTCCTGAAGCATGCTTGGCCATCTGTGCTGTTCACTCCAGATGGGTTGAAAGAGATGACAAAACCATTCTCTGTACACAATGGGTTTCTCTCTTTCTATTTTTCCATTTTTTAATGAGAAAAGTATAACTCCCCAAATTAGATACTGAAGAGGTTTTTCTTGCTTATACTATATTGCTACTTTTGCTTTGAACTTGGAAATTAAATTGTAACTTCAAAGCATATTCTTTATAGTAGTTGTCTTTATCTCTATTGACAGAGCACCAGAAAGGCCCAAGAGAAGACTTGGTTGTCTCACAGCATCATTGAGTTTAGACTGTGACTACTTAGTGCTTGGGAGGACATCATAGCAGTGGTAACTGGTGGAGGCTATCATCCTTGGTGGGTGGGAAGCAAAGAAACAGGGAACACAGGAAGGGGGTAAGGCAAAATACAGTGCAAAGGACACACCCTCAGTGACTCATTCCCACAAAGTAGCCCAGACCTCCTCCAGAGAGAGAAATTAGGGTTCAACCCATAAACCAGAAAAGCAAGGCAGTCAGCCACTAGAGAAGTCTTACCTATACCAAGGCTGGGCAGCTGCAGACTAAGCAGGCTAAGTATCTCTCTCTCTCAATTTATATCCCCTCCAGT
>NC_022020.1:13175392-13177694 GCF_000317375.1 Microtus ochrogaster | reverse complement strand
TTTCTTTCTTTCTTTCTTTCTTTCTTTCTTTCTTTCTTTCTTTCTTTCTTTCTTTGTTTTCTCAGTACAAGCTTACTCTGTATGCATGGTTGTCCTGAACTCACTCTATGGATCAGGCTGGCCTTGAACTCAGAGATCTGCCATGAACATCATTTTATTATAGTTAATGTTTACAGAATCAATTCTTCTTTTTCTCCTTCTATATTATTATATTTCAATAATAAAACATAATAATAATTCACATAATAACACATCATATAATAATATATTGCTATAAAATTATAGTAATTTAATATTATAGCAGTATATTAAAATAATAGTTATAATAAATTTGTGGTGCTAGGGATTGAACTCAGGGCATTCCTCATGCTAAATAGGCACTCAAATGCTGAATTACAACTCTAATTTCATAGAAAAATTTTATATATTTATGGAAAACATTTATGGAAAGAGCTCTGGTCTATGCAAAGCTCTTAACCCTTAAGGGAAGATTGCTGTATGATCAATGATCAAGGGCTGTGGTTTGGAAGCTGACAGAGAATACATCACCAACATTCATGGGACTGCCCATCCAACCCATCATCAGTTGTGGGGCTCATGCCCTTCAAGGGTAACCTGAAAAGGCCTCACACATTTGCTTTCTTCTTTTTCTAAAGCTCACTGGACACACAATATTTATATTTCTGCACATAAAATTAAAATAATTTTATTATCACCTCACTAACCTGTTGAGCTTTTATGATTACAGACTTTTAGATTTACTTAGAATCCATAGAAACTGCCAGAACCTGTATAGCACCCATAGAGACTGGGAGCAAGTGAAAAACTGGGCTTTGGTCCCTGAAAAGCCTTTGAGCCCCATAGCGCTGTGGAATGTTTTGTAAGTCCCTAAGTCTTTGTTAAAAAAATTTTTAAAAACACTGTTTTACATCACATTTGTAGGGACAAGTATGATGAATATGTACTTCCTGACACTTGGTATAATGATCTGTTCTGTCCCTTTAAGAGAGAAGCCATTCCCTACCCCATCCACTGAGGCAGGCAGATCTTCCTTCCTGCTTGCAGTCCGAGTCTCTTCCTTTTCCATTTCACTCTTGAAGAGGCAGCTTCTGTCTCTCCCTTCTGCCCTCCTCTGTTTCTCTGCTCTTCTTTCATTCTCCTTTATCCCTCCATGACTCACTAAATAAATATCAAACCTCACTCTTCATGGTGTGCCTATCTGTGTCTCTGTCTCTTGCCTGCTGTTTTGTCTAGAATTCCTTTCTAAGCTCTCTCAGGTTTTATGTGGATTTAGCTAACCCCACGTTGGGGACCAATCTGTAAACAGAGGCTGTTCGTTTGTTCCAGCCACTCAGACTCGAAATAATCACATTGAAACTATATTATTTGCAATATTGTTTGGCCAATAGCTTAAGCATATTTCTCTCTGTCCGGGACCAGTCACTTTTTGAGAGCTGCAGCATGGTATCATGGTGTGCCCATCTGTCTGTCTATCCTTGTGGTCTCGTGTGCCATCCCTTTCGGGGACTGGCTGCTCTTGGGAACCCCTGCCCACTGCCTACTGCCATATGACCCACTGTCTTCTGCCACTTGGAGACCTGTGGCATGGTTTCAAGGCCTGCTGCATCCTGTAGCCACTGAGATCCTGCAGCATTTTTTAATTTAATCCATTACATTGGTGCTATGAGATTGGGGAGGCTCTCCTGCACTGAGCCCCTCTCCCAGGATCGGGATCTGGAACCAGGTATTTTTTTCCACAACAGCCATGTGTTCTATATGCCTGAGAGTGATTTCTACAGTGTGATTTCTACACACAACACAGGCTTCAATTGGTGAGTTTCCCCCATTCTGGTCAGCTTAACCATTTCTTTGAACGCAAGGAATTGACAGGTGAGCTCCTGGCAATCTTCTGGTGTTCCTAGAAATGGGGGGATAGCCTCCAACCATGGATGTTTGAGCCTTTCACTGACATTCATCTGTGGATTGCTTCCGTTAGCTATAATTGTGACTGAACTGACCCAGGTTCTGTCCTCCTATGCTAGCACTCCACACTCTGTGTGGTGCATTTGACTGGGGGCCCAGGGTCCCTCAGATATTCTTTCTCTTTTTCCCTCCACTGTAAAAGGCTGCTCAGAGCAGCCTCTGGCTTCTCTGGCTTCCAAATCAACCTGACCAAATCCAGTCAGGCTGCAGCACTCTACCCAGGAGCAGAGAACACTTTCTCATGGGTCCTGTGGTGTTTGCACTTATTTACACCCTGCTTATGGGGGAGACATCTTGATATAGGCCTTGTGGTGTCGCT
>NC_022020.1:13170795-13172797 GCF_000317375.1 Microtus ochrogaster | reverse complement strand
TCTGTTCTGTCCCTTTAAGAGACAAGCCATGCCCACTCCCTCCCCCCTCTGCTGAGGCAGGCAGATCTTTCTTTCTGCTTGCAGCCTGAGTTCTCTTCCTTTTCCATCTCCCTCTTGAAGAGGCAGCTTCTGTCTCTCCCTTTTCTCTCTCCCTTTTCTCTCTCCCTTTTCTCTCTCTCTCTCTGCCTCTCTGCTCTTCTCTCCTTCTCCTTTCCCCCTCCATAACCCACTAAATAAATATCAAACCTCACTTTGCATGGCATGCCTATCCATGTCTCTGTCTCTCTCCCACTGCCGCATGTCTCCCTGCCCAGGACCAGCTGCCTTCGGAGGCTGGTGTGGTCTCGTAGTGTGCCCATCTGTCTGTCTATCCTCGTGGTTTTGTGTGCCATCCCTGCCTGGAACTGGCTGCTCTTGGGAACCCCTGCCCACTGCCTGACCCTGCTCAGGCACCTGTGGTGTGGTCTCATGACTGACTGTCTGCTGCAGCCACTGGGGATCCTGCAGCAATTTAAATAATCCTTTACACTTGGTACAAAGAATGTCAGTCACCATTTCATAATTTTGTTTTTAAAAATAAAGTACAGTTGACTACCTGCAAATACACACTACTTCAGGCAGGAAAATGGGTTGGTTGACTGCAGATCTTCTCCTGCTTCTCCAAATCTGATCACTCAGTCTCCAACAGAACATCCACTGCCGCCTTTCTTCCATCCATCGTCCTCTCATCTTCAGTGTAACCCATTGCTTTGCCCCATCCCTTAGCAGAAGTGGGCACTCCCGGGAATGTGCAGGGCACCACAACCAGGGAAGCCAGTAGGATACCTTTAGATCTTCATCTATCTCTCAATGCCTCCAAGTCCAGTCCCCAGCTCTGTAACTGACCTTCTGCTGTAGACTCCCCTCACTTGCTCCCCTATCCCCAGGTGACTAAGGAGATTCTGGTGAAACACCTGATTTCCTTCCTCTTGTGAAGCCCCTCAACCACCCCTCAGCCACGCCCAATCCTAACTGTCAGGTGCCAATGCTCAGAACCACATTTTACATGGAGCCTCCAGTGCCCATACCTATCAGGACTACAGGAAATTTTCCTCCCAGGCAACATACAGACACCACACCTTCCTAAGAACCAGACAGGAAACAGAAATCTAGGAACAACACACTCTCAATAAATACGAGACCATATATCAGCAACCAAATTAAAATCTTTTTAATTCCTGATGCTCCTAGAAACCGGCATAAAAACACAACCAAAACAGTCACGATAGTTTGCCTCCAGTAAAGCTCAGTAACCCTACCACAGGGGTCCTGAATATTCCAACATAGCTGAAGCACAAGAAAAAATTGAAACCAACATTTATGATTATGATAGAGGTCTTTAAAGAGGAAAAGAATGGAGCCCTTGGGAAAAAAAAAACTATGAAAACACAAATGGTGGAAGAGAGAGGTTGAACATTCAAGACCTGAAAGTGGAAAGAGTATCAGGAAAGAAACCCACACTGAAGGGATTCGGAAAGTAAAAACCTTATGAGCTCAAGCAGAAACCACTTTGGCAGGCTTCACTAACAGAATACAGGAAATAGAACAAATAATCTCAGGAGTTGAGAACATGATAGAAAAAAAGGAATACATCTGTGAAAGAAAATGTTGAATCTAAAAATCTCCTGGCACAGCTCACGTTTGCAAAGATTTGAAGCAAGGATAGCACTCCTTCATTGTTGGTGGGAATGTAAAACTTGTACATACAGTCACTAAAGAACCCAATGTGGAAGTTCCTCAGGAAGAAAGGAACAGATCTTCCTCAAGACCTAGCTATACCACTCTTGGGGGTATACCCAAAGATGCTCAGTCCTACTACAAGGACACCTGTTTAACCATGTTCATTGTGACCTTATTCATAATAGCCAGAAACTGAAAACAACCTAGATATCCCTCAACAGAAAATGGGTAAACAAAATGTGGTTCTTTTATACAATGGAGTATTACACAGTGTAGTTGTTTA
>NC_022020.1:13169426-13170595 GCF_000317375.1 Microtus ochrogaster | reverse complement strand
ATGCCACCATGCTTCCTTCCATGATGCCAACGGACCAAACCTCTGAATTGTAAACCACTCAATTAAATTTAATTCCCAACTCTTTATAAAAGTTGCTGTGGTCACAATGTCTCTTCATAGCAATCAAAATCCTAACTTAAACTGAAGTTGGTACCAGGCAGGGATTACGCTATTGTTGTGATAGGCCAGACCATGGCTTTGTTTGGGGGAATGTGGAAGTTGGAATTTTGAGTTAGAAAAGCAGTTGAATTTTTTAAGTGGAACTTAATGGGAGGGATATCCTACTATGAACATGGTTGATTTGTTTATAGTGTGCTAAGGCTGATTGGAAATGTAGGTTCAGGGATCAAGAGATTTCAGGTTTCAGAGGAGAAGAATTTTAATATGTGGCCTAGAGACTGTTCTGATATTTTGGCAAAGAAATATAGCTGCTTTCTGTACTTGTCCAAAAAAAATCTGCCTATGGCTAAATTAAACAGTTATGGATTAACAGCTTTGACAGAAGAGATTTCTAAACAACCTAGCATTGATTGTTTTATGTTGTTATTAGTGGCCAGTCTTATGCAGATCTTTAATGAAAAGGGACAAGCTGAGCAAGGAAAAATACAAAATGGTAAACAGATTAAAGAAAAGCCTGGTGCTAAGTGCAATAAAGGGAGTGGTGACCTCAGAGCAAGACCCCACCCAGCTAAGCTTCCAAACTGTGAAGAGGAATTAAGGAACAGTTTAGGTCCAGGAGTTGTGGTCCACTCTTTTAATTTCCAGCACTCAGAAGATGGGTAAGTGGATCTCTGAGTTCCAGACCGCCAGGCTTAGGCAATGAAGGAAAATATCAAAAACAGAAAGCAGATGAACATGTAATTGGATGAGGAGTGCATGTTCCAGCCCCAGAAAGCAGCAGAACTTGGCAGCGTTGGTCAAGTGCTTCTGGCGTTAGCATCAAGGAGAGATAAAAGGGGCTATGTAGTCTCCCCCTGCTGCTAAAGAAAGCTGCTGAGTGTGTGTCTGGGTTTCCCTGTATGGACACCTAGAAAGCCCAGTGTGTGAAGCTGTGAAGGTGAAGCCTGGATTCCCTTGGAGACCTCAAAATGTTGGAGCTGTCAGAGCTCTGGGATACCTGCCACAGAACACATTTCCCTTTCCCTCCCTCCCTCCCTCCCTCCCTCCCT
>NC_022020.1:13166527-13168881 GCF_000317375.1 Microtus ochrogaster | reverse complement strand
GAGAGAGAGAGAGAGAGAGAGAGAGAGAGAGAGAGAGAGAACTGGTAATTAGCTGAGAGGAAAGGCAGAGCAGAAGAGGTGAGGGTAGTGAGGAACCAGCTGATGTGAATGACCTGCTTGCCACCAGGCCTGAGGTATTGCCAGGAACCAAGTCTTGCTTCTAGGCCCTGAAGCAGCCGAGGATCCAGGGGTTGAAGTCTGTGGTTTCTGTCATCAATGAAGACAGTGCAGAGGCCTGTAGTTTGGGCTGCCACTTTCAGGCCATGATGGTATTTGAGGGCCACACTGCTGTGGGGGACCATGCCGATTTAGAAGGCCGATTGTTCTGACACCTGGGGCCATGGTGACATCTGGGCCTGGGATGCTGTCGAGGATCATGTCTGGGTCTATGGTCCTGCCACAGCAAGGGTCTATGCTGATATCCAGTGGCCCATGTGGCCACCAAAGGTCATACAGATGCCTGGGGCCTAAGACACAGCCTGTGACCATACTGGTGTCCAGGGGCTAAGGCACCACTGGGCCCATGCTGATTTGAGTTGCCAGCACTGTCATCTGGGGTCACAATGTCATCCAGGCCATGGCTGCTGCCAAGGGTCATGTCTGGGTCTTTGACCCTGCTGTAGCCAGGGTCTGTGTTGATGTCTGTGGCTCCTGATACCATTGAAGGTCATACTGATACCAAGGGTCTGAGCTTCCACCTGGGGCCATGTTGGTGTTCAAAGGCCACACTGCCATGGGGAGCCATGCCAATCCGGGTGGTCTACACTTCTACCCGGGACCATGGTGACTTCAGAGCCCAGGCTACTGCCTAGGACCATGCCTGAGTCCAAAGTCCTGTCACACCTGGAGTCTGTATTGATGTCTGTGACCCATGAGGCCACCAAAGACCACATGGATACCCAGGGTCTGGGCCACAGCCCATGGCCAGCTGGGCATCTGAGGACCATGCTGTTGTCAAGGCCATGCTGTTCAGACTGACCTGTACTCTCACCCCGGGGCCATGCTGTCATCTTGGCCAGGGCTGCCACTGAGGATCATTTTTGTGTCTTTGGTCCTATAGCATCCAGGATCTGACTTGATGTCCATGGCTCCTGTTACCATTGAGGGCCACACAGATGATGAGTGCCTGGCCAGTCTCCTGAGACCACCTCCGTGTCCAAGGGCCATGCTGCTGCAGGGGTCATATTGATCTGGATGACCTGTTCTGCCACCAGGGGAGATACCCAGTCTCAGTTCACATGCTGGGTGCATGGCCCAGCAGCAGCTTGGGTCTGGAGGGATGTTCTTGGCTCCAGTTACTACTAAAAGCTCTGAGGATGCTCAGGCTGTAATCAGCCACTTGGGACCATGTTGGGGTCTGAGGACCATACAGCTACCAGAGTCTTACTGATCTGCATGGCCTGTGTTAATACCAGGGCCATGGTGATGTCTGGGTCCAACCGGCTGCTGAGGACAAGGTATGGGTCTGTATTCAGCTGGGGTCTGTGATGATGTCCATGGTTGGTATTAGCATAGGGGGTCTTAGGAACCATACATGTGGAAATCTGTAGGCTGGGCTAAGCTAGCTCCTCCCTTTGTTGACCCTGGGATAGATGGCCTGGCCCTTCACTGGATACTACTAGATAGTGTGGCAGAAGAGCTGACCCAGGCTCTCAGGGGCGAGCTGCCACCCCACCCCCCCACTATGAATTTGGAAAAGATGGCTCCACCCCTCACCGTGGGTGTGCAACTCACCAGGGCAGCACACAGGTGATAGATGCAGGTGAGCCAACTTTGAGGGTGTGGGAGCAGGAGAGCTGTCACTCCCCTCCCCGTTTGTCATGTGGCTGTATGGGTGAGAGAAGAACCTCCCCCAGCTCATGCACTGTCACCTGCATCAGGTGAGAGAGCTGATCCCATGAAAGTGGCCCTGCCACTCCCCAGCTGTTGCACACATGGGAGTGAGCTCTGTACTCCATCTGGGTACCACACTAGAGCCGAACCCATTGTCAGGGACACAGGTAAATCAGCCTCGGAGCATGATGGTAGCAGAGCAGACCCCAACTTCTGTCTGTCATGTGGTGGCATGAGTGAGAGAAAGCTGCCTTCCCCCTCCCCTCATTTCTATCTGCAGCAGCCAAGAGAGCTGATCCAGGGTTCTGAGAGTAAGAAGAAAAGGCCTGCTCCTCAATAGTTGCAGCACACAGGAGAGCAGGCCCTGCACCTCACCTCGACAGCACACTACAGCTGACCCTGTTGTCTGGAGTGAGCTAGCAGGTAAGCTAGCCCTGAGCATATGAGGGCAGGAGAGCTGACTGCCCCCTTCCCCATACCCTCTTTAGTAGTCAGGAGAGAGGGCCTTACATCTTGACTGG
>NC_022020.1:13140372-13166297 GCF_000317375.1 Microtus ochrogaster | reverse complement strand
GGCTGGATCTGAGCAATGTCAGCACCTGGTGGTGTGAGTGCTAGTGGGCTGGATCTGAGCACCTGAGAACAGGAGAAGTGGCCCAGCTCTTTGCTGCCTGCTACGCTGGGCAAACTAGCCTAGGCTGTGCCGGAGAAGCACAGTGACCATGAGAGTAGTGACTATGAGAGAAAGTTAGCAGGTTGGCCAACCATCTCTACCTGGAAAAATCTAAGGCTATAAATTGGCCCATTCTAACATCTACCACTTCTTTTTTTTTAAATAATAAGAAAAAGAAAGAAAGGAAGGAAGGCAGGCAGGAAGGAAGGAAGGAAGGAAGGAAGGAAGGAAGGAAGGCAGGAAGGGAGAAATAAATAAATAAATAAATAAGGAAAGAACACAAGGAGCAAGGACCTAGCTTGGAGGTAAAGTGTTCTTTCTCCCTCTGGCCCTGAACTTGCAAAGCCTTACTAAATTTCAGTCTGTGATGAGATAGTCCTATATTCTGTACATACCAGGGTCAGAGCCAGCAGAGTAATTCAAAAGAACAATTCAATGTCACTCTCTTGAAATTTAAAAATGAATTGTCTGTTCTCAATATTTCCACTGAAAGGTAATACTTATTTAGCACTGCTCACTAAAGGTATGGATTTCAAGTAGCTTTAGCAATTTAATTTGTGTCTTTAGCTCATTCATTTGAAGCAATACCACACAGAGCATCTTTTCCCACAAGGCTGCTGCGCTAATGCAGCCACACAAACAGAGTGCTTCCGTGGTGCCTAGTCAGGGCACACCGAGTGTCGGCAACTCTGATGCTCTTCTTAATGTAAAACATAAAAGTTCTACATAGTTTGCTCTCAAATTAGCCTGAAGTTTGGGTTTCTATAATTTTATTTATAAGGCAATGAGTATAATACCAAGGGCATTAAAATTATTTCCCCCCCGAAAAAAAAAATAAAGTCTACACTGTAAAAAAAAAATCCTCAGAAATTACTGTGTTTGGCAGAGTATGTATGCAGTTAAAACTGTAAAAATTGATACAAAGAAAAGTGGAGAGCAGGATTCTTTTTATATTTGAGATTGTATTTAAATTACAATAATTCTCTGGTCCCTTTGTTCTCCCCAAGCCCTCCCATATACCCCCTTGCTCTACTTCAAAGTCATAGCTTCTTTTTTCAAATTTAGTTTCTTTTAAAAAATCAATTGTTATTGCACCCATATGTATATTTGTATACACACATATGTATGTATATATATGTATATACAATCATATCCATAAAATGTTTCCCGTATGTAAGTTTTCAACACTGACCATTAGGCACTGGATGACGAATTGCTGTGCTATTCCTGGGGGACCATGTTTCCTGCTTCCAGTTTCACTCAGTTGCCTGGAGAACCAGAGTCTTGATCAGTCCAGGTTCTTTTGAAGTGAAGCTTTTGTAAAGAAAAGTTTGCACAAAAGCATCTATCCTCCACCGAGAGATCAATAAAAGACTGATGAGAAGGAAAAGGAAGGGGGAGGAGATGGGGATGGGTGAAGGAGAGAGGGAGGCATGCAAAGAGAAGCTGGAAGCTGGGCATCTCACTAGCCCAGAATTTACCAAGTATGTTCGATTAGCTGGTCAGTGAGCATCCAGAGATCTCTCTCTGCCTCGGCAGCACTGGGGTTACAAGGGCATTCCCATGTTGGCCCTTTAAAAGCAAGACTTCTGGGGATCTGAGATCTTCAGATTTGCAAGGCAAGAGCTTTAGGGACTGAGCCTCTACTCTATACGGGACCCCTTGCTGTCTTCCTGGTGTTTCCCTGGTGTGCCATAAGAGGGCCTAGCATGCAAATAGCCCTCTAATTTGAAGATAATTTTCCAAGTTTCTTTTAAAATGTTGACTATTTCAAGATATCAACTGATTTCTTGTAACTTTATCTTTTGATAAAGATTTTATAAGAAAATATGTAACACTGAAAACAAACAAACAGAAAAATGCTGGAGTCTACAGTGTAAAGGAAGAAAGGGTATGAAATATCTTAGTAGCTTCCCTTAGAAGCTATCTTGGGGGCCTCTCCCCAGGCCTTTCAAATTATTTTGAGATTTGAAATGATAGGCAGGATTTTACATTACAATATGTAGAACATCTGCCTAGTTGGAAACACACGGTCATTGCAAGTTCTGTGTGGTGAGGACACTCAGACATTTTTGCTTCCTCATTACTGAAGTAACTCTGCTTTCTTAGGTCCCGAAGGAGAAATGGATAGCAGACAGTTAATTAAGCCGAGTCTTAATAGAGCCTTGCTCCTGCACACCTCTGAATCCACATGTTCATTGATTATTGAAGAATGGGAAGTCAGCACACATGCTTTCCTGAAGTGAGACTGTGATGTTGGATTGGAGATGCATAGTTGGATAAGAAATGAGGTCTATTTTCAACCTAGAAGTTTGTGATAAAGATGAACAATAAAAAGTGTAACTTTCATGTGTCTGTGATGGAGGAAGGTCATTGGTTGATTAAATAAAGAAGCTGCTTGCCCTGATAGGTTAGAACGTAGGTGGGAGGAGTGAACGGAGCAGAACGCTGGGAGGAAGAGGAAGTGAGCTCAGAGACTCGACAGCTCTCCTCTCGGGGGCAGACGCCTCAGAGAGACACGATGCTCCACTCTTGCGGGCAGAGGCGAGAGCTCTGCTCTCTGAGGCACACGCGATGAAGCTCCGACCCAGGATGGACGTAGGCTAGAATCTCCTGGTAAGCGCACCTTGGGGTGCAACACATATGATTGGAAATGGGTTAGTCCAGGTGCGAGAGTTAGCCGAGAAAAGGGCTATAGCTAAAGAGCCAAGCAGTGATTAAAAGAATACAGTGTCCGTGTAATTATTTCGGGTAAGGCTAGCCTTGCAGGCAGCGGGGTGCTGGGGACGCAGCCCCGCCGCTCTTATTACTACATGTCTGTGATGTTCTTTGAAAGTGGCCATTATTCTCATCCTTATGAGGAGTGTCCACAAATCTACTTAGGAAAAGCCCAAAGAGGAATTCTCAGATATTCCATTCTGTATGGGGGAAGCTTACTTTGAACCACCCAGAAATAATTTCCTTCAAAAGACTGTGAGGGCAGAGGAGTTGGCTCAGCAAGTGGCATGCTCCCTCTGCAAGCAAGGACCTGAATCTATTCCTCGGCACCCATGTAAACATTTGGGTATCTGCTTGTATTCATACATACATATACCACCACATGCTTGAGGAAAAAATCATATGCATACATACATACCACACACAAATGTACCTCTCTCACATGTGTGTTGTGTGTGAGGGAGATCTGTGATGTGAGATTGGAAATGATAATTTCTGCTTAATATCATACCAAGGAAATCAACTTCCCTTGAAGGCACTCAATTCACATTGCATAAGCCTTCCTCACTGAGAAGTGTGGATGCAGAGAGCAGCTTCATCTACACAAATCCCAGCCAAGCCCACAGGTTTGCTGTCAGAGACATCCTTTGGTTTATTGAGAACCTCCTAGGATTGATCAATTCCTACTTTTACCATCAGATATCCTTATGAACAGGCACTATGATGGTTATCACTTAATAGAGCTACAAAACTTTATTGGAAGTAAAGTGGCAAGAGTACCTACCCATGGGTCAGAGCAGTGAGCACCAATGGCATTGAACTCCACGACTCAGATCAAAGTGTTTTATGGGACTAACAGTCATTTCTCACTTGAATTTCTGTATTAGCTATGACATTTGATGAGCCCAACATTTCATTTTTCTTATCACTCTGGATAACTGCATACTCAGCAGTGGAGATCTCAGGTTTAAGTGATCTAGAGCAAAAAGGCTGCATTTGCTTTTATGGACTGAGAAATATTCTACTAGAATTTCTACCCAGCTGTCTTACAGAGAAGAAAGCTCATAAAATGTTGCTAGTCACTTTCCTAATGAGGTTGCTTCTAATTTATTTTTGTTTCTAAATTATTTTGTTCAATATGAATTTATTGTTTAATTTCTAAATTATTTTTAATAATACATTTATTAATTTATTTCTAGTTTGGCATGCATGCATGTCTGTATACCACACGAGTGCAGTACCTCCAGGTAGCATAGAGGGTGTCAGAGCCCCTGGTTCTAAGTATACATGGTTTTAAGCTGTTGTTTGCCCTGGTAATCAATCAGGGTCCTCTGCAGAGCAAGGCTTATTCCAAGACACTGAGAAGCCTCTCTAGCCCTGAGAGTATGTTTCTAAGAGTCTTAATTACTTGTGATTAGAGCAAGACAGGCAGGTTAGAACTAAGGGAGTGTGAGATCCAGACACAAATGTCTAATTTACATCCAAAGAAAGACAGTTACTCAAGACAGGTCCCTATGAATAATGAGAATAAAAGGAATCTTTTAATGCAAAACTCTGTATCCATATACATTTCATGAGAATGAATAAATGAAAACATAAAGCATTCAAATCATTGTAGATAAATATCAACCTAAGAAATGAAATGATGCTGTTCAATTTCTTTCTAATAAATTGTGTGTGTGTGTGTGGGGGGCTCACATGCAGGTACACCCTTGGAGACCAGAAGAACAACATATCGGATATGCTGAAATTTGAAGTACAAGTGTTTGTTAGTCACCCTGAGCTGGTACTGAGAGGTGAAGGTGGTAGTCCTCTACAAGAGTAAGAACTCGTACTGCTGAGCTATCTTTCAGCCCCATAGTTTGCTTAATTCGATATAGTGGATTTTGGACTAGATTAGGTCTGTGGAATAAAGCAACATAAGCATGTACAAAAGCCTGTGAGTGTAAATAAAATGAACTATGTTGCTAACCTGTTAACAGTTACTGAAAAAAGTATAGTGCAGTTTAGACCCAGGCTCCGAAAGCAAACATCCTCTTTCGCCATCTGGTGGTCAAAGACAATGTTTCCATGTGCACAATGCACAGCTGCGTTAACAGCCAATTATGTTTAATGGTTTCCGATTCATTGTATCAGAAAGATGTGCATATTTCCTTAACCTAGATAAACATGACTGGGACAATATTTGTTCTAATGGTTCATAACACTGTATACAAGTAACTACAGCTACAGTAGCTCAGCTAGTGCAAAATACTAGCCAGGACAATTCTCTTTAAAAGATTATTTTCGTTTTGTAATATAAAATTAACTCTAGCAGTAACAATTTATTTTACATGAATACTTTTGATATAAATTAATATGAAGCATTATTCATATATAGCCAGCACCATAAATTTTAGTTTTTAGTGTTACCAATGCTTACAATCACACGTTCCTCACACCAAAAATAAGAGATAATTTAATGCTTTTTCTTTATATTTTCCTGAATTTTCAAGTCTCATGACATTAATAAATTAAAATGACAAAGATTTCATGTTTTCATTTCTTTATTTTTTCTCCAGAATATTTTGATACTGAAACCAAAGTCTTACTTGGAGAAAAGGAAAAACATAAAAACATAGAGAGACAGACGTTCCATTTAACTTACATTATCATGAGCAGTTACTTTTGTAGGCAACACTTTTTATTCTTTGTAGAAAAGAAGAAATAAAAACAAAACAAACAGCACCATTAAAGAATGCATGATCCCTGAATTCTAAAGAAAACACTGCCTAGGACCTTCTTAATGCTTGTCACAGCCAGTCACATTGAGTTAGGTGTCAAAGCAAGCATAACATTATTCAATTGTAGCAGTCTCATAGATTAACTGCTCCTCCTCCTGAGGGTTTTACACACCTTTCTGAGTTTTTCCTGTGGGAATAATATATTCTTTGGTAGAGGACTGAAGGAGGGTTTCACTCTTCTGTATGCTGATAGGAAATGTCTGTGTACAATCAGGGCTCGGGCCCCCAGTCTGTGTGTGCCATGCGTGCTGTGTTCGGGTTGACTTCACATTTTGCTGTTTTAGTAGAGGAGAAAATTCCGCCTTTGAACAAAAAAGAGGCATTACACTGCTAACGTGAAACAGATGTAAACATTTAGAATACTGACCCAAAGAAAGAACAGTACACATAAACACATTAAAAAATGGTATTGAAAACATGAACGAGATCGGATTTCTGCGAAGCAAAGAGGGAGTACAGCAGAGTCGGGGAGTAGGGGGAACCAGGTAAAGCACTTTTCTGGAACATTCGTGGACAGCACAAACACAACGAAGTCCCTCTACAGTCTAGAATATTCTGTGACTACAAAATATAGTTCGAAGCTAAATAGTGTATGCTATTAAAAAAAGCAGCTCCTTTAAATTATAGTAAAAATGCCTTTTGTTTGCTTTACAGTGACAAACATGAGGACGGAGGCGACACAATTCTTACAGTGATGTTTTGGCTACATAGGCCCCTGACAGTTGATGAGTTCTGTCCCAGGACTCTTCACATTGCTCATGGGGAACACAGATGAACCTTGAGTCTGAGCTCTGTGTATTCGATGGGGAAGGTAACCCCAGGCAGCTATTAGAATGCTGGGCTTCCACACTAGTCTAGGACCAGGCAGCAGTGAAGCTCGGCTTCAGCATCTTCCACCTAGCCTTCATCACACCCCACCCAGAGGAGCAGGGAGACTGGCCACAGCAAGTCCTTCTTTTGAAATTGTGCGAGTGTTTGTAAAGGTATCGCTTGCAGCATCATGTACTTTAAAGAACAATATTTTTGACAACATTAGGAAGCACCACGGGTACCGGCTGATTTCTCTATGCTTATTTGGAACTGAGTAAGAATATCCGAGGTCCAGAAGTCAGCAATGCCTCTCCAGCTCACCCCAGAAAACAGATCCTGCCATGAAGTCTTTCTAGCAACCTGGCTCAGCCTCATAGGTTTTCAAGTTTGTTTCTTACCACTAGGCCTTCACAGGGAAATATTCTACATAACCATGGTGCTCTGGTCACTGTATTTTGCATTCTCACTTTGGGGAAGGAAAAATATTTTCATTTTGAAAATGAATTTGCATCAGAATGCTTTTATTAACATGCCCATTCACTAGCTAAATGTTTTATACACCTCAGGCATATGCATATCACAAGGAGGGGATTAGGGCATGGCAGTCTCCTTCCCTCCCCTGCTCCAAAAAAGTGCTATTTTGAGAAATACATCCTTTGTGATTAAAAATAAATACATGTTACATGTGCAAGTTCAGTTCCTGATAGGGGACTAATAGTGTCCAATGATCAGGAAAACACACGTGAAGTTTGCACATTACATCACCATAACCGCATAGTAAGTAGCATTGTCAAGTTGCACACACGCAGAAACATGTAGAATCAGGAAGCTGGGAAGCTGCTCGCCTAATTCGAATATGCTGGCTTTTCTATAAACGTGAAATGCATTCTTATGAAACACCTAGCCGACATTTTGCTTCTGAATTTCATTACTGTACTCATTCCAAAGATAATGTCTCAGAAAAATAAACAATATGAGAACATTGAGGGTTTGAACTGGGGCAGAAAAGAGGAAGGTTCTAGAAAAGTTATGCTCTTTGGACCTGGGCGACAGAATCCATGCACTATCAACATTTGAATTGCCAAACTTGCTATGTGAAAAATCCAAACATACAGAAGGACACTTTTCTTTATTCCCAGGAAGCAATTGGCAGGCAGTATTCGACAAAGGTGCAACTGACAATGAGCCCAGCATCCTCTCAGCCTCAACTGTCCCTCTCGTACAGAGTGCAAAGGCTTCGTAGACTTGGGTTTCTTTAACAGGTGTCAGGTACTGATGCTGTAGTTCAGAATCTGCTGGTGTGGACAGTATCTGACGCTGGAATAGCAGCGATTAAATAGGAAGGGGTAGGCATGCAAGTGTATTGGGGTGCCCCGCTGTGAGGCTAAGAGCACAATCTTCAAAATTAAGATGATATTATACCCAAGGAGACCATAAGGGCATCACTGAGAAGCACAGCGTGCAGATACACCTCAGCAGGCAGGCAGCTCACAATCCAGCCCTAGGGTTGCGGTCCTTGGGATAGAGCTAAGTGCATCTCTGACTTTTCCATCGTCAATTGTTAGTTTTAATATGAAAGGCAGTGACAGAACATGAAGCACGGAGTCACTGCCACAGGCAGGCCTTTCTTTGCTTTTATTTCTTAAGATGAAGGATCTTGCACCTTCAGTAATTTGTTAGTACAATGTCTCTGTCACCTACAGACATTTGGCAACATCACAATAGTAAATTTAAAGGAAAGTACCGCACCCCACTTGGTTATGTTTTTTTCCAAACATAGTGGGTTTGTTTTCTTTCGGGAATGTATTTTCTACTCATTCCAGTTCACTTTTTAAGATACATTTTTAAGGAATGTCACAAATGTTTCCATTGACAAGACCATCCCAAAAACTTGAAAACACCTTTACTCAGACACACGTGATCTCCCTCCAAATCCTTTCACTTTTAACTCTACAGGCACAATCAATGGTCTAATGGCACCCTGCATGCTGTGCTCTGAATCTGAAGGTCAGTGGGTGTACTTTTCCTTTCTTTCGTCTCCTGTGCTTCTGCGCTTGCTTTGGGAATAGAGCCTTGTCAAGCACAGCTGTCTCCAGTCAGAGAGGAGTCAGAATATGGACGCAGCTCAAATCCTCAGTTTTCACTGGATAAACACTGAAGATTACTGTGAGATGCAGTATCCCTTCTCCATCCACTTCCACTCTCCTAGGTATGAGGGAAGCACCAGCAACACATGCAGAGGGAACATCTTTTTTTTTTTTTTCCAAGATAACTGTATAGAACGGGAATCAAGAGGAAAGAAATGGTTCTGGAAAAACATTACCCTTTCTTCAGCTTTCTATAGTCCCTATCATCAATGACGCTTGCAAAAGGAGAGGCCCATCTCTCCAAAGGTCAGAGTGCACTGGTGTGACTAAGGGCCATAGTTGCTTTCCCCACTCCCAACTCCCATGTGGTGATTGGATTAGTGTTTAGAATGGCTAATAGTTTATATCATCAGCTCATTATACATTATGCATGTAGAGCACTTTGTTGTTTATTTTTAATATTAGGGCATGGGTTTTCATATTTGCTCTTAGAAATCACACATGGAACACCACAGTACACTGGGTCCATGATTATCAGCCAATGGATCTTATATTATTGGCTATCCAAGAACTAGAATCAGACCATCTACAGCATGAAGCTCCTTTGTCAATTCAGATGCAGTGCATATTCAGCCACAATTTGCAAACAAAATCCAAAGCCAATTCAGGCTTTCTACCAGTTTCGGAGAAAGAGTAAGAAAGGAGGAAAGAGCTGGGACAGTGGACTCCACCGACACATCCTTCCTGTACCTTCTGTCATCAGGGTAAATAGAAAGAATCATATCTTTAGGCTCCTGTTACTACTAGGATTCGAGCCACTGGGTACAGGTAGGTCCCACAGAATCATGGAAGAAATGCTTGCTGTGACATCCAATCTATGGAAAGACACCTGGCCAACTTAGGTCATGCTTGTCATAGTTTTTCAACATCTGCATATGGGGTGATTAGACAATTCAGGCTGCCCTTTCCGTCTAGGCCTGGACTGAAATAGAAAAACAAAAGAAAGAAAGAAAAAAGAAAAAGACTGAGGCAGTGACCGGATTACGCAGACAGAAACACATCAAAGCTGTGAGCGGTGACTGGACAGGCAAAAGCCATTCGCATGTCTGCATCTTCCCCTGTAGGAGACACGTGAGAAAATAACCACCTAGAAGAAACAGATGATTTGCTCCTCATGAAATATGCCAGCACAGAAGCCAATGCCTTATTTGACTCCTGGCTAATCAGGCTTTTTTTTTTTTTTTCATGTTAAAAATGGGGGGTGGGGCGCTGTATCTTTCACTCAGCTCTTTACCGGACAACCAGGCAGGCTACGCAAAGTTTGGAAGGACCTATGCAGTCATCATGACAGAAGGCCCCGCAGCCTTTGCACACAATCATGGCTTTGAGCCGACAAGAGCATTTCAGCTCTAACTCATCCGTGTTGCTATTGTCTGCAAAGTTCTGAACTGGCATCTGAGTGTTCTGACCGGCCAGGCCTGTGGTGGTGGCTGGGCTTGAGCCACTTCCCAGAATCCCAATGGATTTCTCAATGGCAGATGCTGCCCTTTTGAAACTTGTGCTCCCAAAGTGTATGGTCGGGTAACTTCCACAGAGCGGTTGCTGCTGAGGTACTGGTATTTTTTGAGCAGCTAATTGGGTGAAAGGCTTCTGAGGCTCAGAGAGCAAATAGGAAGAGAAATCTGCATTCTTTAATGCAAATGCTTTCAGCTGCTCTTTGACTTCATTCTGGTCATACGGAACCTGCTTCATGCCCAGTTCACAACTGCTGCTTAAGCCTTCCTCAAAAGAAGGAGGTTCTGATTTGATATTGCTACAGATGCCGGTGGACTGGGGCCAACTAAGTCGCTTACTGGCTTCCATGGTAACTGGTGGTTGCTTTTGATCGGATGGGACTTCTACAGTTGGGTGAGGTGGAGGTAGCGGAGGTGGTGGAGGGGGTGGTGGGGGCAAGGCCAAGGGTGGAGGGGGCGGTGGAGGAGGGGGTGGTGGGAGTGGCAGTGGGGGATGGACCACTGCCTTGCTTGGCATTGTGTGTGTGGTGCCTCCCCCGTCCTCGCCTTCCTTTATGGGCATGTTGGGGGACAGCATATTGGCTAGTCTTAGCTGGTGAGGTGCTGAAGTAAGATTAACGTCTCCCAATGACTTTTGTTCAAGGTGCCTATTGAAGGCAAATGTATTGCAGCCCACTGGGGTCTTGGGAGAGGTCTGTAACAGAGCAGCAGTGGGAAGGGGTCCCCTGGCAGCCATGGGCATTTGGTAGAACTGCTGTCTGTGTGAGGTACTAGTGTCAGCATGGAAACCATCATTTTTGCTCACGTGGAACAGGCTTGGTTGGAAGCTACATGCAGGCAACAGGCGTTTCTGTTGTTTGACCTCAGGGCTGGGCATTATCCTGTTGGCCATGGAGGACTTGGTAAGCCGTTCTTGCTTAAACGGTTGGCTGTGTCCTAGCTGACTCATGCCTGGACTGATGACGCAGGGTACTGCTTTGACATCTGGCTCCATCGCCATCTTCCCTGGCTCACATTTAACTTGAGTGTGTTCTCCCACGGTCCTGGCTGCTCTCTTTTTGGGATGGTTTTCTCGTTTTCTCATGTGGAGTGGTGCTAGAGTTCCTGCCAAATAGCCTTTACTGTCCGGATTTGGGGAGCTGGACGGCATTTCCACCATGCTTCTCTGCAGCCCTGCCTTACCCACTGAGGTAGTTTGAAGGGGCAAAGGGAGCCTGTTGATTTCGAGTTTGGCTCCCAGTCTTGGCTGTGGTAACACCTTTTCCAGAGGCAAGTTGCCCTGCAGCAACTGTGTCACCAGTGGGTTATTAGCTTCCACGGAAGACAGGCGGCAGCTTGAGCTGCCTGTACTAGGAAGTCTTTTCAGGGTGTCTGTAGCCAAAGAAATAGCCTCTTCCGCGGGGCTTGTGGCGGAAGGCTTCATGGCCTGTGTCTGTGGCCCACTAGCACTGTTTGCCATGTCTGTGGCTGGGGGAGGACGCTCTGGGCCAGGGAAATCCTCAGTGTCCATTCTAAAACTCTTGTCTACTTCGTGAGGTTCGGGCTTCACGGGAAGACTGACATTCGTGATGAGTGTCCTAGGGTGGAGCTCTGACACGTGGGCATAGTTGGCATGTTCAGATTTGACAGCCTTCAGTCCACTCTGCTCTGAGTAGTCTTTCTGTTTACTTGAACCTGAGTGACTTACCACCGGCTGGCCTGTGTTTCTCATTGGGTCTTCACTCCAGCAAATCCGGTTTCCTGGATTGTACTGATTGCTACAGGTCGTGTCTGCTTCACTCTTGAATGTATTTGAGTTTCGTGCCTGCTCAGCAAAGCTATGACTAGGGGCAGTCACTTCATTTAGTTTATCAGGAAGAGCGAGGGGCAGTTCCCTAAGACTGGTGCAAGTGGCCTGCAGTGTCTTACAGTCCTGTTTGGCTGGAGGAGCAGCAATGAAAACGGAACCATGGTCAACACCTTCACCTGTGACCTGCTCAGGTCGACTAATGACAGACACCTGGGGACATGCCACAGGCTGGATGGCCATGTCTGTCCTCACTGGCCTACTCTGGGGATCCATGCTTGCTTCCGCATTTCCAATGGAGACAGTCAGAGACAAATTGGAGGTCACTGTCGTGCTGTGGTCCACAATGACTTTACAGGGAATTGATCTGTTTGTGGTTGCTGGGGCAAAGCCCCCCGGTGGCTGCTGAGGTTTTCCAGAATTGTCCATCCTATTTCGAGGCCCTGAATTTTTGTCCAAGCTTTCCCCACTTGGTTTGGGAGCACTATCGTAAGAGTTTAGAGTGAGCATGTTTCCTGAAAACATTGCGATGGGTGGGCGTGAAACCAGTGGATCAGAGACAGCCACTGAATCGCCACAGCTGAGGGCTGCTCGCATGGTGGCACTAATGGACACAGTTGCCTGTTCTTCACTCCCAGACATGGCTATCTTCTCAGAAGTAAATCTGTTACTAATCCCCGTGGGGGGAATCAAGACAGAGCTAGTGCAGAGATGGTTTGGCAGATTACTTGTAACAGTGGGAGCTGGCACAGAGGTGTACTGACCAGACACTAAGTTAGCAGCCTTGCTGCTGGGCACAAGCAAGGTCTTACCATCCATGGAGTTAGACCTTCCAGTACCTTCTGGAGCAGCTGGTATAGGAGTCCTGTCGATACATTTTGGTACAAGGGCTATGCACGGAGTGTCAGATCCCTGGATGGATTTCAACATGCTTATATTACAAGCAGAAATAGTATTGTTTGCACCGTCAACAGACATGAGGACAGAAGATTTGTCAACAGGACTCACAAACGGATGCTCTTTAATTGCTCCCGACACAGCAGTGCTGCAGACAGACATGGGGATGGGGTTGATGGGATTTTTATTAAGAAGCATGGGTACACTGCTATTTTCAGAAGAGGTAGATGAGACAATTTTCTCAGTTAAATGTGACACAGGTATGCTGTCATCAGAACTATGCACAGACAAGTCAGTGGCAGTGTCTGGAATCTGAGGTGGGTTCAGAGGCTGCTGTAATACAGTGGTGGTCTCCCGGAGGTGTGCAGCCTTGTTGCTAGGAGATCTGCAATTGGGATTGATGATGATGACACCGGTGGAACCTTCCATTTTTGTTTCAGGGGTAGAAGAGGCTTCCATAGTGAGAGCTTCTTCCTTGGAGTTGAGAGGAGGCAGCCGGATCTCCTTGGAGGTCTGGAAGAGGTGGACTCGGGCCTGATGCTTCGCAAAGAGCTTAGCTTTGGTCTGCTCTTTGATGTGGGCCAGCGTTCTTGCCTTCCCTCCCTCTCCTGGGCTTCCCATGGCTCCTGAGACAATGCTGGCTGCAGCCGCAACTGCAGCAGCTGCAGCAGCCTCTCGCTGGGCACGAGCTTGTTGGGCACGGGCCTTGATGTCTGCAAGGGTCCTGGCTCCTGTGTTCCTACCACTGCTGACTGCTGTGCTAGTGGATGCTCGGGACTCTGCTTTGGAGACTGGCTGGCTCTTGATGATAAAAGGTGGCCCAATTTTAGAAAGCTGTATCTGAAAGAAGAATGAAACAATACTTAGTAAAAAGTGAGGAGGAGTGTGGGGCACGGTAACTCAATGGGAGGATGAGGACTATGGAGGCAGCTCACTTGGTTCTTGTCTAGCATGCATGAAGTCCTGTGTTATGTCTCTGTAGTCCTAGCATTCAAGAAACAGAAGCAGGTGATTCTCTGTGACCTTGGAGCCAGCCTGGTCTAGCCAACTAGTTCCAGGCAACACAGTGAGATCCGATCTCATCCTAGGATATGTATTGAGTTTAAAGCAGACCTGGCCTCTATGAGAACATCTGCCTTTTAAAAAAGGTAGTTAGTGGATGGGGGTAAGCTGCATTCATTCATAATTTGAAAACTATCTCGATATCTAAGATATCTAAATGTACATTTGGGTTATAAAGAAAAAGTAAATGCAGTCTGAATGTGACAATGACGTTTTCATCTATGAAGATATCAACAAGTGATTTCATTTAGCAGGACTTAAGGAATCTTCCTAAAGTCACATGTCAATAGAACAAATACCATGCTTCTTAGCATAAGATTAGCTTATACGTGGGCAAGCACACTTGTAAGCAAGACTGACTGTGAGAGTCTGAGGCTAGCCTATGCTACATAGTGAGACCTGGGCAATGTAGGGAGACGCTGCCTCAAAAAATAGATGATAGACACATATATAGATAGACAGACAGACAGATAGATATGAATGAGATAGATGAGAGAGAGAGAGAGAGAGAGAGAGAGAAAGAGAGAGAGAGAGCACAAAAAGACTTAGAGATACTTACCTTTAAAATTATCTTCCCTGCTAGAGAAAAACAAACCATCTGAGATGTTTTAATCACCCTCATTTAGTTCAAAAGAAAATAGCTCTGTGTGAGAAGCCTGAAGACTATAGAGCTCATCTGGCTTTGTGTAAAGGTGACTGTCCCCTGGAGGATCATTGAGTACCTCAGTGGTTCCGGGATGGAAGGTGGTATGGTTTTGATGGACTTTTATTTATTTATTGAGGATTTCTGCCTCCTCCCCGTCACCGCCTCCCATTTCCCTCCCCCTCCCCTGATCAAGTCCCTCTCCCTCATCAGCTTGAAGAGCCATCAGGGTTCCCTGACCTGTGGGAAGTCCAAGGATCGCCCACCTCCATCCAGGTTTAGTAAGTTGAGCATCCAAACTGATGGACTTTTATAACAGCCGGCATGCTGGCTAACATGTATGTAATAAGCATTCTGTGGAAGATTTTATAAATCAGTTATTTCACACATTATCTGTATGTAGACAGAGGATGCTGGACTGGGGCTCAGTGTTGTCGTGGCTGTTTCATAAAAGCAGGGGTGGAAGACTGACCACTTTTGTGTTTCAAAAAAATTATGAGTTGGGCGATTTAACACTGATCATCTAGAGGTACACTGTGCCTGTCCCACTCTACACTGCTTACCTAGTTTTGCTATTTCATAGGCCAAACAGCCATGAACTCATTTGGGAGACACAGGCGCTAGCATGCAGGATCCCATGGTAAGGCTGCGATGACCTAATTGATCATTAAGAAAATTCTCAGAGTCACTGTATCGGGGCTAGAAGGGCTCTGGTTGCTACCTTCTTTTCAAATTCGGATGTTATCTGTCCAGGGATTTGACAGTCAGACACTGACAGGGAGTCTGTGGACTCCCAATTCTGTGGTTCACAGGTATCTGCTCTATGTCTTTCCCTTCCCCATTCCAGCAAGATTTTCCTAGGAAACTTTCATCTTTCTCCCAAACAGAAGCATATTGCCATGGTAACTTTCTTTGTTTTTGAATTAATTTGAACCCTGTTGAGCTCTGTATAATGTTGCCTTGATATGTCTATATTTATATATATCAAATACAAGTACAGAATCTCCCTACCTGGGATGCATTTCTGGACTTCTACTAAAACAACTCTTTTCTGTGAGCAATTTCTCCGATCCATAGCCAAGAATCACCTATTTGCTAAAGTGATTACACTTTCCATTTTTAATATTTCCCTTAGTCTAAATAATTAAATATATTAAAATTCTACCTAAATTTGCTTCATCAAGAGATCACAGTCAAATATTAAGTGCATCTTTAGTTTCTGTCTTTTTGGAGACATATATCATCTATCATGTATCAATCATATGCCTACCTAATTCATCAATATATGTACTTATATAAAGCACACAGCATTTACATTTTGATTAGAAAAATAGTATTGGTATATCTAAAAAAATACTTTCTCCAAAAAGTATATCTATGTTTTCCTCTCTAAGTTTTAGAAATTAAACAGCAGACTGATTTATTAAGTGGCATTTACAGTAGCCTTTTTAATGTTTAGAATCTTATTTAATAGACACAGCTCTATTAAGTAGAATAACTACAACTAAACTCTTAAAACACAGGTTTGTAAAGATCCTGAATCACCTATAAAATAAGGTGTAACAGAGCAAAATAAGAGGCTGGTACTTTTTAAAAGCTTAAGATGTTCTTAATTCTATAACTACATGTGATGAAGAAATTATCCACTGTATAAACATAAACTGATATAGAAAAAGGCCACAAATAAATACAGCAAAGCAGAACCAAATTTGTAACAAGAGATTTCTTTTGAATCATCCTCAATTTTCAGTTTCCTTACACAGCTACAACTTATTTAACATATGTATTTTCTTAGAAGATTAACTGATCCAGGTTAACAAATGTATCCAAACTGGGTTATCTGTCCAAAAAGCTCTATGACTTGTTGACATCTGCCACCTCTTTAATATCTCAGAAACTAAATCTTGGATTTTGTGGCACATCTATTGCATTCTCTCTCAGTTAATAAAGAAATTTTGTTAATTCTTTTAGGTAGTATTCAAAAAATATCCCATAGGTCGTGTTCCTTATCCTTGGAAGTTGGGTGTTGAGTATTTGTTAGACCTTCATCTACTCCCTGGCCTGGCTTCTGACCCCTTCCCCAAACCTGTGGAACTTTAACATATCTTTCATGCTTTTCCTTGTGTATCTTGAAATCCTCAAAAGTCCAGACCTGTCCATGCTGTGTAGAATCCCCTATGTCCTGCTGTTCTTAAATCCTGTTGCAAAATCATGTGGATGGTTGAGATCGTCTTGCATGGGCTTAATGTAATTTTTTATGATTTAAAAAATGTGTGTGTATGTGTGTGTGTGTGTGTGTGTGTGCACATTTTGCTTGCAAGTACCATGAAGGGCAGAAGGCACTGGATCCTCTGGAACTGGAGCTATAGGGGATGGTAATTCTGGAAGTGAACGTGGGTTGTAAGTGTTCTTAGAAACCACTCCACCTCCGAAGGCTCCTCTATACAGTTTTTAAAAGATAAGTTAATGTTGGAGTGGGTATGAATAGATTAGTTTAGTTTTCTATATGAAGCCTAAAAAAAGGAAATATCTAATTAATTTTTGAAAATTAGGTTTCTAAATAGAGTACCACATTTCTGTAACTGTTTTAAAATACCATACCTTGAGAGGGGGAACCCTAGGCTCCTCTCGTGGAGGCTGCTCCTTCTCAGGTGAACTGTTGGATGCTAGGCTTCGGGATGACTGGTCCTCTTCTATCCTGGCTCTTTTCTCTTTACAGATTCCGAAGCTATGCTCCATCGTCTTCCTCTTTGATATCTCTGACTCTCTACTTTCAGTTCTTATCCCATCAGGTGACTTGGAGGGCTCTGATGTTTTGGAATTGTGTGTACTTGCCTGCTTATGTGCTTTGTTTCTTGAGCCTTCTAAAAATGGAGCCTTATCTACTGATGGGACATACTGCTTATCCTGGAATTTAGCTGGTGGAATCTCATTTCCCTTAGTCTCTGTCTCCTCAGGAAAGACAGGGACTTCTAATGGTGAGGACACCCCTTTCCTTTCAGTTCTTTGCAGGACACTGTGGTTTTTAATTTTCATCATTTCTGGAGAAGGAAGTTCTGGGATGGAAGGAGGGTAGAGCTTCTCCATTTCAATATGAGACTGGCAAGGCAGCTGACTCAGAGACTGGCTGTGCACCTCTTCAGGTGGAAGAGCTTCAGGCACAATGGAAGAACTCATGCTGATGGGTTCCAGGACATTGGACAAAGGCTTAGGGTGGGAGATAAGGTTCTCTCCCATGGGCTTGCTGGGGACAGAAGGTTCATCCTTCTGCGGAGAGGGAGCTTCTTCAGATCCCGATGGTGACTTTCTCTGTTGATGCACCGCTCTTTCGTTCATGGAAGAGTTAGAAATTGGAGAAGTCTCTGCAGGAACAGGCAAACCAGATACAAAAGGCGTCTCAGAGGGAATAAGCATGGAAGACACTGAGGAAGTTTCTGATGTCAGTGGCAAATCAGACATTGGAGATGCTTCTGATGTCAGAGGTAAGTTGGACACAGGGGATGCCTCGGATGTCAGAGGCAAGTTGGACATGAGAGATGCTTCTGAGATTTCAGGTGAGGTGGCTAGTGGAGATGCTTCTGACATCAAAGACACGTGAAGGCTTTCATCAGGAGGGTTTCTCTGGTTGTACTTTTCTGTATTCTCAGTGCTGGACACCTCAGAACAGAATGTTGTTTCCAGAGAGGCTGGGGTGCATGACTCTTCAGACGTGGACTGTGTTTCCCCACCTGGGGATGGAAGGCTGACACATGCTCCCTCCGGACTCTCAGAGGAGAAGGAAGTCTCAGAGACACAAGCGTTTTCCGAGAGCTGTTCTTCAGGGTCACTCTGGAGTTCCATGTCTACAGCAATTCCCTCATTTGGAAACTGGCTTTCCAGAGAAGATGGCCCTGCTCTCAGGGTTACAGTGCTGGTCTCTATGGAAGTCTCTTGTTCCTTCTGCTCTGCATCAAGGATGTGAGGGACAGATGAAGTGCAAGGAACAAGAGAGTCACAGATTTCTAGCTGGTCAATAACAACTGACATTTCCTCCTGGGGACATTCCAATTTCTCATCTATCTTCACTTCAATATGAGGTAAAGCTTCTAAAATATCATTCATTACCACACAGGACTCCAAGTGATCTTCAGGGGCTGCCAACTGGGGCTCCTCACAAGAGGTGGCTGGACTTTCAGACTCCTCAGAAAACTCCGGCATGCTCTTTTCATCTTGGCATTCACAGATACTTGCCTCTACCTCTTCTGCCACTTCCTCCTGAATCACAGATTCCTCGGGGATATAGATGTCTTCTGCTTCTGTGATTATGTCCTTCACCGGAACCTCTAGCAGAGGACAAACGGTAGTGCAGAAGCCAGGCTCCGAGGAAGCTGAACCTTTCATGATTTGGGGTTGTTCTTCTTCTAATGCAGTCTGTGCAGAAGCACTCGGAATTCCAGAGTTCCCATGTGAGGAACACCCTTCAGCTCCATCATGGTTTGGTCCAGAAGTGAGCTTTATGGATTCTTCTCTGGACATGCCCAATCTGAGCAGAAATGAGAGATATCATTATACAGCCACAAAGCAAATGGCTTAGACTATAACTCTTACAAGTTCAGTATGCAATAGAGGTAAATGTATCGACTTAATCATAAAACCACCTAGTCATATGATTAACTTATGGTAAAAAGTTCCTGACATAGCCTCAGTCCTGCCTTTATAACTAAAAGAAGCTCCTGTAAATTCTGTTTTATAAGCAAAAAGTTATAAATCTTACCAAGTATTAGTAAAGAGAATTTCAATGTTACAAATAAAAATGAACCAGAAAATATGGGAAGATACTCAAAGAATAAATAAAAACCTAAGTGTTTTTGAAGTCAGAAAGTAAAAAGATGTCTTTATAATATAAAAATTATAGAGACTTTAATGGATATAATAGAAATAGTTAGTATGAATGGGAGTTTAATGAAATACATCAAATTTTCAAATCAAAATTACCTTTAAAGATTAGATATCTTCAAAAATCTAAAGGGGAAGAGGAAGAGAGAAGAGGAGAAGAGAGGAGAACTTGAGAGAATAGGATAGTCGAGATGGAGGAAGGACAGAGATGAAAGCAAGGAAAGAGATATTTTGATTGAGGGAGCCATTATGGGGGCAAGCAAGAAACTTGACACTAGAGAAATTTCTAAGAATCTACAAGGATGACCCTAGCTAAGACTCTAAGCAATAGAGAAGAGGATGCTCATAAGTAGAAGAGGATGTTTATATATAGTCATATTGATGAATATCTTAAATGTCACCGTAGAACCTTTATCCAGCAACTGATGGAAACAGAGGCAGAGACCCACAGTGGAGCACTGGGCTGAGCTCCCAAAGTCCAGTTGAAAAGTGGGAGGAATGAGAATATGAGGGGAGGTCAAGACCATGATGGGGGCACCCACTGAAACAGTCTACCTGAGCTAATGGGAGCTCACTAACTCCAGTTGTACAGGGAAGGAACCAGTATGGTACCAAACTGGACCCTCTGAATGTACGTGGCAGTTGTATGGCTGGGGCAGACTATGGGGCCACTGGCAGTGGCACCAGGATTTATCACTACTGCTTGTACTTGATTTTTTGGAACCCAATTTCTTTGGATGGATACCTTTCTCAGCCTAGATATAATAGAGAGGGCCTTGGACTTCCCCCGAAGCAATGTGCCTTACCCTTTCTGAGGAATGGATGGGGCATGGGGTGGAGGGAGAAGTGAAGGGGATGGGAGGAGAGGAAGGGAGTGAGAACTGGGATTGGTATGTAAAATAAAAAAAGATGGTTTGTTTTCCTTTTTTAAAATAAAGTAAAATAAATCAAAAAAATCTAAGAAATGTTACATGTTTCATTTCTATCTATGGGAGGTTTCCTCTCCTCTGAATAGAAATGGAGGAGGAGTGGATGTGGGTGACAGAGGGAGGTTGGAGGGAGACGGGATGGAAGAGTGGAAGGAGGAGAAACAGCAGTCAGGTTACAAAAAAAATTAAAAAATGCTACCCAATCTTTATCTTAGAATCTAATCATATAATTAAATATGAAGAATACTAAATCATGAAGTTATTACAGTTATATTACCCAATGATACTTGTGTCAATCAAGTGTGTTTGAATGCCGTACTATGAGCTATTCCATACAGGATAACAGAGAACAATCCCAAGATAACCAATCCTAACACTTGTTCTCAAGCCAAAGCTAAATGGAATTCTAGTGAAGTTTGCGATGAGTCACTGTTTTCTTCACTTTAAATTGCAGCATCAGCAGCAGATGTTAGAGAAAGGCATTATAAATGAAACCAAATTGGGGTACAGGCAATGAAAAGGTTCGGATAGCAATATTCTCAGACAAACTTAGGCCAATGAAAAGATAAACGTTGTTCATCAACCAAAAAGGGTCTGGTGCTATGGCAGATCTCTTTTACAGCAAGGAGCCTAAGTAGTGTAGGGATAATGAAATAAAAGAGGAAGCTCATGAAGTGTGTCAGTTATCCAAGATGAAATTAAGATAGTAAAGAGCAAAGAACAAGCCTAGTGAAGTCATGTGGGGCGAGGGCAACCAACTGTTGCTCTACAGCAGTGGTTCTCAGCCTTCCCAATGTTACAACCCTTTCTTTCAGTTCTTCATGTTGTGGTGACCTCAAACATTAAGTTATTTTCACTACTACTTCATAACTGTAATTTTGCTACTGTTATGAATAGTAATGCAGATATCTAAAATGCACAGTATTTGATATGGAACCTGTGAAAGGGTCATCACCCACAGGTTGAGAACCACTAGTCTAGGGAAAGACCTTGTATTTCAGAGCATGATAAAGGCAGTGGGAAGTTGTTACTCATGGTATGGTAGTTGTTGGCTTTTGCCTCTTCATCTAATGTTCTTGGGAATCTGGGAAATAGCCAAACTTCTTGGGGAAAAATGTGCATGTTTGTGAATTTTTATGAGAATTATTTATGGAATTCTACTTATTGAACTTCATCATATAAACTATAATCTTACTTATCTTTACTTTCCCTGCTATCTCTCTAACCTTTTATAATAACGACAAAGTAGATGCATCTATGGTGGACTTCAGTCTTTTCCTTCAATTTTTTTAATGCTGACATCCTTTGGTATGACCTAGTTTCTAATACTGTGAATTTCTGAGTTCAACTCCTAGAGATGTTACATCAGTCTATCTCAAGAGAGTCTTGTAATCTGTGTGTATGTTTAAATTTTTCATTGCAGACTCTAATGTAGCTGGCTTAAGTAATTCTGTTGGTGACAACATATGAAGACATAGTATTAGCCTGCCTCATTTTTGAGTTCTGAGAAAATATATTAATTATCTCTATTTAGTTTTGCTTGTTGTATGTGAATCTAGAAATCCTTCTAGAGCAATCAAAGAAAGAGTCTTCATTAAGAATATAACTATTGAGGACAATTCACCAAAGCTGGCTCATGCTAAATAGGAAGCCATTTGTGTGTATATGAACATGTATATGTGCATGCTATGTTTCATGTAGGTGCAGTTGCATGTGTGTGCATGAGCACATTGGTGTGTGTGTGTGTGTTTTCAGAGATTACAGGTCAACCACCAGTGTTATTCCTTAGATATTATTCACATTGGCTTTATCATATTTAGTTTTTATCTATTTATTTAATTATATGTGTCTACATGCAAGTATGTATGTATACAGGCATATGCGTAGAAGACATACAACAGCACCTGATCTCTTGGAGCTGGAGCTATAGGTATTTTCAGGATGCCAAGATTGTCATGTGGGTATTAGGAGCCTCATGATTATACAGCGAATGCCCTTAAATGCTGAGTCATCTAGCTGCCTCCTGCCATGCATATGTGTGTGTGTGTGTGTGTGTGTGTGTGTGTGTGTGTGTATGCATGCTACTTGGTTTTTGATACAGGTTCTATCACTGACCTTTGAGCTGATGAAACAGGTAAGATCAGCTGACAAACAACACCATCTTCCAAGTGCTGAGGTTGTAAATGTGCCATCATACACACCTTTCACACTGGTTCCAGAGCTTGGTTGAGCCTCTCATGCTTGTCCAGGAAGCGCTTTATGATCAGGCTACCCGCTTTGCACAGAATCAGCCCCTTTAAAGGGATTTCTTATGCAGAAAAGCTCAAGTGAGATTCCTAGGTTATTTTATTCACTGACTAGAGAAATTTATGAAATGAAATGGCACAGAAGACATTACCTGTACCCATCTCTCGCCTTTTATACAAGCATTAGTCAGCACAAGTTCCTCTACAAAGACCTGCAGCTACCACCAATAGCTTGTGGATCTCCTTTCCTCGAAACATGATTCTCTGAGACAGAGATTCTTCCCAAAGAATGTCTCTCTGCTAAGCAGGGTGCAGAGGAAAAACTGCTTTTCGGTTAGTTCAGTTGCTACCATATATACACGTGGTTACTATTGTGCATTTTTATAAAGAAGCATGGCCAGAAAGATGGCTCGGCAGATAAAACTCCTAGCCATACAACCATAATGACCAAAGATTGATCTTCAGAACCCATGTAAAAAGCTGGATAGAATGGGGTGCACATGTAATCCCCGAACTCCTACAGTGAGATGGGAAACAGATAGGAGACTCAACTGAAGGCTCTAGGCAGGCTAGCCTGGAGAACTGAAGGCTCTAGGCAGGCTAGCCTGGAGTACACAATACAGTGGCAGAGACCCTGGGTCAACAAGCTGGAAAGTAAAAGCTGACTCCTGCCAGTGGTTCTCTGACATCTACACAGGTGCTATGATGAGATTACTGCATGCACACACACACACACACACACACACACACACCATATACAAATACACACAAAGTTTAAAAAATTAAATCAACTCACAAGCATATCTAAAATAAAACCAGGCTACACAGATAAAGTGAAACATAATCCCCCGGGTTCTCTCCAGCACACACATACCACAATGGACATATAAAGTCAATGTTTAGAAGGGACAAGTCTGAGAAGAAAATGTGTCTAAAATTACTTGTCTTTGCAATACTCATTAGTGAAAATATGTCGATAAAACTAAGAGAATTTGATCAAAACCCACTTAAGAAAATCACAATTGACTTCTTTAGGATTCCACATGCAATTTCTGGTATAAGATGAATTTTCATGAACATGCTATAAACCTTGAAAACCCATTTTTAAACTTTAAGTGCTGATATGCCACTATAATTTTACCTGCAATTTCGTACACTGGGGGACCATTGCCTTTTATCACAGGTTTATTAAGTTTTACAGCGTATGAGGGTGCCATGTGAAGCAGAGAATTACATTTTCATTTCTTCTAAAAGAAATGAGAGAAAAGCTCTAGTACTTACCTTTCTCCATAAAACCTCTCAAAGAATTTTTCTTTCCAAGGTTCTGTTTTCTTTTCCTTCTCAATTTCTTGTCTTATTCGTAATTGCATTTCTGGAGTAAATTCTCCTGGTAAGAAATTGACAATAAATTGAATTAAAATGATCAAATCTTCTGCCAATTCAAAAAGACCTCGTATCATTCATTTGAGTAAACTTCACTGAATATCAAAGGTAAGAAATGCAATGATTACATGTCTGATACTGCTCCTTTTATGAACATTGCTCAAACAGTCATTTCACATTAGACCAACTCCTAACTATGACATGCTATGGGCTGAAAATGGAACTGTATGTACACTGTCCTGAAGGAAATCATCTTGATGGAAGCGGAAGAGACATAATGGACTACGAAATATTGTCAAAAAGCCCTGTACAGGCCATAAGAATAATATATGCATTGGAAGCAGAGATAGGACAGCACTTAATTTTTCCTAAAACAATTAAAGAGGATTACACTCAGAAGTTGATTTTTGAGTTCACTTGTAAAGGATGATCAGGCTTATGCAAGTGATTAGATCACAAGGCATGGAGACATGAATATGCATATTTATGTCCTTTCAAGTGGCTAATTCTGAGCAGAATATTGGATTATATTAAATAAGAAAGGAAGACAAGAGTCAACTACCCAATGCACATTCTAAAAGGGGATCAGCATTTACCTCAGGTCATAGGAGCTCCTGATGGCATCCCATGATGGAAGAGCACAGCCAGGTAAACAGGGTGGAAAGACAGGTGATAGGAGGGTGGGGAAATCGTAGGACTCCTGCCTGAACAGCATGGACGGATAGATGCATGCGGAAGTCGGCCAGCAACGGTCAGGATACCAATAGGTATCAGATTAAAAGTAGAGTTGCAGATACTATTAAAGTACCCAAGTGTGAGGGTGGGTGTGGCAGTTCGGAGAGAGCAGAAGGAAAAACGAAAAGTAAGGGGAAAAATCCTAGGTTTAGTACAGAGCATTTGGGCTGGGACCAAGAGTGTGAGAAACAAGCAAGCAAGATCTGCAAACACTGGAAAAAGATAGGGTGAGGGGCAGGGACCCAGAAGAATTGGAAGCTTATAGACAGTAGCATAAACCTAGGTGGCGAGCAGGGCTGCTTGGAGGACAGGTACTGCTCAAAAGAAAACCTTAGGTTAGAGGTAATCATTTCTTAGGAAAAAGGAGATCCGGATGGAAAGTGTGAAAGGACCAGGAAGATACAAGCCCAGGGAACAATTTGAAATATACTATGAATGCATAAGGTATGTCGTTTGATATGAAATAGGGTAACAGTGTAAATTAAGGAGACTAAAACGCAGCTTGAGGAAATGAGGTGACACACGAGGACTGAGAGGAGGGTGTGAACCACTGCAATCAGAATTTGCTAGGAGTAGCGTGGGTATCCAAGAGGGCCACAAACTGGCAGTGAGGGCGTAAAGTGCTGTATTTAATGCTTTTAGTCTTTCCAAAACCTTGGGTGACCTCAAAGGAAGGAAATGATGACAGGACCTTCAGGAAAAGGAATGTCAGAGTTTCCTTAGAATCCAGGAGATTTAGAAAATACAATGGATTAAACTATGTCATAATTTCAAAGATATTATATATCAAAATGAATATGAAATGTCTATGATATATTATTACACATTATTAAAAAACGTCCAATAATAAAAATGGCCAGTATTATCAAAAAATTAGTGAGCTCCTGTAGAAAAAGGTGAAACTGCACTAAGTGAAAATGTATTTGCAAGGGAGGAGTAGGAGTAGGGGAGACATGGAAGTCAGAGGAAGACACAAAGCTCAGTACAGCATATGAAGGTTCATTCTACAGTGTGTACTTTACAGAGTGTGTGCACCCTGCAGTGTGTGTAGTCTACAGTGAGTGTATGCTATACAGAGTACTGTATAGAGTGAGCTCTAGAGAGTGTGTGCACTCTACAGTGTGTGTACTCTGCTGAGTATATGTACTCTATAGTCTGTATAGTCTACAGTGTGTGTACTCTACACAGTGTACTGTATGGAGTGTAATCTACAGAGTGAGTGCACTCTACAGTGTGTACACTCTACAGTGTGTGTACTCTACTGAGTATATGTACTCTATAGTCTGTATAGTCTACACAGTGCACTGTACTGAGTGTAATCTACAGAGTGTGTGCACTCTACAGTGTGTGTACTCTAC
>NC_022020.1:13132997-13140082 GCF_000317375.1 Microtus ochrogaster | reverse complement strand
TGTGAATTTTACCATAGTGTAATCTAGCACAGCGTGTACTCTACTCTAACAAGCATGTGTATTCTAGCGTGTGTGTGTATTCTAACAGTGCACTACTAGCGTGTGTGCTCTCATAGTGCCTGTGTACTTTAGCATAGTATGTGTGCTCCAGTGGGGAACATACATTATATTCTACCCTAGTACATTTACTCCAACATAGTCCATGAGCTCTAGCAGTGTGTTTGTATGTGCATGTGTATTCTGACACAGTACATGCACAGCAGCACAGGAGTGTACTCTAACATAGTACATGTGCTCTAACAGAGCATGAGCACTCAGCATAATATGTGTATTCTAGTAGAACATGTCCACTGTAGCACAGTACAGGTGCTCTAGCCATGTGTGCACTCTAACTAGTGCATGTGTTTTAGCAGAGCGTGTGCACTCTAACATAGTGCCTACACTCTAACACAGTACACGTGCCCTAGCAGAGTGTGTGTGCTCCAATACAGCACCTACACTCTAAGACAGTACACGTGTCCTAGCAGAGTGTGTTCTCTAACACAGTACATGTGCCCTAGCAGAGTGTCTGCACTCTAACACAGTACATGTCCTAGCAGAGTGTGTCCACTCTAACAAACACAGCACCTACACACTAACACAGTGCATGTGCCCTAGCAGTGCATGTGTGCTCTAACATAGCACCTACACTTTAACACAGTACACGTACTCTAGTATCCACATGTGTGTTGTAACATAGTACCTGTATCCTAACACAGTGCACCTGCTATAGCATGTTGCATAATAATAAGATACTAAAATTTACCTTCTGCCAGTCGCTGTTTCCACCCTTGTGCTGCGTATGCAAAGAATTCATTATTTAGAGCTGAAGTACTGAGGCGTAAAATTCCATCACTTCCCATCTAGGAAATAAGTGGACAAAACAATAGTCCATCAGAAATAATTCAAAGTGAAAGCATATAAAAGAGAAACAAAAACTGAGTAGTGTTAAGAGGATGTGTGTGTGTGTGTGTGTGTGTGTGTGTGTGTGTGTGTGTGTGTGTGTGTTTGTATTAATGACTGATTTAGGAGGAAGGAAGGAAAGGAAAAGGAACTCAACAAAGGATGACTCCGGGGCATCAATCACATGCACTCTGCTTGCTGACTTCCAGCACAGAGACAATTAGTTCTGTCCCCGACTGTAACTGGGAATTGCCTATAGAAGATAAAAAGATGAAGCAGAGCCAAGCAGCTAAGCATTAAGTGATGGGGGAATGAAGGAAGTTAAAAGACAAAGGCTAAGGGAATGCACAGGAGGGCATGAGCAGTGACGGACGAATCCTTTGCAAAAAGCGGACATGGTGTGGAATGAAGAACATAAGGACAGGGTAATTTTCCATTTTGTTAGCACCCATATGAAGAGCAAGCATGTAAATTCATATAGCTGATACAACAAGGATCTGTTAAATAATTTGAGTGCATGCATGTGTATGCACGTATGTGGGAGAGAATGCATATATGTATATACATGAGTATACTGTGTGCATACTGTGGTATGGATATAGAGGTCGGGTCAGTGGATGCCTTGCTAGTTGTTTCTCTCCTTCCACCTTGTGGCTCCTGGTGATCAAACCTAGGACATCAGGCATAGCAGCAAGTATGGGCCATCTTGCCAGCCCACAATTGCATATAATATATATATATATATATATATATATATACACATTTTTATTATTTTTTCTAAACTCTATCTTCATCCATTAAAATGATAACAATCCTAAATATTTAATACAATGTCTGCATGAATATACAGATAAGGTATTATTTAGGAGAAAAGAGGAATGTGGAGTCTCAAAACACATACTGTCTGTCCAAGTTTGGATCACTGAAAATGAAACCGAGAGAAGGCAGCATGAGGAACACACGTGTGCTGGTGACTAACAAGGCCATCTCCATCTAAGAAGGAACTGGCAGTCACTAAAATATTCACAAATGCAGTATTTCATCCATTCCTTCTCTATTCTCCATTTTTACCAGTATTTAACAGATAGTTTTTAGGTCACCAGTATAAGTTTACACACCTGGTCCTTGTATGGGTGATAGCAATGAAGAAAAACTCCTCTCCTTGAGCTTTTAATACAGTTTTCATAGAGAAAAATGCTTGTTCTTCTATAACCTTTCCATTTATTTAGGTTCTGTGTGGTTGGAATGATTACTACTGCCACAAAATCCAGCATCATCCAGGATACAAACCTCTGGGAAACCCTGTGAAGGAGTTTCTATCGGGCTAATTAATAAAGAAGACCCACTCTAATTGTGTGTGACACCACTCCATAGGTTGGGAGCCAGAATACAAAGAAGAAAACAAGCTTTGAGCCAAAATTCATCTCTGCCTTGCTCTTAGCTCAGAGGCTTTGTAATCAGATGCCTCTTGCTGCCACCATCATGATGTCTCTACCATGATGAACTGTATGCTCAAGCTATGATGCCAAGATTAAGCCTCTGTTCCCTAAGTTGCTTCCTATAGGGTATTTGATTATAGGGACTTGTGAAATAAGTAATATAGTAGCTGTGGTATAGCTTCATCGTCAGCATGACAAGGTCCTATCTTTTGCGAAAACATCCCAGTCATTCTATCTTTTGACTGGATAATTTTAGAATAGCATTTTTGGAATTTATTCTAACCACTGAAAAACTAGGTGCCACTTGGCGATAAGTTGCCAATGGCTGGTATGCACGGATCTGAGAATTAAGAATAAGTCGGATGAGCTAGAGCCTGTCCCATGCATCTTGTTATCTAAATTTTAGATTGAGTGAGATTATAAACCCCCGTTCTAGGTGAATCACTTCTACTGGGAGGTGTTGCTTACTTTGGTACTACTCTTATATGGGGTTATGAATGCTCTGTGCATTGTTGGAAAACTAATAGCATGTCTGATCCACGAGTTATAAGCAGCAACCCCTTTCTAAGATGCAGTATCTGAAAGTATCTCCAAATACTCCTAAATTTAATATGGAGGCACAACCATCTCTACATTAGTAATAGTCTAAGTGATAGAGTTAAGAAGACTATGGTAGCTAAGACTTGCCTAGATACCTTGCATCTCTCATGTGGTGGGACCACAAGGCAAAGAAGATCTACTACACAGATGGAATCACCCAGAGGCAGAGTGCTGCTATTCCAGAGATGGACGGGTAGGAGGATGCTGGAAACGCTGAGCATTCACTGGCATATCTTGGTGCATTCAAAGCAGAATCACAGCAATGATTAATGCCAAGATGGCCATGGGCTCAGACTCATCAGGGGTGATGCCTGGGTCCTGCTACCAGGTCTACCAGCAGAAGAGCTGGCCTAAGGATAGTCATAAATGGGTTTTAAGGGAAGATAGAAGGGATATCAAACATAGATTAAGTCCAGCTTAAGACTACTGCAGACTGCAGCTAACCCATGCTATCATCCTTGTTCTTTCTTTCCCTTTCCCTTACTTCCTTCCATTCCTTTATCCCCTCCATGATACGTGACTGAGCAGTCTTCATCTGACACACTAACAGTGCTACAAGTGTTAGAATGAGCGAGCAATGGTGAAACTCCATCTGTGTCAAGAAACATATGAAATACATACCAGCCAGGATAACTGCACGCCCTAGCCCCACCCATGTCTGCACAGTTGTGGACTTCTGCTCAAGATCAGAGGTTTCAAGGCAATCTGTAGAAACAACCTGGGAACAACTCAGGTCCATGGGAAACAGGAATGATTTGAAATAAGACATAAGCCAAGGAACTTGGGCTTTAAATTCTACCTAAAACTGACCTACTGAGTGTTTCTCAAGTAGATGTGAAGTTCTAGGTAAATGGTTTCCAGGTCGATGTTTTGTCTTCAATTTACTTCTATATTTCATGACCCTTTTCAGTCTGAGTCACAATCCATGAAACCTATGCCCTGTACACTAAGTAACAGAAAACTCCAAAATGTTGAAGACTCAAAAAAAAAAAATGCCTACAAAGATAGCTTCAGGAATGTGGGAAGATGAGAAAGAAAGGGGCAGAAAATATGGAGATATCACTAAAATGCCATTGGAAAATTCAGGGGACAGGTGATCAAAGGAAGGTAGACCTTGGATGCGCGAAGGTCTTCAGGATTAAGGAGGTAAACATATCGGAGCATTTTAGAGGAAAATCAGAAACACCAAGTTTCACTCTGGCAGGAGTAAGTTAATGTCTACCCTTGAAGACAAGAAGATCTTCCAGAAATGTTGCCAAGTATGTTAAGGGATATGCTTCTATGCCTAAAACATGGACAGAGGCTGCATGTGGACCTTGGTGGTGAAGCTAATTCACTGAGAGACATGAAAATGGATTCAGATCCTTGTTTCAAAGGTGGATTTAAAATAAGATTAGCAGGTGCGGGGCAAGTGCCACACAGAGCAAAGGAACCTGTGCACTGAGGAACAAAGGAACACGTGCATGAGACACAGAAAGACAGGTCTGACTTGTTCTGCATGTATGGAGCTGATGCATCTTCAGCCACCTATGTGATGTTCAGAATCTCTTGTGTTCTCCATAATGGTTTCCTCGCTACCCTTATTTTGGTTAGTGAAAGATTAGGAATTTATCTCTGGCAGCTCACATACAGAATTTTTGTTTCACATATTCTTCCAGACTGGGGGCTTGGCTACTAATTTTGAGACACAAAGACCAGATTAACTCTGACACATTCTCAAGATCTGAGCACAGGAAAAAGCAAGTGTGATATAAACACATTCTAGAACATGGAAGCTAGCCCTGGAGGAAAATCATTTTCTTTTCAAATAGAAAGTACACGAAAAGTAAGGTTCCTGGCCTATGTAAGACAGCACAATTAACCACCACAGCCGAAAGAGACTTAGGAAGTACATGCCAATAAAACTTTTAAAATGCACTATTAATTTTATGGTCTTTAAATATACTGTCTGGAAGAAATAACACTTTAATGAACTAGAACAATAAACATTTCTGAAAGGTTAGTTATTTATTGATGAACTATAAATTCTGTTTTTTTATTAAGCATGATAGAAACACTCATTCTGAAAAAAAATCTTCTCTCATGATGAAGTGTCTAGCTAAACTATTGATCAGCTATTCTTCCTTTTCAATTAACAAGGGAAAAATTGACCAATATGATTTCTCTAGGGTAAGTAATAAGAGTAGAGAGAAATATGTTCATATACAGATCCTGGCACAATGTAAAGATTTAATCTTTCTTGATGAGTTTATCATCTGCCTTTGACATTGCTTATTAAAACATTTTATCTTGTTGCATTAACACATGTCAGTAATCATATTTTTTGAATGTTTAGGCAGGAGGTTTGCTCTGAGTTTTTGATGACAGTCTGGATACATAGCAAATTTTAGCTCATCCTGGTCTCCAGACTGAGATTCTATTAATCCTCCCTTTAAATAAACCAACAAAACAATGACAAAAACATTTAGGAATAGGTGGATGTCAAATAGAATTCAAAGATTTAAACAAACATTGTTATTTAAACACTATGCAATAATATCTAATATCTGAACTCACATTTAATAAAGTAATCCTTTAAATTATGTCTGCGTGAGATAGAAGATGTGGGGTGGGCAGGATTCATATAGCCCAGGATGGTCTTTCCTTGTCAATGATGATGAAATTAGAACTCCTTTTCTTCCTCCAGCATTTCCCAAGCGCTGGCAGAAAAGACTACCAAGCTAGAGATAATCTTTAACACTATTTTTCTTTGTCTTATTTTGTTTCCCTTCCAGGTGATTTCCCAACACAGCGAGAGCTCTTACTAGAGGAGCGGTGAGAAGTGTGGGGAATGAAGAAAACTGGCAAACAACTCACACCTAGAAACGCACGCAACTTAGATTTCATTCGTAAAGCAAAAACCTGAGGAAAAGAAGCAAGTTAGTGTACGCAGCCAAGTGGAGAGCTGGCTGAAACAGTGCAGGGCCGCCCTCCTCATACTCACTGTTAACAGGGGACTAACTGTCACCACACCTGGAAGAAGTGGAAGAGCAAGGTGAGAAATAAAAACAGAGTATTGAGTTGTGGGTGAGGGGAAGAGAGGAAGGGAGGTAGTCAATACCATGGGCAGAATGGCCAGCAATAGGACCTCCTGAGCCCTGTACTCTATACAGCATTCAGGCCCCGGCCCAATGGAGTCAGAAACCTTGGGACCTTAAGCCAGTCATGATAAAATCTGGTATTTGAAAGGGACAGTTCAGACTTCTATGTGTGGACATACTGTAAAACAGAGCTATCTGGCAGCAATACAACAACTTTCATGTGTGAATTTAGTTTTGTCTCTACATTGCAAAAGAAAAAGAAAACATGAAACTATTTTTTAAAGTGCATTTTATTTAATTTGACCTACTTAAATTTTTATTTTAACATGTAATTATTTTAAATATTGTTTGTGAGATATTTTATATTATCTTTGAAAATTATTTGTTATTCACTTGTAATTCTGTTCATGGTATCTTAACACAAAGCAGCCATATCTCCAGTCATGAGCAGTTATATGGCTGGCAACTGGCTACCATATTGAGAAGTATAGCTTCATACTACCCAGAATCATTAATATGTTGTGATTGCTGTAATCTATTAGAAACATGAGAGGAGCTGGGACAGGCGGTGATGAATAGTATAGTGGTCCTCATCTGTAACCCTCCCTCCTCGCAGACAAAAGGATCACTAGGGTTTATTCCCAACCTAAGTGACCCCAGGTTCAGTCAGTGAGTTTGTTCCCAGGAAAACAAAGCATCCCCCACCACGAACAAAGGCAGAGATCTCAATAGTAAGACAGCAATGAGAATAATCGGGAATTATTTGAAGAGTAGGCTTATTCATAAGCATGTGTACAATGTGTGTATGAGACTACCAAGGAATATGACTGAATCATAAGAGGGCTTCAAGAGGGATGCTGAAGAGTGCTTATGACAGAAAGTGTGTGGGAGAAGGAGACACTTCTTAGAGAATGAAACAGAACCACAGAGTCAGGTAGGAAAATAGAGGAAGCAGCATCATAGGTGTAAGGGGAAGAGTGTGCGTGGGAGATGATGAACTAGCACAGGTATAAGGGGAGGGAGT
>NC_022020.1:13110224-13132667 GCF_000317375.1 Microtus ochrogaster | reverse complement strand
ATGATGAGCTAGCACAGGTGTTAGGGAGGGAGTGTGGGGGGATGATGAGCTAGCACAGGTATAAGGGGAGGGAGTGGTGGAGAGGATATGCTCACACAGGTGTAAGGGGAGGGAGTGTGGGGGAGATGATCTGTTAGCACAGGTGTGAGGGAGGGAGTGTTAGCAGATGATGTGCTAGCACAGGTGTTAGGGAGGGAGTGTGGGGTGATGATGAGCTAGCACAGGTATAAGGGGAGGGAGTGGTGGAGAGGATATGCTCGCACAGGTGTAGGGGGAGGGAGTGTTAGCAGATGATGTGCTAGCACAGGTGTAAGGGGAGGGAGTGTGGGAGAGATGATGAGCTAGCACAGGTGTAAGGGGAGGGAGTGTGGGGGAGATGATCTGTTAGCACAGGTGTTAAGGAAGGGAGTGTAGGGAGATGACGAGCTAGCACAGGCATAAGGGGAATAAGGGGAGGGAGTGTTGGAGATGATTAGCTAGCACAGGTGTAAGGGGAGGGAATGTGGGGAGATGAGGAGCTAGCACAGGTGTAAGGGAGGGGATGATGTACATCATGCATGTGCTAACACCCATCAAACCATTTAGCATTATTTAGGTCAACATAGTATACAGAGCACTGTGCAAGCTGTTGTTTCCACTAAAAATAATCAACATGATCTTTAGAGGAAAGGCAACTTAGACAGGGGGACACTCGCAGGACAGATTCTAATACAGTGTCATTCTGGAGAGCAATGAGCTCTGAGCTCTTGCCACTGAGTCACATCCTATTTGGTCAAGAACTCTGGTGTGAATTAAAGTGAGAACACTCTTCCCCTAAAGAGCAAGTTCTCGTTTTTATAACCGATCACTCAGTGGGATGTAGACAGGTCAGGAGACTGAATATATATGTTCAGGTTTCCCTTGCAGGAAGGAATTTCTTCAGAAATACACAAAGCATAAAAGACACGAGTAAAACAGAGAAAAAGCATCACTAAAAGAAATAGGATAAGAATGTGCTAAATAATGTTTTGCAAGTGATGTTTGATAATTACTTTCGGATATAGACTAAGCCAATATTCCCCAAACTGTGTTTTTCAAAACAGCTAATAGAGTAGATAACTTTAGGTAAATGTATCTAAAAGAAAATTTTCTTCCAATAGGTACAGTTTGTGTCTCCTATTAAATGTAGTTATTTATTTATTTTCCTAGCATAAACATTCTCTAGTATCTTGGTATTTTTATGGGTTTTTCTGCATAAGAATGAGTTACACAATGTCTACAAAATATATCAGATTGTAATCTTTTCATAAAGCAATTATCAGTATCTTGTGGGACAACTACTTTCTGAGACTATAGTCAGGAAAATTACACACAGCAATGTTTGAGTCAGGAGCAGACAAACTGTTTAAGTCAAATGACCATGTTTGTGCTTCTTATGAAATTCCCTGTATAACCAATAAATGAAAACATCTTAAGATCTGGACTTGGAATAATTTTTAACATATTTCCAGAATGGCAAAATGAAACATTTAACGTAATCATATGGAATGGAAGAAAAACTTTGAAAAAAAGGTATCATAAATCTTTCTTCTTGCAGGACATCAAGGTGAAACCCGGCTATAGACAGCAGCTGACACAGCCACAGCTGGCCAGAGCACCAGAGTTAACTGACACCAAGTGCTCATCTTTCTCCTGTGCCCACCTTCCCAAGGCTCAGGGAAGAGCATGGAAGAAAATATAGAAAGACTGCAAGGAACAGAAGTTTGGGGGCTGATGAGAAATAGTGTTTCCTAGATATGGCAGGTCTGTCACACTTATACACTCTTGGTAGCTGTGCTTCCCTGAATAAGACTTGCACAAGATAAATCCAGTCAGCATTCTAGCATGGGTAGGGGAAGAGGTCATGAAGAAGCCCCTATCTAAGGAGTTATAGACAGCTGATGGGTGTTGGGAATGGATAGTCAGATTTCTTCAGGGAAATGAGCCCGGGTAGGCTGTTCCTACTCTACTGGGTAGTCCCGTACTCATGCACACACTGACAGCAGTAATTGGAGTCAGCAGGTTATACAAAAGAGGACGTGCAATTGGGAGGGAGGTACATTGGAGAGGGGACCATGGGCGAGTTGGAAGGGGGGAATAGGAGGTAGATATGAAAAAAGCCATTGCACATATGGATGAAATTCTCAACAAATAAATTAAAATATTATTTAAATTCAATGCAGGCAGTCCCATTATTTTCTATTCTTTTTTAATCTTTACATGTACAAGCAACTCTTTAAAAATGAGATTTTCATTATACAGACATAAAGACATACAAGAATTTTTTAAGTTATGTCGTTTTCATCCTTTCACCCAATTTAAAAAATGCACAAAATCAAAGTAAAATGAACAAAAGAGAAACTTTGGAGAGAAAATATTATGAAGAAAATCAACATTTAGATGGAAAAGTGGAAGGCTTTTGTGTCATAATTGTTATGACAGAGTTTCAGAGCTGATTTTCATAATAAAAGCCTCCCCTGTTCTTTGCTGAGATGATTGCCTGTCTTCCCACTGCCTGCTGCCTTTGTGATAGGCACTCAACACCAGGACGAACTCAGGAGGTACAAAGTTCAGCAGAGAAGGTTGGAGCTAGATCTGCTGTGCTCAGGAGGAGGTTAGCTGTCATTTTGAACTAGAAGGATTCTGGCAGAGGCATGGCCAGGAGTATGGAACATCTGTTTATTAAGATCTGAATATATGCATTGAAAAGAGCTGCAAAAAGGATTGTCAGTTCTCAGGTGGCATAACAGGAAATAGACTTGTGGGAAATTATGCTCTCTCCTCACAAAATAAAAAAATAGTGTGTGTGTGTGTGTGTGTGTGTGTGTGTGTGTGCATGTGTGCTATATGTACGTATGTATAAATTCCTATGGGTATTTATTTTCTGAATGCATTTATAAGTATATATTATACACAGACACACATACTTGTTTTAATTATGGAAATTCACATTGTAAACAACTTAAGCACCTTGCTAAAATGACAGCTTCCAGCCCAAGCATTCAACTCTGTTAAGATGATCAGCCAGATGTTGGGAAGGCCATTCTTTAGGACAAAACACATAGGAAAGGAATTCTGTAGGCCTCCGTGACCAAGAAAATGAAGTTTTTCTTAGCAGGAATATTCAAAGTTCTTTTCATAATTTTAGCTTTGGATTTTAGTACATACAATGGGGTCAAGAGTCTGAAAGACTCTTCTAGAAGGCCCTAGAAAACAAATGTCAAAGGAGAAGCTCAAATTTGTGCTGTGCACGGGCTCAGTTACCAGGTTTCCACTAGGAAATGTGCACAGGATTTTAGGGACTCTCCCCAGCTGCTTTATCAGAAACAATAATTACTGTCCAGTGACACTGCTCTTCTCTTTTAATATGCTGAGCCCCCTTTAAGTAAATAGTCTGCCCTCATTGGCCACACGCCATGGGCTAATTTCAGTAGTATTTCATCAGCCAGTTCAGAAGGAAGCCAGCCTAGGGCAGAATCAGTAAGAACAAATAAAGACATCCAAAGATAAACATAAGTCCTCTGAAAGGTGAGCCTAACGTTAGAATAGTTTGCTTTGCTATTCACAGAGCATCTGTTTCAGGACATATCAGTAGACACTGCTGACCACACCTCGAGGCTATCTGAGAGACATTTATGAGAAGTGGTGCTTTCAAACCGATGTAAAGGCAGATGATAAGATCTGAACAATCTTAGCAAATATGAAAATGTGTACATATAACTTTTGTTTGTTTTCTGAGATCGGGTTTCTGATGTAGTCTAGGCTGGCCTTGAATCCCATGTGTAACCAAGGATGGACTTGATCCCCTGATACTGTGACTTCTCTCTCCAAAGTTCTAGGATTACAGGTCTGCACGTCCACCCTCAGCCTGTGCCTACGTATTAAAGGGCAATGTCTCTTTTGTTTTTTTCCAGTGTTCCCTCTATGGGAGGGAAGGGGTTTGGAAAAGCAGACTTTCAATGTACGCAGTCATTAAACAGAACATGAATGTTCTAGTTGGTGAAACTCAAGCTCATGTTCTCAGAGATAAAATAAGGTTATGGTATAATGTAGTGAGAACCAGTGAGTCAGTGTTTCTATTTGTAATACCCTGAACAGCTGTGTTTAAATGACGAGCTATTAGTCACCCATTTCTTTAACAAACACTTCATAAGCATCAACTACGTGCCAGGAACCATGAAATGGACAGACGGCTTCTGTTTCCACAAGAGCCTGGGCCTGACAGTAGGAAAGGAAAGAAGGATACAGTGTTGGCAAAGCAAGAGAAATCCTCAGAGCAGGACGGACATTAGGAGAAACCCCCAACTCTGGCACTGGTTTGCTTTTATTTCCTTCTTTGTGGCTTATAAAATACTTTCTCCCTACTTCACATGCTTCCCCCATCCTCATTTTAGTAACGGCCCCTTCCCTTTACTGTGCAATAAAACCTAGAATCAATAATAATAACTGTCATTAATTTAGTGCTTGCAACAACCTTGGTCTCATTTTGTATTCAAGACTATAACAGAATTCCACAAACAGGAAGCTTATAAACAGTCAAAACTGATTTCTTGGTTTTGGAGACTAGAGGTTCTAATATCACAGTATCTGTGGATTTGGGGTCTGGAAAGGCTCATTCATATCTTGGTTCACAGACTGTCATTTTGCTATCTAACTTCAAACAAGCTAAATCTATCATTCTATCATGCTCCCAAAGGTCACAACTAATGCCATCATCATAGCTGCTGGGTGATGGAGGAAGGTCATTGGTTAATTAATAAAGAAACTGCTTGGCCCTGGTAGGTTAGGTGGGTGGAGTAAACAGAACAGAATGCTGGGAGGAAGAGGAAGTGAGGTAAGATGCCTCAGATAGACTCGATAGCTCCCCTCTCTGGGACAGACGCAATGAAGCTCCAACCCAGGATGGACGTAGGCTAGAATCTTCCCGGTAAGCGCACCTTGAGGTGCTACACACATTAATAGAAATGGGTAATCAAGATGTAAGAATTAGCCAGTAAGAAGCTAGAGCTAATGGGCCAGGCAGTGTTTAAATGAATACAATTTGTGTGTTGTTATTTTGGGGCATAAGCTAGCCAGGTGGCCAGGAGCCAGGTGGCAGGAAAGCAGCCTGCAGCTCCTTCAACAGCTGGGATTTCAACATATGCAGTATTACATATAATACTGATGTGTAAAATATTGTAATATATTATTCTTTACAATGTAATATATATATATATATATTACAACATAATTGTGCAGGAGGGACACCAACATTCAGACCAAGTATCAAGGCAGGATCTAGCCCCTACAAGCCTTCCTTTCATATGATACTAAAGTGTTTTCCTTTAACATAAAGCTGTTCTAGCTCTTCCTTTTGGCCAAGACTGATTTTCTAGGAGAAGTCAGGGAAGTGAGGACTCTGTGTGGTAGAGGAGCGAAGGCATGGCAGTTGTCCTTGCTGCTACTGTGGCTTTAATAATGTTTGGCTGGAAAATTTTATGTAGCCCATAAAATTCATCTCGCTGCAGTTCAATTCCACCACCAGTTAACTTGGAATAACTAGCAATTTACTTCAGAGCTTTAGTGATGGATAAGTGAAAAAACACACACAAAATGAACCCAAATGGCCCTGGTCTGGACAACAGTCCCAGGAAGGTAATGAGGGGCTAATGACATGAAAGCCTCAGGTGGACTGAAATGTTCTTGACAGAAAAGTTGACTTCACTGATAACACCTGTGAACTGTTGGGAATGCAGCAGGCATCCCTCCAGTGTGTACCTGTGGACTGTTGGGTTGCAACAGGTAACTCTCCATTGTATCTACCACTTCACAACTGTAGAGGAGCTAACTTGTAGTGGCATTTCAATTTTATTTTAATAAATAAAGACTACCTGAAGATCTGAGAGTAAAACCCTCCTACTGGTCAGTCTTACTGACCAGGTTATGGTAACACACACCTTTAATCCCACTAGCCATAATGACATGCACCGTGAATCCCAGTAGCTACATTAGTTGCCATAAAAATTGGGCATTGCATGCCTTTAATCACAGTGATACATGTCTTTAATCCCAGCCATACAGAGGACTATAAAACAGGAGGAGACAGCTCTCAACACACAGTCTCATTCTGGGATTCCTGGAGGCAGGATGGCCATTTCAGACTGAGGTCGAGGTAAGAGTTAGTGGCTCCCTGTTTTGCTTTTCAGATCTTCAGGTTGAACCCCAATTTCTGACCCTGCGCTTTTATTAATTGTGCTTCACTAACTGAAGGATTCTTCAATCCCAACTCTTCTGCACCATAAGCCCCAAGTCCCCTGAGCCCCACCGGCAGAGACACTACTCCTGAGGAGAACCTGGTGCCCTTCACTGCTCTGATTAAAGGGAAGTCTACTTCTGGAGATGCCTGTCTGCTTTCTTTTATGTTCATGTGAACTCTGTCCATCCTGATCTAACAATTCAGGATAAAAATAATTATTTAATTTGAAATTGTGACAGAAAAATGTGAGTTTGCAAAACCAGCTACATAGTGACATCTTTTCCTCAAAAATTTATATAAAAAATAAAACGATTTGTTTAGAGGGTGTGGCAGACACTCCGTACTACTGTAAAGTGCCTCTAGTGGTCCTCAATCTTTCTAATGCTGCGGCCCTTTAATAAGTTCTTATTGTGGTAACCTCCAACTATAAAATTATTTTTGCTGTTACTTCATAATGGTAATTTTGCTATTATTATGAATCATAGTATGTATTTTCCAATTGTCTAGGTAAGCTTTGTGAAAGGGTCATTAAACCCCCAAAGAGGTCACAACCCAGAGATTGAGAACCACTTATCTAATGGGTCAAAAGCTTGCATAATTCCCTTAGCTTTTGTGCATGAAGAAACTATAATTTGTTTCTAACTGACACAAAATGGGGGTGATGATGGTTACATGAAGTGAAAAGTCATCCCAGGCTGATGGAAAGCCCCATCATCCCAGATGCTCTGGATGCTGAGGTCGGATGACCTAATTCAAGTGGTCTTGCACTTGCGATACAGACTGAGTTGACAACCAGCTTAAGATACCCTGAAAAGACTTCATCTCAGAGTAAGAAGTAAACATTGGGATGACTGTGCAGCTCAGAGATGGAGTACAGTAGAGTATGGGAAAGGCTGTAGGTGTCAAAGAGAAGAAAGAGAAGGAACTCTTAGAGGGGGAAGGGGAGGAAGGAGAGGAGGAGGAAGAGGAGGGAAGGGAGGGAAAGAAGTCATTTAAGAAAAGAATATCCACACTATTATTTCCCTAAGAAGAGGGGTAGCCCTTTAAGAGCTGCAGGCTTCAAAGACTCAGAAAAACAAACACTTCACCTGGTAACATATAAGGAACCTAGATTTAAGTGTGTGTGTGTGTGTGTGTGTGTGTGTGTGTGTGTGTGTGTGTGTGTGTGAAAGAAAGAGAGAGAGAGAGAGAGAGAGAGAGAGAGAGAGAGACTAGAAAGGGAATCAATGAAAAGCCAGAGTAAGATCTTGGGAGAGGAAGGAAACAGGGTAAATGCCTGCAATAGGAAGGCTGAAAGAGGGGACAAAACAGACAAACTCGGGGCCAGAAGGGAACCAACTGAAAGGGCAAGAAGCTGGCCTGACAGACAGTATTAGGAGGTGTCCGTTCCCCCCTGAGCCATGATAACATGAGAAGCAGCCTATGTCTGAGTCCTGATGTCTACACACACTTAAGCTGCAGAGCTGGAGGCATGCTGTGGTGGAGGCAACTCCGGGCAGACAAGAAAAACTTATTTGAGTACTTCTCCTTTATCAGGTCTCAAACACTATTTGCTGAAAGCCAGGCTGTTTGGAGGTATGTGTGCTTCACATTTAAAGAATACTGGGAGAGAATATAGCTATTCAAGGCCTATGGCAAATCTACCAAAGACAGGTGTTATAAACAGCAGGTTTTAACCTCTAGGAGGCTAGGAGCTTTTAAAAAACATTCAATAAACTCACTTACTGTGTATCTAAAATGTGCCATTATCTGATACATCATGAAACACAACCCAGTGTTTGGATAATCCTGTCTACCGGGTACCTTAGTTAAATGATCCTATAAAAACATCCAGATATCAGAAGCTACTATTACTACTGTCCTTTCTGTGGAGTAAGAAGAAGAAAACAGAAAGAAATGAGTTCCAGTGTCTGCCTCTGTCACCAACACTCGCTGCTGTTGCTGCATATAACACTCCACCGTGGACCATCTGTGTTTTCCAATGAAGTCAACCAGCTACAGGTAATCTTGAAACTGGAAGGCAACCCTCCTTCTAATAAACCTAAAATAATTTAGAGGAAAGAATCAGGTCTTCCTTTCCTTAAAGCACAATGAAAAAAGCATCATGGTTTGCATGTAACCCAGAATAGTTTTGAATTCATCTTGTAGCTTGGACTAGCCACCATCTCCTAACAGCTCTCTAGTGTCAGCCCCTAGTGTGCCAAGATCACAAGTGTGTACCACCACACCAATCTGGTTTGTTATTTCTTCAATATCAATGCTTTCAACTATGTCTCTGAATCTTAATGGAGATGAGAAGCAATCTAAATAAACTACACCTAAAGGAACTATAAGGTGTGGATGTAGCTAACACAGTCAGAATGTCTATGAGATGTTTCTAACGTTGACATTGATATATTATATTCTCATGCACAAAGTTCACATGTGGGAAATGTGCAACTGAGTAACAAAAAAAAAACACTGTTAAGATAATTTACTTTGTAACCTGCTGTAGCTGGGGACTGAACACCTCTATAATCTCTAACTGACTGACTGCTCCCTGGTCACATGATCTCTACTGCTATCTTTTGAATTTCTGGTCCTTAACCTTGAGAACTACCACCCAGACCACCAGGGCTGGGTTTGAGGTCAGTGCTCAGGCCACTAGTTATTCTAGAGAGGAATTCTATAACATAAGATGACCAGGCAGTTACCTCTTCCATGTGCAGGAGAAACAGCCAGGGTCTAAATAGCAGAAGAGGAGTCAGGGGAGAAACAGCGATGTCCTAGCATCACAGGGCTGTAGAGCAGAGGCTGATGCATTTCAAAACTCTACTACTAATCAGATAGGAAATCTTGATTTCTTGCAACTGGGCCAGGCCACAGTAATACAACCAGAAAGTGGTACACAAAATTATCTATCACACGCTTACCACTTTAAAGATAGCGTGATGTTCACTGGAGTAAGAAATTCCATTTGCAAAGAAAACTCAAAACCATGAAGAAAGTCAGATTGCAAACTAACAGAAAACTAAGGGTTCAAGTTTAAGAATCTTACAGAGGTAAACATTCTCTAAGTACCAAAACACACCTTTAAATTCTCAGAATGAAACAGTAACTGGGGCCGATGACAAGCATCCAAATGGTTACTTCCATCCGTAATAGAGAACATCACCTCATTTGATAGTATGCCACATTTAACTCAATGATAGCATGTCAGGCCATTGTTTCTCCAGTTCCCCATTCCTCCAAACTGCTCCTAGAACAGCATACTCGTGAGATGCTCGGAGGGGAGAAGGGGCTTCCATGATACAACAAGTTCCAAAGCTGAGGCCAAGCAGATGTTTTAGCATCCATGTAAATAACCTGCGTGTAATCCCAGTCCTGGAGACAGAGACGAGAAGGTACATGAGGCTTTCTGGCCGGACAGCCCAGGCAAATGGGTGAGCTCCAGGCACATGAGAGACCCTGATTCAAAAATCAGGAGCAGAACAATCGAGGAAAACATATGAAGTCAATGTGTGGCTTCCTCAAGTGCACATGCGAACACAGACACACACAGACACACACAGACACACACACAGAGAGAGAGAGAGAGAGAGAGAGAGAGAGAGAGAGAGAGAGAGAGAGAGAGAGAGATTGATCAGTGGCTTTCCCTAGGCAAATAAGCACAGCATTTCTCAAACTCCAGGGTGTTCTTGAAGAGGGTTTCCCTTGAATAAGCTTAAGGAATGAGAGGCTCACTGTAGGAAATGTTACCTTAAATTTTCCAAACCATAGCAGGTTGGAGCCCCAGAGAATTGCAGACCTAGAACAGACGTTATCAGTCAAGCACTAAATGCATGCATCTTTATAAACTATAATTTAATGAGCATCCTACTATTGATAATGGTGAAATTAAAATCAGTCCTTATGGATAGTCCTTGAATATTTACAGAATTATCACTGAAGCATTATTCAAGTGTTTGCATCCTGATGTGCAAACTAATGATTCATTTTAAGAAAACATGAGGTCTCTGTGCATATGCCATTTTGTTTGTCATTTTCACTTGTTCTTGGAACATCTGCAGGAAATGTGAAATCACATGTAGGGTACAGAAAGTGTGCGATCAAATATAGCAGAGTTCATCCAAAGCATCCCTGGCACAGAGGCTGCACCTGGCCCCTCTTTTTATGACCTGACAGTGCTCTCTTTACCAATTTCTTAAAGTTCTATAGTTAAATATATATATGAATAAAATACATAAAAATTTAAATATAAGTAAATTATTGGTAAGACAATTAAATTATAACACCCTAGGTTTTCTTCAAATAGTTAATTAAAAATTATTGTTCTTAAAACTAAACATAACAATAGCAACTTCTTTTTGTCACACAAAAATGAGCAATGTCAAAGTCCGATTGAGTTTTTCAGTTAATGACAAGTCAGCCCTGGGCCTGCCTCCTCTAACAAATCATCCTTCCATCCAGCTTCTGTGGCTTCAAGTCTAACTGAAGGCTGCATACAATGTGAGAAATCTATAAATGCCATTTACATAAGGTAACATGACAAGGAAAGGGTGGGCAGGGAGCAGCATGGCATGCTCCCCAGCGGGGGGAGAACTGTGCAAGCCCAGGTGTCTGAAGATTAGGAAGAACCTTTGGGAAGCTTGAAGCTTCAAAAGCAGGAGGAAGAACAAAATTCCTATAAGAAAAAAGATTATATCTTGAAATCACCATAGAATCTTTGTCCAGAGATGGATGGAGATAAAGACAGAAACCCTCATCAGAGCAACGGACTGAGCTCCCAAGGTCCAGTTGAAGAACAGAAGGAAGGAGAAGACGAGCAAGGAAGTCAGGACCACAAAGGGTTGGTCCACCCACTGAAGAAGTGTGCCTGTTCTAATGGGAGCTCACCAAATCCAACTGAATGAGCATGCAATCAAACCAGACTCTGAATGTGGCTGACAATGGGGGCTGACTGAGAAGCCATTAATAAAGGTACTGGGACTTGTTTCTACTGCATGTACTGGCTTTTTTGAACCCTTGTCTATTTGGATGCACAGCTTTCTAGGCCTGGATGTAGAGGGGAGGGCCTTGGACTTCTCACAGGGCAGGGTTCCATTCCCTCTTAAGGAGGGAGGGGGAGGGAGGAAGGTGAGTGGGGGAGTGGGTAGGGGATGGGAGGAGGGGATGAAGTGTAAATTTTTGAATGGAAAAATAAAAAAAAAAGAAAAAGGAGTTTATAGGATTCTTTTTTTTTGTCTTCCTTCTTGCTTCTAACTAACGAACAAGTTCTATGAAAACAACTCTTAAAGCAGTACGGTGGTGTATACCTGTATTCCCAGTAGCTGCAGGACAGAGGGAGGCAGGAGGCTCACGCAGAGCCTATCTTTGGGCAGACACAGTAGCTTGTGCCTTTTTGTAACTCGGGAGGCAGAGGAAATTGAATTGCTGTGAATTCAAAGCTAACTTGGCACACCTAGCAGTGAGTTCCAGCCCAGCCAGAGATGCTGAGCAAGACTCAAAGAATCAATACCTTCAGGCCATCCTGGACTTCAGAGCAAGTTTCAGAATGACTTGGGTTACCTGAGACCCTTTCCAAAGAATTTGTTTTCAATAATAATAATAATAACAACAAGAGCTTAAGAAATCTCTGTAGGCGCACACAGACCCAGGACCAATAAAAACACATTCAGACATGGGGGATGTGCAAGCTACTCATGTGTTCATGCTCAGCTGATGTGAAGTCAGACTTGACTGATCAGTGACATCACATGACCCTCAATCTCACGTGGGTCATTTACTGAAAAGCTGCGGTAGGAACTGTAAAGGACTCTATGAGTGATAACTGCCCTCCTTTATTTTATTGGCTTCACTCAACCTGTTTCTAAGTTTGATAATCACAACTTTTGATATAAACATGTTCTCAAAACATGGACCAGAGACTCCAAAAGGTTCCAATGTTCTCAGAATAGAACTGACTCAAGGCAACATTAACAAGACAACAGAAATAAACAGGGGTAGGTCCTCTGAGTCCATTGTGTGCCATATGGGTAGAAAGGCCAGTAAAAAGGAGGTAATTGAAGAGTGAAGAGGGGCCAGGGACATGTCTGTCATGCTTCCAGAGAAGACTCGTGACTCAGAAGAAAAGGCAAGGGTCTACAGCTGACTGGGAAGGAACTTGGACACAGTAAAAATATCTGTCTGCTTTTCAAGGGAAATATTGGGGTAATAAGAGAGACACTTGGACTGTCTGGGGGCTAGCACCAACCACATGTCCTCGGGCATGTTGTTTTGACCATATGGAAGCAATTAAAATACAAGGTTTCTAATATTTCCTCCAGATCCAAAGTTCTAAAATGGAAGTAAAACCGAAGGAAGGACAGCAAGAGTCACTGGGTTCAAAGAGGCACCATTTATTGGAAATGGTGAAGAAACTAGGTGCATAACTCAATGCCAAGTGCATAACTGGGGTGATTCTGTGACCTGATGACAAGGGCGGTCATCTGAGCTGGGTGTTGCACTAAAGCATGCAAAGGATGCTACAACGTGAGGCTCCAGAGTGAGTTCCTATGGAAAACCCAGAAGGCAATGATTTTCAAGAGAAAAACTTTAGAACAATAAAAAATGCCACTTGGAAATATTCGTGGGATTAGTTTCCAGAACAGTTAAGGTGGGCAAAGAGAAGGGAGAGCAAAGACCTGCTTTGAGTACACAGCCACACACCAGGGGGAACTGGCTCATGTGCCATATGCCTTCCAAATGACTCAGGGGATATGCATGCAAGGAAAATGCCTGCTGTGGTCAGAAACCAGAATAGAAACTTGAGTTCTGCACCGTTTGATATATACTGAATTTTAATGTTAGGAGAATGAATGTAATCTGTATTTTTTTTTAAAAAAACTGTGCTTTGCCATATGTTCAGAAACTTTTGCAAAACTTCATGGGTAATAATGATACTGCAATAAACACCACTGTGTGTGTTATATCAACGCATGTGCATACATGTGTGCAAGTATACTTACCTATGTGTGCATATGTGGAGGCCAGAGGTCAACACTGAATGTCCCCATCATCTTTCTCCACCTTAATTTTTGAGATAGGGTCGCTTACCAATTATTAGTCTTCAAGTCCAGATAACTATCTGGGCAACAAATCCCAAGGATTTGGCTGCCTCTCCCTCCCCAGTATAGCAATTATACATCGTTGTTACCACACCCAGCTTTTACATTGGTATAGGGGGTCCAAAATCAGGCATCCTGTATTTGGAGCAGGCACTTTCTCCACTAAACCATCTCCCTAGCCTCAACTGTGGCATTTCTTACAGAAGTGAGGACAACAGTATAGCCAGTGATGACCAAGAGGAGAGAAGACTCAGAAGAAGCTCATGTTTCGACAGGAAAAAAAAAACCGAACCACCATGGTCACACTGTCTACTTGTGGGCTAGTATGAGAGGAAAATTGCCACCATGTCTTAGACAACATTTGAGCGAACTCTTTGTTACAGTAATGTAACCTGTATCTTAACTAAAGGCACCAATGAAACAAACCAATAAGCAAATGTACAAGTACGCATGCACACTTCCTATCCATTCCCTCCCCCACTGCTACAAGACTGGCTACAGTTTTAGAAGTTTCTTGAAGCTCTGAATCATTTCTTAATACTCAGAGATAAACATTTCATGATAATCGGAAGCAGTAGGGATGTTTGGGAGAACTAGCTAAAGAGACACCAGGGAGGCTTTTGTCTTGGAGCAGTCACAAGGAACCTCATTTTGCCAGCTAAGACTGTAGCACACAGGTGGAATGGGAGAGCACTGTGCAGTACAAAGCATAATTCAGTGATTGGCTTTCCCCCCAGTGACCTAAATTCTTCCATATCTCCTCTCCGTTCTCAGGCCTGCAAGCGAGCAATCTTAATGAATGTCAAAACTTATTTAAGTGTGTCACTGTAAATACCAGGGGCAATAATCATTTAGACTCTAAAACTACAATGCTATTCACCTTTAAATGGAAAGAAATCATTAAGCACTATTATTCAAATTCTATTTCTGTCATTAATTAAAAGGTAGATTTCTAAAGCCAACATTTTTTTACAATAAATGGATGATCTGTAAAACAAAGAGACACAATCATTCTTTATGATTAAATACCATGAAAATATGTCTAAGGAATATAAAAATTCTAGGAAGACAACAGCAACTGTAGGCTTACAAATGAGTCTCATGTTCTAGCCAAAATATTTTTCATTTTTTTTAATTCAATATCTCACTTTAATAAGCAAAAAATGATACCTAAAGGATCATCTGTCATATAAACTAGGAACCTGAGACATAGGGAGAACTCCTTCATTTCACACAGAATTAAAATACAGGGCTGGTGGGCTGTCATGTGCTATATAGATCCACTGCCAGTTTTTCAGCAGCTGCAGGGATGTGTAGAATTTTAAGCTTTCTGACAGAAGTTTTGTACTGCAAATGTGTTAGTATGAGCCCTCAGAGGCCCTCCTGGGGCAGGGATATGAAGCAATGCAGTGTGGTTCACCCTGGATACCCACACTGCTTCCTGACTGAGATCCAGCTGTCTAATGACATCATGTGCTCTCACCCACAGGACACATGCAGCAATCTGACCATGTGAGGAATCAAGGCAACATCTAATTTTGTTCAAACAATAAAGGGGAGGAAGAGATGTGAGAATTCAAGCTGTTTAAAAATCAGTTACCAGGCCACAATTCATTATCACAATAACTGAAATCTGCTTTCATTTAATTAAATAATAACCATATTTTGACAAGCAGAGAATTCATCATTTGGGAATTTGAATTATCCATGGTATGGTACACACATTATAATATGAATATAATGCAATTAATATAAACAGTATGCATAACTGGGAAGCCAATCCAATTTTAGAAGATTGTGCATATTTGGTTTTAGGCATATGGCACATCATCAAATAAAAAAGTATAATGAAAAGATATTCATCAAATTTGCATATAAAGAATAAAAAAGATAGCAACCATGAATGCCTATTATGGACATTAGAAATAAAAAACTAATTTATGTCCTCAAAAGTAGTAGAGAAGTCATATCAATAAAACAAATATAAACATCTGTAACAAAATAAAATATAATTTAGTTTATTTAGAAGTCAATTTGAGGGAAACCATGATATCTGCATTTATTCTATATTGACACAATTGCTCTGTCAGGTAAAAATAAACAAAAATGGAAGATCTAAATGAAATAAGGCTTGAAATTTTATTTTATTTATGTTGAAAAAAATTTCTGCCTCCTCCCAGCCTCCCATTTCCCTCCTTTTTTTAAAAAAGTTATTTTGACAATATGGCTGCTGAGAGAGGACCTGAAGAAGCACAGCATCAACAGACATGCTAAAATGGAAGGGGGGATATCAGGGAGCCCCATTCCTAGCCAAAGAACTATAGTCAGCTAAGGTATCCCCATGGAGGGAGAACAGTCTTCCCTAGAGCTGAGTACTGAATTTTCATTTTTTTTTTTTGAGACAGGGTTTCTCTGTAGCTTTTTGGTTCCTGTCCTGGAACTAGCTCTTATAGACCAGGCTGGCCTTGAACTCACAGAAATCCGCCTGCCTCTGCCTCCCGAGTGCTGGGATTAAAGGCGTGCGCCACTACCGCCTGGCAAGTACTGAATTTGTTATCCAATACCAAATTGTTTGTCCTGAAATCACATAAATACAACTAACATTAAACAGACTGAGCAGGTAGCATTTTTTTATATTTAAACACACATATATGTTTTGTTTCCTTTAAATCCTCAGCAAAATAAAGTTATGTGGTGCATGGGTTTTTCGAACCAACACTTATGCCACCATTGTGTTTATGAGATATCTCCATATTGCTACAAAGACAAGCCTGCTCACTGCTTCTGTGGTTAATGTAAGTACAGGAATACGGTATAGAAAGTGTTTTTTTATCTAATCTGATGCTCTTGGGCATTTGGAGATGCTCAAGCTTTGGCTATGGCAGTGGTACATCTGCTGCAATGTGGCTTGAATCTTTTGATACATATGATTTGTGTGGCCATGAGAACACAAATGTAGGCTCAACTGTAGTAAATGCCGTCAAACCATTTTCAAAACACACCATTACTCTGACTATGAAGAGAGTTCTGTTTCTCTTACTGCCACCCCCACAATGGTTTTGTGTTTTCATAACATCCATCTCCCTGAGTAGGAAATGACCCTTCACATTGTGATTTCATTTGAGAAATGTCAACATCATTCAAGGGAAAGGAAAATTCAGAAAGATATTACATGTAATAGTACAAAATACTTTGAATGAATAAATTTAAATGAAAAAATATAAGATATAAGTACCATGAGTGGTTCAGAAACTCTCAGCTTTGGGAATTTTTCCCCAGAGCCCATGTGGCAATGTTTAGGGCACATGTTTGACTGTTAGGGGTGGAGGAAGGGGATGCTAGTGTCATCTGGTGGGTAGCAAACAACTGTGCTAGTATGTATCCTAGTATACATAGAAGAGTGAGCTGAATCCCACATCAAAGGAATATCTATAACAAAATGTTAGTGCTGAGGCTGAGAATCCTCTAGTGACCATAGAACTCTAAAATGTAGACATAAGTAGATGGGGATGTAGGCTCTCTGATGCTTCTGGCCTGGAATTGGGTATAGACATCAGAGATGTCAAGACATCTGTGAGACAGATACACTCATTATTTTGACTGTGATAATGGTTCCATGAGTGGAGTTCTGGGTCAACATTAACCAACTCATACATTTTCAAATGTTTGGTTTATTTTATTTCAGCTATTTATCAATGAAGCTATTGTTTTAATTCTTCAAAATCATTTTCAAATGGACTAAATTTAACAAAAGATCCAAGTTCTGCAAATGCTGACGGAACTGAATCTCCAAGTTTTCTGAAAATCTCTGGGCCTTGGTGACACTTCAAGTGATTTTTCTTGTAACATTCTGAAGTGCTATAATATAAATATTCTATAAACCTTAGCATCAAATATAATTTTTATACAAGTTTGTTGGTCTAGGCCTGTAATTCCAGCACTTGGGATGCCAAAGCAGGAAGACAGAAAATTCAGGAGAGTTCAAAGCCAACCTACATAAGTTAGGGAAATTCTGTTTCAAACTAAAAAGTACAAAGAATAAAGTTTGTAGCTCAGTGGAACAAAACCTGCCTAGCATTCTTTGTTAATCCTCGATACCTAGAAACTAAAAGAAAAGGGAAAGAGGTCAACGTTTTTACTACCTGAACCTATGAAGGACATGAAAAACTACACAGGGTAATTTTTCTTCTATTAAAAATGTGAAAACCATGAACAGATATTAATTTGCATATGAATGCAAATCTCACTTTATTCTGGGAACTAGAAGGTTCTTCAGTATCTAAGAAACAAGCAGACCTTCTTACTGTTTATATAACAAAGGATAAAAAACCTATCCAAATAGATGCATAAAATATTTATGATTAAATGTGGAAAAGGGACTAGGAATGGAATAAAAATTTCATAAAATAAAGTATTAACCGAACTTGGGTTAAGATAATAATAAGACTCCTTATTCCAGAGACTGGAGGGTGTGGTGGGGGCTAGTGGAAGGCTCAGCAAGTAAGGTCACTGGCAGCGTGAGTTCAATTCCCAGGATCCATAAGGTGGAAGAAAAAACTCACTAGCTGCCCACTGATGTCCACATGGATGCAGTGTCATACCTGCACATGCAATCACACACGTACAAACAACAACAATAAAAATTTTAAATATGTGGGGGAATTTAGGTATTAATGCTTCTATTTAACCCTATATTGAACATAGTGAAATAAAGTACAAGAACTTAAAATAATGAATAAAAGTCCAATTATCATAGTGACAATGATCTCTTGAGAGAATCTCCAACCAACATGTGTGCTATTAGAGTAGATTGTAACATGAGAGCCTGCTCGTTGGAGTTTCTGTCCTGCCCAGTTCCCATAGCAGGCAAGTCCCAAAGAAAATCACACAGAGAGTCTACATTAGATATAAACAGATTGGTCTATTCGCTCAGGTTTTCTTATTAGCACTTGTAGCTCATATTATCCCATTATTCTCATCTATGTTAACCACATGGCTCAGTACCTTTTTCAGTGGGGCAGGTTACATCCTGCTTCTTTGGTGGTCTGGGCAGGACTGTGAAAAAGGGAGCTTCCTGCTTCCCAGAATTCTCCTGTTCTCATTGCCCCGCCCCACCTCTACTTCCTGTTTGGTTGACCCACATATACTTCCTGCCTGGCCAATCAGTGTTTATTTAAAACATGATTGACAGAATACAGACAATTCTCCTGCACCACTACATTTTGTAGTAGGGAGGTGTAGGCCCCTTGTTCTGTCCCACCTAGCTAGCTTATACCCGAAAAATCACACGGAAACTGTATTAATTAAACACTGCCTGGCCCATTATTTGTAGCCTCTTATTGGCTAACTCTCACATATTGATTTAACCCATTTCTCATAATCTGTGTTCACCATGAGGTCGTGGCTTCCCGGGAGAGATTCAGCATGTCTGACCTAGTGGCTGGCTTCATGGCAGAAATCCCTGACCCTGCCTTTTTCTTCCCAGAATTCAGTTCTGTCTACTTCGGCTATCTAATTGTTGCCCTATCAAAAGGCCAAGGAAGTTTCTTTATTCAACCAATGAAAGCAATACAATAGATGAATTAAAAATGCCCTAGAAAATAATAAATGTACAAAGCTAATGCCTACGGTAACAAAACCCAGAAACAACTTAGACTGACAAGGACTCACAAATCCATAGGGACAGATGTTAAAATATTCCAAGGCCTACCCCAAGGGAACTATGGAATATCACTGAGAAAAATGATGGAAAATCTAAATGTTCAATCCATGGCTTCTTAGATGCACTGTGGTTAAGTTTAAATTCTCCCCTAGCTTAGTCTATGGTATATGGCTTCTCTAATAGAAATAAGCTTGCATGGAAAATTCTAAGCTTCTTCCAAAGTGTCTATGAAAACTCTAAGGACCACAGTCAAGGAAAGTGAACAGAGCAGATGAGCTGCCTCTATGTGACAAGCTCACAAGAAGGACCGGACTGCTTTGGTAGCAGCATAAATGGTGTCTACAAATGGAGGCAGTTGTGTTTGTGTTTTGACGGGAGTGACAGAATGTTCTGGTGGTGGAACTTGACCATAGTTATAGGAGGAGTAGAAGGTTTTAGTTTTACAGAACGTACATTAAATAATAACATATTTCTGCAGCTGGAGAGAAAACTCTGTGGTTAAGAGCTCTTGTTTCTCTTCCTGAGTTTGGTTCCCCGCACCCAGGTCAGGTGGCTTGCAAACCCCCTCTAACTCTAATATCAGTGGATCTGATGGCCTTTACAGACGCCCTCATTCATGGGACACACACCCAAGCAGACATACTCGTATTTACATGGATAAACAAAAATAAATCTTAATTTTCTTCTAATATTTATACATTTACCTGTTCTTTTTTTATTTTATTTTATTTTTATTTATTAAGGATTTCTGCCTCCTCCCCGCCACCGCCTCCCATTTCCCTCCCCCTCCCCCAATCAAGTCCCTCTCCCTCATCAGCTTGAAGAGCAATCAGGGTTCCCTGACCTGTGGGAAGTCCAAGGACCGCCCACCTCCATTCAGGTCTAGTAAGGTGAACATCCAAACTGCCTAAGCTTCCCCAAAGCCAGTACGTGCAGTAGGATCAAAACCCCATTGCCATTGTTCTTGAGTTCTCTGGTAGCAAGCTAAACATCTAGAGTTTAAAACTGTTTTGGTGTAAAATAGCTCATTTGTATAAATTAAAAGTTTATAGAACTCGATCATGATTTAAATTCAATGAAATTATCATACATATTAGGTACACAGAAAATATTTTCTTTTGGTGGTTGTTATTTGTTTGTGTTGAGACAGAATCTCACTATGTATCCTTGGCTGTCTCCTGGAACTCACTATGTACATCAGGGTTGCCTCAAACTCAAAAAAAATCTGTCTGGCTACTTCCTGGGTTCTAAATTAAATGTGTCCACCACCATGCTCAGCACAAAAGAATTTTCAATTAAATAAAAACTATTGTAACATATTCTCTAGATTGGAACACAAGCCTGTCTAACGTTGGCATATGATATCCTAGAATCCTTTTTTTCTTGAAGAAATATATTTAAAACAGACATCTGAATCAGTAAAGCTAATACCATTATTATTAGCTTACTTCATTTTCTGTGATAGAAAAGTTTCACAGGTATCATAAAATATCCAGAAATCAAACAGTGTGTATTTTTAAGAATCACATGTACTAATACATAAAAATAAGTTATTTTTATAGATCTAATAGAAGCCACAAACCTCACCAAGTAAACTCAGCATCATAATAGATTAGTTATTTTATCATGCTTTAATAGATTTTTGTTTTCTTTCCTTTCCTTTCTTTTTCTTTTTTTTTTAAATTTGCTTTTCTTTCAAAAGAATTTCTAAATGGAGAGAGCATTAGAGGAAGAATTTAAATGAGAACATAGGGTACAGAAAGCGCCATTCTGGAAATGCTCTCAAGAAGAGATTTGTAGAAGTGGAAAATCTCAGTGCTGGAAGCCTCTCCTCGGTCTTCCATCAAGGCGTCCTTCCTTACATTCACTTAGCCTTTATTTAACTCCTCTAATAACAACACACAGGCTTCAGCATGAATACACAAGTAAGGAGGTGAATCTGTCAAGCCCAGATGCAAGCTTGCTCTATGTAAAAAAAAAAAAAACCTCCCCGTACCACTAAGCTTTCTGACGTGGTTCATCGTCAATGGCAGCAAGCTTCCCTCTCATAAGCTACCACGCCAATTTCTGACTCTCTTTCCAGATGTGTTAAGGCGCTGCTCTGTTTATTAACTTTGTTCCCATTAAGAGCAAAGAAAACACAAAACTAATAGGCTCAAGAACTAACATTAGCAAAGTGCAATTATGGTGTGCCTCCTGAAAATGTAAGGAATATCATGTTGTCAGAAAGAAAAAAATAGAAAATTGCCCCTCGAAATCAGTGCCACTGATGATACAATAAATATACAACTAGAAAAATGTTCTTCTCAGAGCAAAACAGCATAGTATTCATACATGTACTTACTGTGGGAAGTCACACTCCTGAGTTTGTTTTTAGATTATCTGTCCTTTAATAACCCATATTAGAAGTTTCTATGATATAAAATATACCAGCAATACTGCAATATTCCTTTGTGACATCTGAATGCAAACTATAAACTAATATGATGTAGAGAGAATATAAAGCAGTTTGGGGTGGGTTTATTTAGAAATAAGATGCTATTCTGAGTCTCTTTCAAAAAATTAATATTAATTTTCAACTACATTACTGCACATATAGAAAATAAGCATGCATTATTAAGTTGCTTTTGAGAAAAGGGTGGTTTATTTAACAAATGGCTCTGGCATACTATTAGAAAAAATAAACCAAGATTTGATACTGAAAATAAAATGTGACAAGAAAAATCCAAAGGGAGTGGATTTGACTTGCAGATTGGTGACATGAGGAACACGAGGCTGGAGTGACAACTATTTTAAGAAACAGTCACTTAGAGGCTACATACAGCACGTGAAGAATATATATATTCATTCATTCAAAGAAGCTGCTATATCTTGGTAACCAGTATGATCTGCATCCACAAGCTGTTGTCCATACCCTCTGCCATGGGCCAGGCTTGACTGTAGGCAACCTTGGCGTTGAGGACTCAGCTCAGTTGCAATGCAGAGAGGGCAAGGGAATGAGAGAAGCCTTCCAATCACCCTTCTCATCCTAACTCTAGTTCATGGGCATGGGAGCTAACATGTTGGCTATTTCAGTCAAGTGGCACGGACTTCCTTTAGTTCTGGGGTCCTAGATATCACTGTTCACATAGTGGAGACTAACAATACAGGAAACTGAGCAAACTCAAGGCTGTCTCCCCCGTGAAAGCCCTGCTCTAAGTTTTGGTGTCTCTCTTTGCCTAGCTCTACAGCAGTGACCTGTGCAGGAAGAAAATCTCCTTAATTATAGTTCCTAAAGTCCCCTGAAAAGCTAGTTGTTGGCATGCAGGAGGGTGGAGGCTGAGCTTGCCCTCTACAGTGCACTTGCACTGTGTGCAGGGGAGGCTGAGCCTCTGCCCTATACAGCGGAGGCTGAGCTTGTGCACTATACAGTGACAGTGTAGTGAGGAACATTCAGCAGGAGA
>NC_022020.1:13102779-13109713 GCF_000317375.1 Microtus ochrogaster | reverse complement strand
CTTCTGCTCCTCATTGGGACCTTGGGAGCTCAGTCCGGTGCTTTCTTTTAAAGATGACCGAGAAGAGGCCTTTTGGCATCTCAGCCACACAAGGTGGACCCCAGAATCATCAAGCAAAAGAGTCCTAATTTACTTAAATAGAGTGTGAACCCCAGCACTGTTGAAAACAATAGAGTAATTGGGCAGCAATTAATGGACCCTAAGAACTGTGTATAATATCAAAGGGGACTGTAAAATCTTGAGCACAGTCCTATCCACGCACTGCTTGCCAAGGAAAGAGAATGACTGATAGCATTACAATGTGTGTGACTGGCAGATGAAACGACACTGGGACTATTGACAACCTCATACAAACTAACTGTTATACCTCTCCACACAAATATAATCAAACTCCTCAAAAGTCTTTTTAAATAAGGATAAAATAAAGTTAAAAGCAAAAGGAACATTTTCCCTTTGTGAGGATAGAAGTCACTAAGTCTACCACAGTTGTTTATTATTATTTAACCGAGCATCAGATACGAGGACAAAGAAAGTGCTAGGGTGACCATGCTAAAGGCCACAGCTATTCACTTGCTAAGAAGCAAAGGCGAGCTGGATGGTGGCAGCGCATACCTTTAATTTCAGCACTCAAGAGGCAGAGACTGGTGGATCTCTGTGAGTTCAAGGCCAGCCTGGTCTACAGAGTGAGTTCCAGGACATGCTCCAAAGCAGAAGAATAAAAAGAAGAAGCAAACACCCAGCCTGCACACAGCGAAGAAACCCATGGTACTAAAATAGTCCAAGGACATCTCCACAAAATAATAAGAAAGGGGCTGGAGAGGTTGTTGGGTGGCTAAGGGCACTTGCTGCTCCTGGAGAGCGCCAGAGTTCCATCCCCCAAACCCATACAGAATAGATTAGGACTTCCTATAACACCTACTCTAGGGAGCCTGGGCCTCTCTGCTGTCTTCTGTCAATATCTGCACACAGGTGTCAAACTTTCACACAGACACATAAACAAAATTAAACTAAAATGAAATTAATAAGAAAACATCAATGACCACAGTCCTGGGTATGGGGTCAGCCATCAATATATAGGTGGGCTACATGGCATAATGTTAAATGCTTACTTTTAAAAAATAAAGATGGAGACAGAAAGATAAGGAAGTGGGGGGATGAGGGTTGAGGACCTGGGTTCTAGTTCCAGCACCCACATGGTGGCTCACAACCATCTGAAGCTTCATTTCCAGGGTCACGGATTCCTCTTCTAGATTCTGCACACACCAGGTATACAAGTAGTGCACATACTTGTAGGTGAAACATGATACATATAAAAAGATTTTAAATAGCTAAAACAAGACATGAATAACTAAGTCAGTCATAGTAATGGTATCCCATGAAGAATATGAAGCAGCGATATTGAGGTAGTGGCTATAATGAACAAGCAGATAAAAATCCTAGATTGGAAAGTAAGATAAGCAAAATGAAATCTTCTAGAGGAGTTGGATACTAAATCAGAATAGGCAAATGGAAGAAACAGTAACACTGACGGCGGATCAACGGGTACTATACATCTGCTATAGTTTGATCATTTCCCAAACAAAAATAAAACAACAAATCCTAAGGCTGAAAGTTAATTGTTGCAGTGATACTAAGAAGTGGTGTCTTTTTTAAATTTTAAAAATTTTTATGTATATGGGTGCTTTGAGAGCACGCATATCTGTGTACCTATATGTGCAGTGCCCCATGGAGGCCAGAAGAGGGCACTGCCTGGAACTGGAGTAATGGACAGGCGTGAGTTACCATGTGGGTGCTGGGAATAGAACCGTGAGCCTCTGGAAGAACAGCCAACTCTAACACCTGAGAAGTGGTATTCTGAAAAGGTGACTAGTCATGAGGATCCACCCTTAAGAATGGATTAGTGCCTTTATCTTATTGAATGCTCTTGTGAATTCTCTCCTATCAAATAAATTAAGTGGTTTTCAAAAAGTACACAAATCAGAAAGAAATAGATAAAAGCCATAATTCTTACTAAGTGGTGTGCTATTTATTTATCCAGAAAGCTTAGACATGTAAAATAAAAAGCAGGGAAGAATTATCAGTGGCACAGTAAATGTGTAAAAGAGGACTTTTTTTATATACTTCAAATATAACTAACATACTGTGGAAGAGGAGACCCCTTTACAATAGCAATTATTAAAACAACACCGTCAATGTACCTAATAAGAAACCCAGAGACTATTATTTCATCCCCGTGTTTTTTCAGATTAATGAGTTCTATTTTAAGTACTCTTTCTGTTTTCTTTCATCACAGTTCTAACTCATTCTGGCTAGTTCAGATCACCAGCCAACTGTTTTGAGAGGTGACTGCTAGTTCTTGGCCCTTGCCTTGCTCAATCCACAGTTCGCATATGAACGAGGGCATGCCCCTCTGGAGCCACATCACTTCTCTTGGCTTCAGCGATGCCTCTTTGGCTTTCCTCTACCTCACTTTACCTGGCTGCTGCTGCTCAGTCATCTTTGAAAAGCCATTTACCTTTATGCAGTCATTAAGATGTAGAAGGCTCAGGTTTTAGTCACCTCATCTTCTTACTTTATAACCCGTGCCATTTATATCCAAATGTTTCTGTTTAGTTCTGGGGGCTGAACTCAAAACTTCACACAGGTGAGGCAAATGTTCTACCACTGAATTACAGCCCCAGGCTTGATCTATGGTATTAACAGACGCAAATATATAAGTGGCACCATTTATCTTAAATTCTACCTATAACGGTAGTTCAACATCCAAACCACTACAGCTAACATGTGAAGCATGATTAATATTAATTCAGAGATGGAAATTGGGGTTCAACCTGAAAGTCAGAAGAGCAAAGCAGTCAGCTACTGGCTCTTACCTTGACCTCAGTCTGAAATTAGTGATCCTGCCTCCAGGAATCTCAGAATGAGACTGTGTGTGAGAGCTGGCTCCTCCCATCTTATAATCCTCTCTAGTTCTGGGATTAAGGGTGTACATCACTACTGCCTGGTTTCTATGGCAAGCTGGTGTAGCTACTGAGATTAAAGATGTGTGTCATTGTTGCCTGACCTATAAGGCTGGCCACAATGGCTGTTTTACTTTTCTGTTCCTCAGACAAGCTTTGTTTATTAAAATACAAGTGAAATGCCACTACAAACGTGTTTTTACCACATGTACACAGACTTCTAAAATGTAAGTTATATATATGTTGAAATTTAAAAATCTTCTGTCTTCATCCATTTGTGTTGCTGCAACAAACTACCAGAGACAAGGTAATAGATAACGAACATAAATGTATTCATAGTTATGGAATCTAGACGTGGAGCTCCGGGCACCAGTGAAAACTGAGTCTGATGAAGGCTGATCTCTTCTAGGAAGACACTGTGTTTCTTGGTTGTCACTTGGTAGAGTAAGTCCAAGGGTAGAGAAGATTTGTGGCTTCAGTTACAAGGACAATAATCCCACTGACAAGGGCAGGATCTTCGGGATTTAATCACTTCCTTGAAAGCTCTTACTCTTAATACTGTCATCATGGGTTCAGATTTAAATGCACGGATTTGGATGGACACATACTCCAAATACAGCACACATTCTTCTCTCAGCTTTACCTAGCTCAGAAAGCAGCATCATTCATTCACTGCGACAAATGAAGCATGAAGCTGAGTGCTGGGTAACTAACATTCACAGGAGGAGGAGATAGCTCTGGATGAAAAATTCATGAGTTCTTCTGCAAAATGCTGAAGGATTTCCCGCCCCCCCCCTAATACGTTTGCAGAGTTTTATTTATGAGAAAGCCAGTGTTCTTAGATTTGAAATAATTTTTCTTTGCTTCTTATTGTATGTTATTGAGATTTCCAGATAAAATGATATGTAGAATTTACAGAGAAAGACTGGGCAAAAATTGTCTGAAATAGATAGTTAGCAGTGACCTTTGTTCATGCAGAATTTTGAACAATGCCTGTTCCCACCATTCAGACTGGAAAAGCATGTGTCCTTGTGGTTAAGTATAATTTACTGTGGATTAAGTGCTATTATGTTTGCTTTGGGGATCTTAAGCTTACAAAATATCAAAGCTGCTTCTAGGTAAATATATCGTTCTCACTTTTGCTCTCTCTCAATCTCTCTCTTATTCTTCCCCTCCTTACTCTAATTTCTATTTCAAAGGAACTCAGTGTATACTTTCTGCTAGGCTGTGAAATCATGGTCAGCTCATAAAACAGAATATCCTCATGTCTAGCACATTGTTCAGCCCACTTTGGTAGAACTGATTTGTAAAATAAATGAATTTTCCGGATGATGTTCAGTGTGTGAACGGGTGAAATTGAGAACATTTTCAGTAGATGCTGAATAGAACATTGCTATGGAAGTGGCTTTTGTCCGGAAATCTGCTGGACCTCACAAGAGTCATTCTGGTCAGTTCAGGAAAAGATACATGTTTACCAAGTCCATGCTTGACCTAGGAGGAGCCTGGCACTTGTGAATAGTAGGGACTATTTCGTTAACAAGATACATCTTAATCATATACTTAGTGACACATCAATGCGTATGGGTTTCCTTCAACTCACAAAATAGTGTCTTTAGACCACAAGGCAACTGCAGAATTAAAACTTCCCTGGAACATTTTCTGCAGTGGGCTCCTATTATAGATACTACATCCCGAGGAACATTCCAGAAAGCAGAAGTTGTATTTAAGTGTTTAATGATGGCCCCCATCACTCAAAGCTAATTTTATACAGACAAACAGACAATCCACTGACAGTTTTCTGTTGGAGATATAACATTTCATTAGAGCAAATTACCTTAGGTTAACCCAGTAACTGCCTTCAGATATTAGAAATATGAAAATAATTAAATATGTGCACTGATGTAGAGATCCAAACACGAGTCCTCATTATCCCTTGGTTATTTTTGAGTCTTTATTTTTTCATGTCATGTCATCTCCAATGTATTGAATTAGGGTGTTTTTATATAATTATTTATTTTTTAAGTAGGATTGAATAATCACTAGGGATTTAAAGGTGATTTCATAATTTAATTAAGTTTTTTCTTCTGTCATCCTTAATTTAGAATTTTCTACATGGTATCTATTCACAAGAGTCCATGGTTGCCTTGATATGAAAATGTTCCTTACCATTCAAACAACAGGTGCCCTGCCATCTGAATTGACTCTCACCATCTCACCCCCATGCTGTTCCTTTCCACATCTGTAGCAAAGCTAGTGGAAAACTGTTCTTTCTACAAGACTCTCATTTTCCCTGGCTGCAAAAAGCTGAGAGTTTTGCTATAAATATTTTATTAAGTGAGTTAGAAAGCAAAGGGTAACTATACAAATATCACTTGGCAGCATAATGTATCCATAATAAAATATAGTAGTGGTGGTGGATTAGACACAGTTGAAGATACCCTTGCATGCTGTCCAATTACCACACCATGTCTGTATGTATGATGCAGAACAGGTTTTGTCATATGCAATGGTGTTTTCCAGGCTGAATATGTTTGCGTTCCCCTGTTAACCACCCTGTGCACGGGAACAAAAGGAGCTCCATTTTTTTTTTGACTTGTCCATTATTTATAACTCAGTCTAATCTGTACATCATCTGACATAAGCTGAAGCTAGATACTGCTTAATAAAATTGGATGGTAACCTCAAGTGAGCTAAGAAGTGAATAATGTAGATAAAAATCAGCTGTTTCCATAAGTCATTTCCATATTATTAAATAAGCTATGTATACCTACATGCTTCCCTTACAGCCTGAATTGCAAGAATGGGAATAGCAAGTCTCCGATTGCAAGAATATCATTGGCTACATATGATTTAGTATCACCAGTAAGTGACTTAGGCAAGAAGGAATAATGGATTTTCTAAGTACCTTAAGATATGCTTTCAGAAGCAGGGGAAAAGCCAATGTGTCCATTCCATTAAAATAATTACATCTCAAGTTACTTTTACCTAAAGGCTTAAGACACCAGTACTTTTCATATCTTTAATACATTTGAATTTTATAATCTTTTAGGTAAATTGACATTTCCTTATATATGCTATTTGTAGAATAAAATAACAGTATAATTTTTAAATCAATATATACAGTGGAGCGATCTCTAATAGGAGCCTGGCTTATTGAAAATGTATGAGCTATTTCCGTGGAGGGAAAAGAACGAGAAGCCCTTTCCCATTTGCATTTATAAAGGCTCCTTTAAATATATACGCTGATGCCAACATAGCCATCAGAAATCAATAAATCACATTCTCGGCTGCAGTAAATACTTGACATACACATTCATTTTCCTGGTCCAAAAGTCTCTGTAAAAGGACTGCGTAAATGTTCCATTTTAGTTTAATGACATTCTCCACAGTTAAAATTACGTGCATTACCATTAGTGAGCGCAGACAGGATTTTAAAGTGCCTATACTGTACATATCTCTCAGAAGCTAACCATTTAGCAGACCATAGACACTCTGATATAGACCCAGAACAAACAACAACAACAGAGCAGAATGAAATGCTGCAATTACCATTTGGTCAAAAATAAAACCTATATTTATTGGGGATGCTGTTGAGGGATGGTCTAATAAAGATTTGCAGACAGCCCTTGGTGCCCCGATGCCATCAAATGGAGATGGTGAAGATCATCACTTAAAAATGAGTCAGGTGACAGGAATGACAACAACCTATTCATCAGTAAGCTTCAATTTGAAAGTGTAATAAAAGGCTAAATATGACTCCACTTTAGGTGACATTTATTCCACCAGCTGTCATATATTTTTAAAAGGTCACAAAATTGTTCTATGTAGACACATTGATAAAGTGCACATTCTTAAAGGAAGATTTGTCATGCATCATCAGGGAGTCTCTATAAAGTCTCCCACACATCTGCAGAGAAAGGGATGGAGGGAGGGAAGGAAGGAGGGAGGAAGAGGGGAAGAGGGAGGGAAGAAGG
>NC_022020.1:13077217-13102665 GCF_000317375.1 Microtus ochrogaster | reverse complement strand
CTGGATGAAGGGTGGGTGACTTCTACTTCTTCATTTTCCCTGGTAATACCACCCTGACCCTCTGGGTTTTTCTCCCTTGATGTCAGAATCAAAGTTAATGTGACTGAAAAGAAGAACTGTGATTTATGTTTATCTAGTTGATCATGTTCAAACTGTGCTGTTCTGCACGTTGACACTTCACAGTTAACATACTTTTCTTCCTCGAAACCTACAGTTTCTTCTTCCCACACTTTCATTTGGTGCAGTTCCACCCTTTCAACCTTACTAGCCTGAGCCCCATAGTCAGTCAGGAATCTCAAAAACTGCCCTCTCCCACCACAAAGTCATTGAGATGTAGAAAATTGTATTAGTCTGGAGAAAGCCAAGTTTTGGCACATCTGTTACCATGGTAACTGCAAAGAAATTATTTCACATTGTTGGGGTGAAAACAGGTAAGGAGAAGAGCTTTGTCAACCACCATTTGGCCTCAGTTGTCAATTCCTTTGGGACACTAAATCCTTATGCTGGCCCACTATGCTGCCTTACCACACATCTCCACGCTCTGAGAAGACAGAATCACTTTGCACTGCACTTCTACACTTAATTATGTCAGCACTGTTTTCCTGATCCTCTTTGATCTCAGGAATCAGTACATGCATGCATTATGCATGTTCATGTAAGAACATGCATGTGCACACGCATGCAAACATACACACACTCTCACACATACATACATACTTTCCTTAACAGCCTTCTCTTTAGCAGCCCTTGTGTTACAAGCTATAATCTCAGCTATTACTGGGAGGCTGAAGCAAAAGGATCACAAATTCAAAACCAGTCTGAACTCCCAAATCCAGACTGTCTAAAGATAAATAAATAAAGGAAGCCTGGAGAGAGGACATGTGGAATTATAGAACAGAACTTTTCTAATACCTGTTGAGATCTAGGTTTACTCATACATATAGGATTTATTTTTCTTTCTTTTATAATCCAGCCTCCTTGAATTCTAAAACTTTGGTCAATAAATAGAAACATCTCTTCTATTTTTAATTTCCCTCATCAGTAATCTCATTATTTAGGCCAAAACATGTTGAAGCCTACTTTCTCAATTATATAAGAAGTCATATCTGATATCCTTAAACTCTTCTTCGCTCAATCCAATTAGTAAATGTCCAAAATTTTATTTCTAAAATTGTTGAGGTTATAATCACAATGTGACTATTGTTTAATTAAAGATTCTTATTTGCATTTATGCATTTGTATATCTGTGCCTGTCTTGTGTGTGCAGCTGCTTGCAGAGGAAAAGAAAGAAGGCACTGGATGCCCTGGAACTGGAATTGCTACCCAGTGTGAGTGTTGGATTCTGAACTCAAGTCCTCTGGTGGTACAGCAAGTACTCAGGACCACTGAGTCATCTCTCCATCCCTACAATGTGATTTTTATTTGGGACTGGTCTCTCAGTGTTGTTGAGGGCACCAAGAAGATTTTTCTAGTCTAGTATTACTTCACCTACAGAAGAAGAAGGAATGATGGAGAACATTCTCACCATGAAGGCTGATCTCTGCACCAAGGACAGTAAGAGGTATTGGAGAATCATATACCAGTTTTTCAAGTCTCCAGAACCATGAGAAAAGATTTTCTTTTGATTCTTTGAGACTCTTGGTCTGTTATAGTATGCTACAGCAGATCAACTAATCTAATTCTATACCTTATGAATCTAGTTATTTTTAAATTCTGTAATATCTCTGGCCAAAGTTGTTCATTTCATTCCTTCACCTAGTTATTCATTAATCTACCCATTCACACATCTAGTTGTTCCTATATTAATTTACCTAGTTCTTTCATTCATTAATCTACCCACATATTCATCAATCTATTCTTCCTTTAGTTCATTTACCCATTCAGTCATCCTTATTTACTGACCCTCTTTTTAAGTGCCACACACATTAAACATATAAAGACACTATTTTGGAATCTTTATGCAAATGAAGCATACAATGCACATTTGGAAGAAAATAAATAGAAACATATGACAGAACTAAAGAGGCCTCCTTAAAAGGCAAATCAATCAAAAAGTGATATACATGCAAAATTTTATCTTCTAACCATAATATAACCATTGAAATCATGATGTCACAGCATGTGGTTGCTTATATCATGTCTGCTCAATGTTAACAGCTGTGGATAAAGCGAGGGCTTATAGGGCTAAACCTCTACCTGCTAAATTCTTGGCTACTGATGGATTCCTGGGGAGGGGAGTCAGAATGCATAGATGTTCAACCACTGAGAATAGTTCCATACTTATAGTCACTCAGATGGCCCTCGGGAAACTTAGTGGGTTGAGTCACCAAACAAGGCAAAATTCATAAACATGGGGAAAGAACCTGTAGGGAAGTCAGGGATAACAGATCTGAAAGAGATAAGAAAAGTGCGGGGTGATAAGAGGGACCAGATTGTATTATGTAGAAGTGGAATTGTTAAAAAAAAAAAAACAAATTTAGTTGAAAAACAAAGTCCTTTGTAATGCAGTAATGTTGGATTCTGATGGGTGAGAGTGAGCTCGCCTGATCAAAGATGACAGCAAAGGCATAAGAGAGAGCCCAGGCTTACTGCCTGAGCAACAAGAGGAAGATGGCCTAACACAACAGTGGGTGGGGACCTCAATCCTCTATTCCCTTGCTTCTCTTCCAAAGCTCTAAATGTAAACCTATTCATGCCATGCCTTATGAAAAAATCCAGGTTTAATTTAAGCTGTTTAGGGACCCCTATATCTTTCTGAAGACATTCTTAACTTCATAGCTCAAGGTCCTCACCTGATCTCCCCACCTTCCCAGGTACAGATAGACCTCATTACCTTCTCTGCTTTATTTACTGGGGACAAGGAAGACCCTGAGGGGAAATACCATGAACTTGGGGTTGGATTATCTGGTCTTCAGAGTCTGACTCCCATAATTGTACTTGGAAGAAGTTAAATTGTTCTGGTTCTTGCCTTGAGTTTCAAGCTCAAAGGAGGCAAGGAGCTGGGGATAAATGACACTATGTAAAGCTTTATTGTAAGGGCTAATGATTGCATATATGGAAAGCTGAGCATTGTAAGTGCTCAGTACTATTGCTGACAAATATTTTTGCCTCTGTTTGGGACTTTCTCCATGATTCTTTGCTTGATACATGCATATCTCTTTCTAGGCCCCTCTACCCACAGAAAATAATTAGTTCCTTTAGGTTCCCATTGCAAGATGCATACAACACCAATGTAGCCTAAGTTCATGATAACAGACTTTTCCATCTCTCTCAGGACAAGAAATATGACTTTTAATCATTAAGTCATCAGTGCTTAGCAGAGCCTCATACATAAATAAATATGAAATTAACATTGGTTGAATAATTATTTGAATTATATATAACCTATTCCTACTCCAAAAGCTAGGATTGGCTTATGGCCAAATAATTCAACTGCACACCAAAAGAAGCCTGTCAAGTACCCGAAAGTACAGCTCAGTGCAGCACATCTGCCTGACATGTGTGAGGCCCTGGGCAGAGCAGCCAGCAACCCATACACCTAAGAGGTCTATCCATCAAGAGTACCAGCAAGCACAGATAGTTCATTTCATTCAAGGTTGAACCATAGATGAGAGAATGCTGAATCCAAAGTTTGCAGAGTCACAGACAAGAGGCAGAAAACTCACAGAAGATAGTACAGTAAGCCAGGACTAATAGTGTGCCATGGTGGCTTGATGTGGCTAGAGGAGTTGCTTCCAGAACTCTGCACAGAGAAGGGTCTGAGGTGAGGACCTACCTTCAGGGATGGATAAAGAATACCACCTGTACTGGTCACATAGGGCAGATATAGGGATTAGATTCACTCTTCTTTCTTTATTTACTTCACCACTGTGGATATCCCCCCTCTATGTGTCTATGTGTATATGAGTGAGTGAGTGAGTGCATGATTGTGTGTGTGTGTGTGTGTGTGTGTGTGTGTGTGTGTGTGTAGTAAGAGGAGGGTCCAGTGTGGCAACAGAACAGAACATAATGCAGTGGAGTAGGGGCAGGTCAGTAAAGGTTGCACTTGGACCGAAGTTTCAAATTTGGGCTTGGTGAGGAAGTACCTGCATGGAGGAGTATCCTGACGTGTAGCTGGTTAAGACAGAGAAGGGGCCAGATGATGTAGGTGAATAGGTGGTAAGGCCTGTCCTCAAGTCAGGGCCTTAGTGTGCCAAGGGCTGATCCACATGGGAAGGTTACCTGGTCAATGCAGAACAATGACTGCCTACATGAAGATGGCATCAAGTATTTTATTATATTATGTATAATGAGAAGCCATTACCTCACTATCAGAGAAGAGAGACAACTTGAAAGAGTAACACTAGGATGAACCAGTTTAAATTAGATCAGTCTGAATTCATGCTTTGCAAAAGCTACATCTGGAGAGAGATGTAGATGTGGATTTTGTACTGGTCACATACCAGATTCATACTTCTCTACATGATGCTCCTGAAGTCAATGCAGAGTTAAAGAGATGGTCCCACGTGTGTGCAGGAACATATGTATTTTGTGTCTAGTTGTATTTCCCAAATCTGTCCCAGATCTGGGAGAAGCAATGCCCCATCTGTAGAGCACACCAGTGATGAAATCTGGATTTCTGGATTCCAGCTTGCACTAAAGGAAAGCCTGGTCTCCTGGTGGTAAAGTTCATCCTGGACGGGTACCAAGAATGTACAAAATGAAACTGGACCACCTTGACCTTGGTATGCTTCATAGTAAGGAAGAGATCAGATAATAACAGGGACAGTTCTAAGAGCCCAGAATCCCTTTTAATGGTCTTCTACTCCCCAGACATGGGATAATTTAAGCATAATAACCGATTAAATACAGAAAGCCACAAAGTTGTACAAGTACGAATTAGTAAGTGGGATGTTTGAAGAGCAACAGGATATTTACATGGCTAAAATTAACTTTCTCAAAAATACTATTTAATTTCAAAGAGGGAAGCAGTAAGTTTTTCATTAGGGAAACTGGGGAGCAGTATGCAAGAACCCAGATTCATTTATTGCCTGTTTCCAAAGTCTGTAATCTGAATCTGATCACAAGGAAATACTATACCAGCCCATATTGGCTTACAGTCTTCAAAGGTATCATGGGAAGACTAATGTCAACTGCAGACAGAGGAGAGCAGCAGCTACACTCAATATAGTTATGGGTCTGTACGTGATCTTGTAGATCAAAGAGATCTCACCGGGAGTCCTGGCTAAATTTGAGTAGAATTCAAATCACAAAAAAATCATTGCTTCTAATCCTCTGATCTCCACTGTTTACACTAGGTCTATAGTATGAAAGAACTCATTTCTGTATTTTTATCATACATATATGCCACTGTACTTTTGGTCCAGCTCCCACTGGTCTCATCTCTTCTCTTCCTCACCTCTTCCTACTCATCCTCCTCTGCCTAAACAGCCCTTTCTGCTTTGCTGTCATATAGACTCTACTAACTGCAATATCCTAACAGATTGGGTGGGAGGAAGAGTAAATCACCAGCCCAGAAACACTCTGAAACGTACCTTCTAAGCGTTTATGGCTATTTTAGAGACTAGAGAAGGAGGAATGGAAGGCGAAAGAGGAGAAAGAAGAAAGGGAGGAAGATAATGAAGAAAAGAGGAAGATGCAGAGGGGTATAAAGGATAAGACAGAGAAGAGGGCAAGGAAGAAAGGGAGGAAGGGAATGTAACAACCCTGGGAGGACTGCAGTCTTTGTTCTAAGGTTTACTTTTGAGGAAAATCAGAGAAAATGAGGGTGAAGGCATGGAGCTGAAAGAAAAACCAAGGATCCCCCTTCTTGGTCCTGAGAGAGGACATAAAGTCATGAAAATTCCAGGGGTGTGCGAACGACCGAGACTGGGCCCATTCGGGGAGGTATGGCTATAAACTGCATAGAAGAAGTGGGAGGAACCTTCTTAACCCAGAATCCAATAGAACCCTCTCCCCAGTTCAAATGAGAACTCTAGCACAATTAAAGCCTGTTGCAAAGACTTGCCACACAGAGTTAAGATTTCCATCATATATAAATATTATTTTAAACTGTCAGTGACCCCCCCAGCCTTAAGTCTTGAAGTTGTATGATCTTGAGTGGGGACCCATTTCTCCACAGAGGTGGCCTAAGAGTCTCAAACTTAATTTTGTTTACAGTAAAGATATACCACTTTCCAGGATCCATTTTTATGCTATCAAATATCTAGAAATTCACCATAATCCTATATATTCCTATGTATGACAAGTAAAAACAATGGGCAGAAAATCTCCTTTGAGTCCTGCTTTATTCTGATCACAGTTTTTCCTCCTCATCCTCCTGCTGCAGCCTATATTCTGGTATCTTTGATACAATCCCCAACTCTTTTTCATAAACCAGCTAGCTCTGACATCTTTTCAGAATTCAATTCACAAATCCTAATTTGCTCGGATTCACGGTCTGTAAAAGTCTAGGGTGAATTCTTCAGGTTTCTGGGAGTAACAGTGGAGAGCCTCCTTTACCTGTACTTCAAAATGCTAATAGTCTCTAGTTCCCACCTCTTACCCTCCTTCCCTCCATCTAACTATAACCTCTACATTGAAGAGGTTCTCCATGCCCCATGCCTTCCCTTACTCTTTCTATGAACACCCTTCAACGTGCAGTTTCCCCTGTAGAGACTAAGATACCTCCCATTGTCATTGCATGTCAGAGTTTACATAAATAATTCTGTCAACTTAACCCAATTCAACACCTAGAGTCTCAAGCTGAAGACAGAACCCCTTTCATATAGAGGAAGTGTCTCAATCCAATGTATTACAAAAGCAAACTCAATCTACCCTCTCTTCTGAGGGTATGGTTAATCATGTAGCAAGCATCTATTCATCCCTACTGTGTACCCTCTAATGCAACTTAGAAACAGAACTTCAATGTGTCTCTGACCCTAAAACAAGTGTACAACTTCATGGCAGTAGTGGTGAAAACATTGGTCAAAGAGCAAGCTCTCATTAGCTCAATCCTTTCTGTGTCTTTCATTCCCTTGACTGCACTCATGATTGGATAAGAAATCAGGTGACCTCAGCAGCAACCATGAATGTGAATCTTGGTGTTTTGTTCTAAATATTGGGATATATGTATTCTCCCCATTAAAGTGTGACAAGAGATAAACACTCATTTTTTTTTATTCAGATAGTGATCCTATCACAATGGGACACATATTTAAAACATCAACTATTTTACAAAATTTACTTAGCCAAATAGTGCAATGGCTCCTTCACAATAACTGAACCCCAAGATCAATAACCAAAAGCATGTCATAATGCACTAACGCCTGTTATCTTACATACCAGAACCAATAAATCCCCTTAAAGTTTAAGTCAGTTTAGATGGATTTTCTGTTACTTGCAGTATACGATATGAAGAGTAAATTCAAATGTCAACTAGATGTAACAACATAATAAAACAATTAGAAGTGATTAAATTATGATTGGAGACAACCAGGTCTATGAACAGGGTGGGGGAAACGCAGAAGGGCATGGGGATGAAGAGGTGACTTCATGGCAGCTGCCAGTGGCAAGATAAGACTTAGCTTTTTGTATTTAAGGATGCAATCAGGTAATGAACTCCAAGGTTAGGGATCCTACAGGGTTGTTTTAGATTGGTAATGAGGCATAAATTTGGAATATTCAGGGAAGCAAAACATGAGAGTTGGGAATTTCAAGCTTTGGGTAGGAGTCTTTATCCAATAAAACTCCAAGGGATTTCATATAATTATAGATCCTTCATGGGCCCAAATAAACTGACGTAATCAGATTGCATTCCTCAGCCTTCCCCGCTCATTCTAGTCCAGGTTGTAGCAATTTGGAAACTTTAAAGCTAAACTCAGAGAGCAGTACCATATTGAAAAACCTTTGATGGCTACCACCGGTTTGACACAAAACTTCAAAAATCTATTTAGCCTGCAGCCAGGACTTAATGCTTGCAGAGCAAGGTGTCCTTCTTCATGGTATCCTAGATTCCTCTCTGGACAATGTCAGTCACACTGAAGGACAGAATCTACTGGAAAGTTGGGTGGGCAGTTTGCAAATGCCACATTCTCCTTCTGGAAGATGCTTGTTACTTTAAAAGCGCTTTCCAGTGCTTTAGGCTCAACCTCACCGCTTGTCCCTACTACAGAGTGCATTTGGGTTAACTGTTTCCATTTTCAGTGACTTTAGAGGACTTTATGCTTCTGTTTTGACACTTATGTGCCCCAGTCATCTTGCTAAATTTGGTGTAGACCTATACATCCATTAATCTTTTTCCTTAATTATAAAGAAGGGCATTGCATTACAATGTAAGGTTTTCTGCTGTTACGCCGACCCACACAAATAAATCACATATAGTTTCTTCATTCATCAAGTAAGCAACACTCAATGCATGCTCTGTAAATATTTCTGAATAAATAATCTCCCAAAGGGCTAAATGTTATTCACGAATGGGTATTGTGCCAAATTCATCTATATTTCTTTCTTACAGTAGCTTGGAAATAAATGGAGTAAGAGAAACTGCTGTAGCTTGAATAAAATATCAGGCTCACACCATGGTCTCTTGGGTTAGTGCATCCTTAGTTAAATCTAAGACAATTTGTTATTTATTTCACCAGTACTTACTGTGGATGTGGTTTATGCTACACCTTACTGTAAACAAGATAAATCACATCCATGACCAAGTGGAAAAAATAACTGTATATGCTAATAAATAAATTTCCAAAGTTTTTCTTGACTCCTGAATTCCATTCTCAAACAAACAAATAAAATGACTATCCATGGTTCCTCCCTAAAACTTCCTTCAAAGGTTATGAATCAAAACTGAAATTATATATTTTTGAGGAGGTAGAGGAAGAGGTCAAGAAAAAGGAGGAGGGAGAGGAGGAGGGGGAGGAGGAGGAGGAAAAGGAGGAGGAGCACAAGAACAAGAATAACAATGATTATAGCTTCTTCATTTTTAATTTCAGTGAACCTCTCCATTCTTCCACTTTGGGAACTAAAATAGAGTACTGATTATTTCTGCTCTCATGTTTCCCATGCTTGGCATTCCTTCGCAGTTCTGAGAAATTACTTTCTTAAAAAGTAATGCTCTTAGAACGACATGAGATAGAAGGGAGACCCTTTGCGAACAGAAAGCCGGCCAGCAAGAGGTGGGTCAAGGGTCTGACAGATGATAGGAGCATGTATATGATAAATGCTATTACACATGCATTAAATAAGGGAAATTAAATAAGGGAAATCATCATTTTGTACAATCAGAATACACTAATAATGAGGGGAGAAATGTTACCTAACAAAGACAATTACATGGGAAAGTCTTCAAAAGCAGTGGTGTGATCAGATTACCCTCTACTCAAAAGACTTCAAGGAATTTTCCAGGCTCTATTTCTAATGTCTTTACATAGTCATTTCTACTGTTCTTCTTATAAAACTCCCAGAAGTTAGTTAACTCTTGATTTTGTAATTCTGGATTTTTGTTCTCCCTAATTTCCTACCCATTTTATTCCAATTCTGTCTGTATTTGCAGGCTAAAGAAAGACAATTAATTTGTATCTGCGCTTAGAAAAACTCTGTGAGCTTCTTTTAGTCTAAGCTTGTCCATTTATCCTTATGCTTTGGTAATTCATCAAAAGAACATGTACCCAAGTAGAGTGCATTTAATCATTCATGACGTGAGCACTGATTAAGCATTTACTGTCTACCACCTTAAAGCGTCTAAAATATATCAGAGTCACAATAAAAGATTATTAATTTTTTGGTTCGACAATGGCAACCCCCAATAAAATGTATCTGAAGTCAAATTAATCTTTCTGAAAAGATGAATGTATTAAAGAAATATGTAGGAATTTGAACAAACTATTAGTTATCAAAATGAAATTTATATAAAAAGAGGTAGTCAAGTTAGTACAAAACTAAACGATATAGAAACTATCGAAGTTACTCAGAAAGGAATGGAAGTATGGAACCAAAGGTGCATAATTCAGCTCAGAGATGGATGTATCTATTCAACATATAAATTCATAATTATCCATATATTATTAAGTGTATGAACTTAAAATATATTGTCAGAATTTACTGAAATAAGAATTACAGAACAATGAATATATTATGCCATAAGATCACAGAAAAATGTCTTCAAGATAGCATTTAATAAAAACTATGTGAAGATTTTTTCCCCTTCTCTTCCCTAACAGAACAGCTTAGAAGTTGATTGATGCCTCTTTTTACATGTCTATATTTGTATTTCTTTACTTTAGAAGCTTTCTAAAAATATATTTAGGACATCTCTAGTTATAGCAAAAAGATAAAAGGTGATTATTTATAGGCAAAATATTCTTGATGATAAGCTCTTAGAAGAAAATGCAAATATAAATTTTAAATGCCACTTGGAAGGAGTCAGAATAGAAACATTAACATAAAGTCTCAGAAACCGTTTTTTTTTATTACTAAATTTCATTATTCTCTCTCAGCAAAGGAGCAGGTACTTCAAAGATTTATTTGATAGTGGAATGCTTGATTTTCTTTTCTTTTCCTTTCCCAATGTGGGAAAGGCAAGGCTTCATTCCACTATAGTGTACTGTGATTAAAATTTTGAGTAGGCTTATTACTAAGAATTTTAAAAATAATAGTTCTGTTTTGGAAGACTAAAGAACTAAACCAACAGCAGCAGTAACTAAACAGAACAAATAAATTATATAATTCATTTCGTAAAGCCATCCAATCAGACCCAGTCACCTTGACAACAGACAACCATTGCACTGTATGATGGGGATGGGAACGAAACTTGTAGAACTCCACTTACCTGCCTGTCCACTTCTGGGAGCAGAAGCAGGAGATACTGCTGAAAATGCTGGGGAAAGGAAGCAAAGGTGTGCTTGTTTATTAATGCCCTCAGGTTAGTATTGACAAGGATAGATCCAGGGGTCTCTATGTCAATGTCCTCAGCTTTGGTCCATTTCAAGTGTCCTGTGATGGGTAAAGCAAGAGGTATGACTTTATTACAGAGTGAAGGAACACATGCACATCAACACATGTCTATACATACTCACTGAACATGAATATATCCAGGAATATGTTTATTTCCATTGCTTCTAAAATTATTTCCAGAGACCAAATCAGAAAACAGAACCCTTATTATTACGGTTTATATCAACCCGTCATATTTCAATCAATATTTAGCTAATTAATATTAGGTCCAATTAAAAAACTTTGTAATTATGAATGTCTCATTTTTTATTGGTTTTGTTTTCCTGAAGCAAGGAAGGTTTTCAATGCAATTCAGTCATGCCTGGAGCTCATTACAAATTCCAGCTGGCCTTGAACTTGTGGCATTCCTCATATCTAAGGCTCCTAAGTATGTGGGTACAAGTAATTATAAATTACAAATCGACAGAATTTTCAATACATTTACGTGAACAAAAATTTATGTATCTTCTCTAGAACTTCACTCCAACGATAGCAAGACCTCATTTAAATTTATTTATTTATTTTGCAGTACTAGGCATTGAACACAGGAGCCTTGAATATGCTCAGCAAATGCTCTCCCACCGAACTATATCCCTGATTAGTACTCCTAATTTTAATAAACAGGTGACAGCAATAGCTGTTGTGTGTTCCCACCATGTTTCAAGCAGTAAGTGCAGATAATTTTTACAAGATTTCTATTCAAGGTGTCTTTGAGAATAACTTAAGAAGCAGTGTTGATTAAAAATTCCAGCTGTTCCTAGTGGTAGTGGCACACACCTTTAATCCCAGCACTCAGGAGGAGGCAGAGGCAGGCAGATCTTTGTGAGTTCAAGGCCAGAAGCCTGGTTTACAGAGTGAGTTCCAGGACTGGTTCTGTAGCTACTGAAAAACCCTGTCTTGGCAAAACAAAACAAAATAAACAAAAAATTTCAGATGCAAGATCTGTAGGGCAAATATACTTTTCCAAATCAATCCACAATTCAAGGCTCTCTGGTGACCTGTGGCATCTGTGTGCAGACTACATAACTGGAAATCACAACAACTGAAACAACAATCAATTATAAGGTACTGTCAGCTGGTCTGTACAACAGGAGGACAATTGTTGGGTACTTGAGCTACCTGTGATTATAGAGTATGCATTGAATCAAGGTCAGTACACTCTGTTCTAGGACACATACATTGCTGGTAGTTTTTGGACTGTTTAGGTTTGTTTTCACAACATGCTTCATAGTGAAAAAGCTGTAGCAGAAATTCAGGGCAGTGTGAAACCTCTACTACTTATTCACTGGTCCTTTATAGAAAATAAACGCACAATGTGTTGATCTTTGTTTTACATGATTAAATAGAAAAGAAAGACTAAAGACAAAAATACAAGGCATATTGGTCAGCTGTGAGCCTCCGTGTTAATCACTACTGTAAAAAGAGCTTCTCTGAACAGGGCTGAGAACAGAAGTAATCTATGGGTATAAAGACAAGCATGCAGGAGGCAGTATAATATTATGTTCATGTAGCAGAAGAATGGTATACGGTCTGCCCTGGACCCTATGACTACCCAGCCACGGGGACTGGACCAACTCACTAACCCGCTGGGAACTCTGTCTTGTGGAGTAGAGTGAGAACTTATCAGCAATTAATGGCACTTGGAGAGAAAATTGTTTGGTTTGCTTTTGCTCTGTTTTATTCATAGTTGTAACCACTGATAGGCTTCCCATGTGTTCATGGATGGTCCTACATCTGTGTGCATATAGGCAACAAAAGAGCACATGAATTTGGGAAGGAAAAGTGATGGTGGTGGTATATGGGGCAAGTTGGAGGAAGGGATTTGAATGGATTTGCTCCAACTATGATACACATACTGAAATTTCCAAATAATAAATTAAAACAAAGAACTACAGGGACTGCTGCTATACGTAGTCAGAATGCCTATCTGAAGTTGTTTCAGAATGAGAAAGGCAGAGGATGGCAGAAAGTGATGCCTGAAATCTTTGAGTGAGATATTTTTAATATAAGGGCTCTCAGTTAAAGCAGAACACCAAATCTCATGAAGACTGTGGACTCATTCCCATTTCCACCCAGTTGAAATCTGTCCACACATCAAAAATAAAAATTCTTTGCAGCCATTTTATACAAGAAATAATCATCAGAATCAGTGATGAGATCAACAGAAACTTTCTAGCAGATAAGATAGAATGGAAACAAAGATCAACTTAGAACTTTATCAGTAGCTGTGCATTTCAGAACAGCAGCATCCAAGAACATTTAAATATCCCAAACAGAAATTCTGTTCCTAAGAAAATCTTGCTGACAGATGTTATTGACCAATAATTTCTACCAAAGAACAGAATACACAGCTGTAGCAGGAATGGTGAATTAAAAGTCAAATAATCACAGTGCTTCTATATAAATACTAAATTTAAGAAATAACACTAATGACTAACAGAAGTTAAATCAGAGTGGAAATAAAATTACGTATAGAGAAATAAGGTACATGTGTAATGAGAATATCCATAAAACATGGGCACTGAGAATAAGTTTTATTAAAAATTTAAAAGAAGCCTCAGAAGAACAGAAAAAGAAAAAAATTCCAAATTAATTAACATAAGGAAAACATCAGTCAAAGAGTAGGCACTGAAAAAGAGGAAAGAAAAACTAAAATTAAGTCCAAGAAAATCACAACAAACACAACCAAATTTTCCTATTAGATTTAAAATGTAAAAACTTACATATATTTATTGCTTTCAAGAGATAGTTAAAAATTCACCTAGATAAACTGAAAAACACTAATAATGAATTTAAAACAGCAAAAAAGAACCAACAAGATAACATAAATGTAAACAACATTGCTGAGAATGAAACTGTACATCCATGACATGTGTAAGGAATAATAACCTGAGTCTCGGAATAAACAGGACAGCATAAAGGGGAGAGAAATAAGAAAACAAACTGTCATTACAGATGTGGTAGAAGTCTCGACAGACATGGAAAAAAACTAACATATCAAATTTAAAAAGCGACTTTAGAAACAGAAAGCTCTTATAAATCAACACTTCTCATGCAATAAACTAAAGACAGTGACCTGCACTAAGCTACTAGGTGCAGGCATCGCGCTATTCGTCACTCAAGGAATAGCAAGGAAACAGACCACAACTGCCTAGTGAATCTCAATAAATACTGACGCATTAACCTAAAACCACATCGCTCGGTCCAAAGGAAAAGATTGGCTTTAAGCTTCACAATCCAAGGCCAGTTACCCTTCAAGCCTCCCTACATCTAGTACGTGGTTGGACATTCCAAAGAGTCTATAGAAGACAGAAGAAAAACCAAGCCAGTATTTATAAAATACTATGATAATGGATTTTAAAATTAAATTCCTAATTTTAGAGTAAGAAGGGAAAAGTTTCAAAATGAAAGAGTTAAAAGCTCAAATCATGAATTTAATAAAATAATCACTGAATAAAAACACAAAAAAGGAGTTAACCACATAAAAATAAGTGGAGGCCCATATCTAGAAAGAAATAATAATGGCTATCAATATGAAGAGGTTGTATTTTTTAAAATGAAGCTAATGAAGTTAGAAATTCCTAAGAAGAAACTGCATAAACATAAATAGTAATGAAAAACAGGGACACAGTTCTAGGCACAGGACCGATTTAATAGGCAGACATAATTAAAAGTAGATTTTTTTAATGACCAATACAGTATTGTGGATTTTTGACAATATTGCTGAATAAAGATAAACTGATTTTATTGTATGCACATACTGATATATGTGGGGGTACACATGTACATGTATGTACATTTGGGGGGAAACAAGAATTGACACTGGATGTCTTTCTCAATTGCTCTCCACCTCATATTTTGAGGAGAGTTTCTCCTCACTGATGGTAGAGAATCAGGAATTGGCGAGGCTACATGGCAGCGAACCCCACATATCCTTACAGGATGGGATTCTAAGCGTAGGCCTTCATGGCCAGCTTTTTACATGAGTGTTAGAGGGTAAACTCAAGTCCTCAGGCTGGCACAGGAAACACTTTACCCACTCAACCACATCCCCAAGCCCTAAACTATTTTAAGTTTATACACTTCCTAAGTTAACTTTAAGATAGAAAATAGTTAAACATAAAAGTTATCAGTAGGATTTCTCTCACATACATATAGTGAGCAAAATATAAACAGCTTAATAATTAATGTAATGTAGGTAACTTTATTTTTATGCCAACCTCTCCTAATGAAAGGTGAGAAGGAGGAGGAAGAAGAGAGTGAGGACGGGGAAGAAGGGAGAGGAGGAGGAATTATGGGAAGGGGAAGGAGGCGGAAGAGGAGGAGGAATCACCACTACCCCTCTCTCCCAAGTGGCACAGAGTCATTTATGACTAAACCAACTAAAGATGTATGCTCAAAATGTCCACCTAAGCGAAGCTATATTTTATAATTCTGAGGAAAAGACAGAACAGCTTAACCAAATTTGCTCTTATAAGAATGCTTAATTCCATTTTAACTATCTTCACACATGTATTCTTAATTGGCTTAAGAACAATCCAATTATATATGATTGTCTTACCTCATTAAAGCTGGCACTGTACATGTCCCTACAGTGTCCACAGAAGGAAAAGTATGAAGTCTCTTTAGTGTCTACTTCCTAGACACTTTGCCTAGAGCACTATGACAGCAGAGGCAAACAGAGAAGACAAGGGAAGACACAGAAAGACTCAGCGCTACATGAGAGGGTCCATTTTGTGATAAAAATTAGGGGCATGTGTCCAGCCAAGGCCCTGGTATTTAATCCCCTGCTGTAATGTACTCCGAGAGTTCTGCAGTCACATCCCACTTGGGTACCTGCATTTATGGATCAGGAGGAGTGTGCTGGTTTAGATTCAAACTTCCCGATGCAACATACGCAAGAAGTAGGTGTCAAATGTTCCACGAGAAAGACCCAGAAGGAACACACACACACACACACACACACACACACACACACACACTTCACACCTGACAAACAAGAAGATAGGCCCAATCCAAACAAGTAAGTGTACCCCATGTCTAAAGAAACCCAAAACATGGTTAGCAACAGGCATCTTTACCTGCTCAGCCATCTTGATGGCATGGCCAAGGCTGTCACAGTTTTATTGACTTTGGAGAGCTATGGATAGAACTTAAGGCAGTGTTTAACATTTGAGGTTTTCAGCTTTCCATGTTCCCTACTTCATCTCTCTCTTAAGAGACATGAGACTGATAATCGCGGGGATACAAACCACTCTTAAGACCCATGTCCAGCAGTAGATGGCCAACACAAAACAAATTTACTGGCAGGTTCTTTGTTTCAACTATACCCGACAGTTCCCTTGCATATATATAATGGCATTCGTTCCCATGTGCTGTGGGGATTCCTGTGTGTAAAAACATGTGTCTCTGCATCTACATGTGAATCTTGTGCTTCTTCTTTGGGTCTTTTTCTTCCCTTTGTCTTATTCCGATTTGTTTTATTTTCTTGTTATTCTTTAAATGTCTGTGTGTTTTCTAAGGAGAGACAGAAAGGGTGTGGAGTCTGATGGAATGAAAGGTGGAACAAATCTGGGAAAAGCTGGGGAAGGGAAAATAATAATCAGGGTATAATGTATGAAAGAAATCTATTTTCAATAAAAAAGAAAAAGAAGTTTTTCATTTATCCAAAAATTAATTAAACTTGGTAATTTAATTAAAAAAGAGCCTTGGTATGTATAATCTCTGAGAAAATATGTAACATTAAGGAATGCCAAACAGTATTCAGAAAACACTGAGAATATCTGAATGAGACATAGAATTATCATCCAATTTTCATTTTTATTTTTCTGCATAAATTTATTTTTCAAAATAGGAACATCTTTAAAACCAGCAGAGTTTTGATTATTTATTACAAAAAGATTAAACAACAAAAATTAATGTTGGAATGAATCCCAGAAGTTGGGTTCAATGAGGACATTATTAAAACTCCCTCAGAGACATCCATTAAAAGCTTGGAATTATTTAGCAAACACTTTTAAACTCCTACTGTGTGACTCGGTAGAAAGTACAATTAAAAATTGGTTTAGGTCAGTGTCCCTGACCTTACGTCACTTACATTTTACCTAGGGGTGTAAGATATATGAAATTAGGAAACACAAAAGAGAGGAGGGAGAAGAAACAACAAAAAAAATATTTAAGTCTGCCGGGCGATGGTGGCGCACGCCTTTAATCCCAGCACTTGGGAGGCAGAGGCAGGCAGATCTCTGTGAGTTCGAGACCAGCCTGGTCTACAGAGCTAGTTCCAGGACAGGCTCCAAAGCCACAGAGAAACCCTGTCTCGAAAAACCAAAAAAAAAAAAATATTTAAGTCAACTGATAGATATATAACACAGAATCCATCATTGGTAGATGAACATAATTTCATATGGTGGTACCGAGAAAATGTCCAGCAAGCTATCTGAATGGCAGACACCCTTGATCCAGGCTCACTGACTGCTACGATACTGCTGTCAGTTCTGAAGAAGGCTGAGCACATGTGGGGGAGGGAGAGTAAGTGGAAATGGGATGATTAGAAGTGACTTTTTATTCCTTTAGGGGAATCTTACCGTAAAAATTAAAATTTAAGCTTCTACTTTGAAGCCCAATTTTGACTGTACTTTGTTTTATCATCACTAATTTAAATTAGAAGAAACGTGTGATATAAGTTCTAATTTAGAATAGCTTCAGCACAGAAGACTGCTACCCATACTGAAAGGAGGGAACATAGATTCAAGCCAGTTTTGAGACTGCAGTGCATCTGAGTCAGGAGGGAGACGTGGGTAAGAGTGGTGCTCCAGGCTGACTGGCCAATGGCTTGGGAGGGGGCATTCCTTCCTCTGATTCTGCACTTACACATGAGTTTATTTAGGATGCTCTTCCTTGAAGACACAGATTCATCCAGAGAGATAGAAGACAATTATCACATGTATTCACTCATAGGTGGTTTTTAAACATAAAGCAAAGAAAACCAGCCTACAAATCACAATCCCAGAGAACTTAGACAACAATGAGGACACTAAGAGAGACATACATAGATCTAATCTACATGGGAAGTAGAAAGTAGAAAAAGACAAGATCTCCTGAGTAAATTGGGAGCATGGGGACCTTGGGGGAGGGCTGGAGAAGGGAGGGGAGAGGCAGGGAGGGGAGCAGAGAAAAATGCAGATCTCAATAAAAAAAAAAAAAAAAGAAAGTCATTGAAAACTTGCTCCTCATTTATCTGGATTGACTTGAGACCACATTCAGTTGACATACTCACTCATTCATCAGCCCAATATTCTCGCAGCAGCTACCAAACAGAAGGGATAAAAAGGTGTGCAGGGATGGCAAGGAAGGCCAGGGCAATCTCTCTCTATTCTCGCAGAGCGTGCAATACCATGATAAAGAGAATGCCAAACATTCTAATTCTAATGGAACATTTTAAAAATCACTGTGTGGGCTGGGAAAATGATTCTGCAGGTCAGGGTGCTTGTCACCATCCCTGAAGACCTGCCCTCCACCCTCAGGAAGTGCATGGTAGAAGGAGAGAACCAACTACTGGAAGTTGTCCTCTCTTGGCCACATGCATGCCACGGCTTGTGTGCACCGACCCGCCACCATCCAGTAAATTAATATAATAAAAAATTTTAAAAATAATGTTAAAATCTGAATGAGATGGTTTTCAGAAGATGGTCAGCCTGAGGGTTCTTTCCTCTATGTCTCCCTCATTTTTTTATTTATATTTTTTGTGTATAATAGGAGGTTAGTGAGCACCGCTAACTTCATTTGCACCAAACAAGCCACTCTGTTCAGAGGCTTGGTAGCTTAGGCAGTCACAGTTGCTTCCCTGGTGATCACAGGTTGTTAGCATTTGCCTGGTTTCTACTTGAGCAGACCCATTTTCAATCCTACCAGTTTCTTCCTTGGGTTGAAACAGGGTATGCCAAGAGCTATCTCTCTGTCCACACGCAGCTAGAGTGCCTGCACTTTAACTTAGTCAGACTCTTCAGATTATATAGAAGGGGGTGGTTCCCCCATCATGACTACAGGCACTGGTAACAGGGTCCACCTGCCATTTGAAGTCTGTCAAACACGAATTGTTCAGATTGCAGATGTGCATGCCTTAGCTTTCTTAACATTCTGGTTCTGAGGTTGTTTTCTTTTCTTTTTTACTGAAAATGGAAATCATTTTATTGTATAAAACTAAAAAATTAAATGAGACAAATCATCAAAAGTTAAGCAGATGAGTCTAACTAACAGGTCCAGAATAGCTTTCAATAGAGCTCAACATAAAATAATAAAGCTAATTAATTAATATTTTAATTATGAACACAGTCCTTAAGTGTAAACTTTGTAGAGGACAATGCCCTGTCCCAGCCTTAAAAGGTTGACACATCTGGTCAACCAATCCATTAACCGTGGACTATGACTCTCTGCAGCCTTCCGAGAAAATAACATCATTATTTCTACTATGTTGTCCTTGCATGAAGCTAAATTGTCCAAGAAACTACTCCAGCACAAGTTCAAACATGAGAGATGGCCAGTGATGTGCACGGTTACTTAGAGAAACCGCCTGCCACCCATATTTCAGTTGACCCTCAAAGTAAAAGAGAAACAATAAAGCAACAAACCCCAAAGCAGTTCTGAGTCTACTTCAGTGTGGACATCAAGGTGATGACCACAACACACAAGTTCCTGATGGAAAATATCCAAGACCTGGCTGGGGCTTCTGATAACATAGCATGACCAAATTTCGGCATGCCAAGGAAGATAGCATACTGTCCTTGTATTGCATTCATTTTGCTGAAGTTGTAGTGGATTATTAATCAATTAATTAATTTTGTGATACTATGCACTATGTAGCCCTAGCTGGCCATGAACTCACAAAGATCTGCTTGCCTCTACTTCCTGAGTACTGGAATCAAAGTCATTCACCACCCACCCGGCTTTGTTTTGCCTTGAAAGATAGCCTTGCCATGTAATCATGGCTGGTTAGGTTTTCCCTTAGCATTTCACTTGAAATGCTGGCAAAGCTCCAGGCTTGAATTCCCAAGTGCTGGGATTACAGAGGTGTGCTACAGTTCATGGATAGCACACTCTTTTTAATCAAAGTCATTGATCTTTAAATCATTTCTGGTTTGCTCCTGAGAATATATTCATACATATTATGTGTGTAGATGTGGCTCAGATGTCATTCTGTACAAGACATTCAGAATTTCCCAATTTAGGAGCTACTTAAACTATTCAGACCAGAAAAACCTATCAGTATGTATGTATGCATGGTGATTACCCAACATACAGAGACATACTTTGGGTTATGGGAAATAACCACAAAAAAACTTTAGAAATGATAGAGAATATATAAGCAGGCCATATTAAAGAGTTAAATTAAAAATCCCTACTCCTTTCCCACAATATTTTATATAAAGATTCACCAATCCTATCCCAATGCCTTTTAGTGAAAGCATGTCCCAGGAGTTAGTAAATTTTCTAACATACAGTAGGCAATAAATAAAGCTATCAAACCAATCAATCAACCATTTAAAAACTGGCTGTAATTTACCAAAAAGAAAAACTCTGTAAAACAAATGAGTCCTACATTGCCAAGCAGGTGGCAAGTACAGTAAGAAAATGTTCAGGTTGGTAAGTTTAGTGTTTCTACTGATCACCTCATCAATATCCCTGTGTGTACAGGGCGGTCGTGGCAACAGGGGTGACTGGAACAGCATGTGGACATGCACATGCACACACGCATACCCTCACGTCATATGGGTATGCATGCATGTGAAGCTAGAGGCAGACATGCAATGTCTTCTTTGTTCTTCACTATATCTTTTAAGGATAAGGTCTCTCACTGAACACGCTGCTGCTCATTGACTGGTTAGACTCGAATGACCAGCAAGTTTATGATGTGCCTTTCTCTACCTACCCTCCCCATTAGTGCTAGGGTTACAGACATGCAAGACCATGACCAGACCTCCTGCATCCACTGGGGATCTGAACTCAGATCCTTACTCTTTGGTGGAAGGCACTTATCCACTGAGATATTTGAGCACTATAATATCACAGTGTTCTCTCAAATATCCTAATGTTCTATCTAGGTTACATCATCATTGTGTCTATTCAAAGGTGAGATCAGTGGGCCCAGGTCGCTACACAAGGAGTGTGGATGGCATGAGTTGCAATAGTCAGCTCAGAGAACACTCGTATTTGTCTTAGTTGTCACACTTCAGCGCACTCATTGTGCACTCATTGTAGGTCTTTATTAAAGCAAAAGCAAGCATTCGGGACAAAATCCATTGTTAAGAGCAAGACCCCTGGACAGTGGCCCCCATACCTTTCGGAGATTGTACACCATTTCAATTTTGTAGACAGGTACTACTGAATATTTCAAGCATCTCAAACAAAAACCAAGGCAGGGCAACCCTACTGTAGCAGACCCCATGACAACACATTCTTTAATTCAATGCATGCTTCTGAAGAGCCTCCTTTTCCTCAGCCTAGAGTACCCTAATAAAGGGAGGCCACGATACAACATTGTACACTAGAGAAAATCCTGACTATACAGGTAATTACCTGAATACACACTTCACATTAATTTTGCTGTCTTTATTCTCTGCTTTACCCAATAACATCACATTTTGCTACAAGCTTGAGACCCAACTGAAACTACAATGCTTCCCAGTTTAGCATTTTTTTTTGTTTAGATGAATGAAGGATACTTTCAGTTTCCTGTTTCACAACTAAAAAAAGCTCTATTTATTTATTTATTACAAACACACATCTCTAAAATGTGAACTGGTACTCACCTAAACCAGACTTCTTTAAGCGTTTTAAGTGCTGGCTTGTTTGTTTTCCAGTGGGAGATTTTTGCCCATGTTTCATTTCTTTATCTGAACTGTCTGCTTCCCCATTTTTAGACTCCGATCCTAAAAAAGGAAATAGTTATTATGCCATTATCTTTCTCTCCCTGTCCTTGACAAGAAACATCTAAAATTGTTTTAAGAACCACAGATATAATCTCCTTTTCCTTTTCCTGAGCTAATATACTACCTTAGCTACAATCTGATTCCCCTATTGGATATAAAGAGAATAGGCCAATCAATCAATCAACCTGGACAAAAAAGCAGGAGCAGATGGCCTAATAGCAGAGTTTGACATGCACTCACTGATCAAATAGCTTTTAAATAAAAGAGTCGGATATTTGTAAAAATACTCAAATAAGATTCAACACTGCGATGCCATTTAGAGATGATATCAGACAGAGAGGAAAATGAAGAAAGAAGGAACTGAAAGAAAAGGAAGAACCAGACCCTAATCAACAGCTTTATGCTAAAGCAGGAACAGAAAAACGCGAACGTTCGTCCATAATGAATGCGAGAGTTCACAGCTGATAAAGCGCCAGAGACAAATGAGAAGTACAGGTCAGGGCTTCACGGGGGGGGGGGGGGTAAAAAGGATGCTGCAAAAACTGCAAGAACACAGAAGCTCATGAGGGCTGCTAGGCTCTGCAGCAAGCACGAAAAACAAATTCACACTCCGAGAAAAAACTCCTTCCCATGGTGTTGCATGCCAGCATGTGGTCCAGAAGTCAAGCTCAACATTCAAGAGGAAGCTAATGGAAGCAGAGCAAACCCACCAGAATCAGGACCCACTTGCTCACACCTACCAACATTAGCAAATTAAGGCATTTGGTGACAAATAGGCTGGTGGCTTTCTGACACCACAACTGGGAAATGTTCCACATTTTTAAATCAATGAGATGTACACATCTATAAGACAGATATATGTTATAGATTATATATAAAACTGACCCTTACATGAAAGTATCTTTTCAATTTCAAAAGAAAAAGAAAAAAAAAAGCCATCTCTCTCCGTCAGGAAGTCTCCCGGGAGGAACTGGCCATCTTTACCTGAAGGCGAATCCGACTGCTCATCAGACACCTTTAATGGTGTCAAAACAACACGAGGAACAGTCTTGTTCACCATCATTGAGACTCCATTTCTTCTTTTCTGCTGCTGCCTCAAAGCCTATAAAACACGATAATAAAATATAACATAAAAATGTATCCACAGTGATTTCTGGTTATTGAATTACATGATCCACTTGCTCATGACTATCTTCAGTCCCCCAGAACCCCTGACTTGTCAGAATCCTTAGCAATCACCTCTGTCCATTTTCCCTCCAAAGCAGAAAATTGAGCTTTGGCAAAGGGGTTTAAGCCTGAGGCCATTTTCGGTCTAATTCTGATAACAAAACACCACGGAATGGTTTATTCTACCTTAGAAGTGTGGCTTGAAAGCCAATAGAACTTGATACTAGGGCTCCCAAGTAAAATAAATGTAAAATAAATGTTTCAAAACCAGGATAAAAATATATGTGTCTGCACTTCTCTTGCAGGTGCTTCGTCTCCAGCGCTGCTCAGTCAATCAGTTAACACCGGGTGTCATCAGTATGTACGGCATGTAAGGACTACTGTATTGATGCATTCACTCAGCCGTGGGGAGCGCTGCACAAAATCAGCGAACATGGCAGGAATCATTTATTTCTGTGAAGGGAATCAGTCCTAATCTTGGAAAGCTTGCAGCCCTTGGCTTCTGTCTGCTTGACTTTGGCATTAACCTTCAGAACACGAACATGACGGGGTTTGGGCAAATCCAAGAAAAAATAGATAGGAGAATAAGTCTCTTCAAAATGGGAAAGCTTTGTGATTCATAAATGAATCCATCACGGTGATGGTAATATAATAAAAGGCATTTAAAAGTTTTGAAATACAGCTTTATCTAGCAGATCGCTTTATGCAGAAAATTACCTGTAATAAAAAGGGTTTTAAGCACACGAAACAGGAAAAGCCATTAAAACCTGAAGCTGTAGGAATGTTGAAATTCCTCAAAAGGTTAAAAGGCTGGCCACGAACTGGTCTCAAATCTTTTTATTCCTGGTTTGTGTGCAATTTCTACTAATTTTACAATGTCTCAGTTAAATGATTAATGTGCTTTGACTAACAGTTGTCATAATCTCCTGAAATACTGCCTTGACTCTATATTCCTTGGCTGTCAAAAATAATGTAATCTTATTTACACAGTATATGAGCTGTATGTTTGACTTGTTGACCGTAAGATTTAGCAATCACATACTTAAAGAAATGAAAAATTAAATAATACTTAGAGGCAAATTCAGATAAGATTTAAAGCCACATGACAGAAGGAAGAGCTGGAGAATTTATTATAAATGATGTATTTACTAAAGATTACCCCCTAGGATTCTTATGTTTATAGTTTCTGTGACATCCCAGGCACTGTTGAGGAACCTGAGATACAAAGATTCATATTAACCATTCATTTCACCTAGCCTGCTGTCAATAATAGATTTAATGAGGCCATGTGTGCTATAAAGTATTTAAGGATTTACTCTTTCTTCAAGCTGTGTATATAATTGGACATAAATTGTATAACATACTTCCATAAATCTTTCTCATCATTTATATAAGCACGCCAAGCACTCTATAGACATTAGCCTAACAATACAAAAGAATTAGGAAAATCAGTGCTTCCAATTACAATTGAAGTCTTTTTCACCCACAGTGGCAATCTCCATAAGAGAATAATGGTGGCCAGTAAATATAGCAATGAATCTTTATGAGTACAGGTATCAATTTCAAATTCTCTTAGAGAAATATTAACTTTCTAAAAATACCCTCTGTGTGTGTGCATGTGATGTTAGGGGATTATATTATGGAAAATGTTGATTAACTATTAAAAAATCAACTAACTAATTGCCTAGATCTCTGTACGGAAAGTCAAAGATGCTATGCTTCTTTTACAATCTGTGATCAGTAATAATAAAAACATAGAAAAATTTACACCTTTAGTTTCTAGAGCTGAGTGAATTCTACAGCCAAAGATTTAACTGGATAGAAACCATGGCAGATGGAATACGAGAATAAAAGGTATGGCTATTGTGAATTACTGTCAGGTGGGATAAAGAAAAACTAACATGGTGTTTATTCAAATGACATTTCATAAACATGTAAGCTTAAACAATGCCTCCCAAAACAATATTTTTAAAGATGATGAAATGCCCCACTTAGTACTCTAGGAAACACAAAGTACATCCATAACATAAAAACCAAAATAATTTTAAGTACATGAGAAGCATACATAGTTCTTTGCTATGCCCTTGCAAAACAAGTACTGGGGCTGGAGAGATGGCTCAGTGACCAGGAGTACTTATTATGCAAGGGTAAAGACCTGAGTTTGAATCCTCAAACACCCACGTAAAAGCCATACACAGCCACACACCATTACTGTGTGATAGAGAATAAAGCAGATAGCAATAGAGGAAGACCCCTAGCATCCTCCTCTGGTCTTAATATGCATGCACATAGGCACATGCCCCTGGAAACACACACACACACACACACACACACACACACACACACACACACACACAATATTCAATACACATTATTTTAAAT
>NC_022020.1:13071049-13076088 GCF_000317375.1 Microtus ochrogaster | reverse complement strand
AATATTTTCCTTAGAATGGATTTTCCTTAACTTAAAAATTCATCTATGTGACAGATTTTAAAAAAGGGATAAGGAAAACCTGTTTTTGATTCCTATGGGGGGGGGGTGCATACAAGTGTCCCCTAAAAGAGAGAAAATGTTTTTCCATTGTGCCATCTTGGGGACACTGTTTTATTCTCCTGTAGGCCAGTGGTGGCCCTAGTTATTCATCTATGCTGACTCTGACCTCAGCATTAGCTATTTGGTCTTCCACATTAGTCTACATTCATTTTAGGAGTACAAGGCCACTGAGGTACCTTTAATTGTCAGGCTAACCTCTATTCTGAAATGCAAATAGATTGTTGGAGTGAATAACTCTACATCCAATCATTTTAAACCCAGAAGGAAGCAAAGCTAAGATCTAAATTAATAAGCAGATGGGAAGTCTAAAAACTCTAAAATGGTCACCCATGCAAAGCTGTACATTTTCCAGTGTCCATGATAGGAGGTGCAGAGGTTTGAATGAGAACTGACCCTAGTGGACATCTGAACACACGGTCAACATCTGGTGACACCATTTGGGGAGGCTTCAATGGTGCAACTGTGTTCAAAGAATTGTGCCACTGGAAACCCCCCAGTATGGCTAGGTGACTTTCTTTGCTTCACACTTTTGGTTCAGAATGTGAGCTCTCAGGCCAAAGAAATGAATCACTGGTCAAGACCACTTGCTACTTTTTCAGGAGACCCAGGTTCAATTCCCAGGATCCACATGGTAGCTCACAGCCATCTGTAACTCCAATTACAGGGTATCTGATGCCTTCTGCTGGATTTCAGGGGTGCCAGGCATACAATTGGAGCACATACAATGTAGGGAAAACAGCCATGCATATAAATATAAAATTAATTAAAAATGTCTCTGAACAAAGGAGAAATAACTCAGCACTCACTTCAAGTTAGTTGTGTCTTTCTGTGAAAGGAAAGGGAAACTGCCAGCTGAATATACTTTCTTTACAGAAATATAGTGATTTTTTTTAGAAAACAAAAGAAAACAATTTTAGATAAACATTTCACTTTTGATAGAAAGATTTCTAAATAATGCTCCAGAAAAAAGAAAGATGAAAGAAAAGAAAGAAAGAAAGGAAAGAAAGAAAAGAAGAAAGAAAGAAAGAAAGAAAGAAAGAAAGAAAGAAAGAAAGAAAGAAAGAAAACCACTGTCATGTCTACTCTAATGGGAGTAAATGAAATAAAACTGAATAGCAGAAGATTTTGTGTTGACTTGGCACTGTAAACAATGAATGTTGACTGGATTTTAATAGAGAAACAAGACCAACAATGTAACTTAAGAATGTGCAGAATGCAGTAAGCCCTTTATTGAAAATCTGAAAGTCTCACAGGCAATGAATGCTAACACTAAAATAACTAGAAATGTGCACCTGGGAACAGCTGTCTGTGCTGGACACAACAGCAAGCATTGTGATTGGTGATAGCAAACCACTGCTGCCACCATAACACAGCAAAATACCAGCACTGTATCTGCTCTGCCATGGCACAAGGATGGAGGGTCTGCAGCTTCTACCATCCTAAGAAAGCGAGGGAGGTCAGATTAACAGAGACAACACATGGTGACTGGCATTTCCACACCATTGCCAGAACACAGTGCACCCTCTTCTCATTCATTCGATCATGGTCCTTTGCTGGTTAAGATTCCAAAATATAATCTTGCTTAGCTTCTTTGAGAAATCTATCATTCCGCAGTGTCTAAGAATCTTACAAACCAAATACCACAGCAGAGCGGAAACAGGAAACCAGGTCATAGTGGAGGACTCAGAATGCTTACACGGAGAAATAACAACAAAACTGTAGGGGAATAAAACGGTATCCATGCAATTACGTCCATAACACTCACTAACCCCATGATAATTTGAAGGTAAAAGGAATTAGATATCTTGGAACAATGAAAAAAGGCTATGCAATAGCCAAGGCTCTCTACCTTCTATACGGTCCAACCTACAATTACATTGTGATCAGCAGTTTGAGGTCAGAAAACTTGCTTGTTAAAATGACATCCTGTATCAAACAGTGAGGAGCTTAGACCTGGGACACTGTGTATGGCTTTGCTTGCAAGAGTTTTGTTTTAGTTATTGATTTATATATTTGTGATGTAAAGGCTTCTGGGCTCGTAGGAATTTGTTTTCAACTGCTTCTTTGCATTACAGATCTATTGAATCAGAGCACACACACTTTAAGAAGAGGCTTATTAAGCAAAGCACAGTACATTCATATACCAAAAGACCTACTGGGCATGCTGACCCAAAAGGGCACTAGCAACACATTGGGTTCTGTAGTGTGGAACTTTTTGTTAAGTTTGTATAAATATTTATGAAGTGGGTTGACATTCATGGGGATAAGGTGATCTTCTCTCCCTAGTTATGGTAGATCAGATTCTCTATTTTAGGGCATTTTATCCCATTATCCTTTCGAAAAGCCTACGAGAAGACCGAAATCATAATGCAAATGACATTATAATGAAGCTGGGGTCCTCTGAGGATTCAGACTGTTCATTGGTGTATATGTGTGCTGATGGAGGAAGTCCCCTGGCACCTGGGTTTCTCATAAAGCTCGGGAAAAATACTAACTAGAGCTTCAAAGATGTTTAACCATGGGAGGGCAAGAATGAGAATTTTTCATAAATTTGTAGTGTCTAATATAGCCGAGTACGGGCCATCATTACATGCAGGTACTCAAACATACGCAGTTCAGTCTGTTTGCAGAAATGCTATTCCTAATGACCCCACTATGTTGCTCTTCTGATGCAATACATAAATTGAAGTATGGATATTTCCATAGATAGTTTCAAAAACAGTATCTGCCCAATGGCACACCATATGTTGATAGGAGATATTGATGATGAGGATAGAATTTGAAACTGCACTTTTAGAGTCAAATATTGTCTCTGAGAGTTATAGAGATGTGATGGTCTTGAACAACTTAGGTTACTTCTCTGGACCTCGGTTTATCTGAAAAGCAAGTATATGGCTGGGGATGGTGATACACATAGGATGTGGAAGTAGGAGAATGGGGTGTTCAAGGGCATCCTCAGGTACATGCTAAGTTCAAGACCAGTTTGGGCTACATGAGACCCTCTCTCAAACAACAGCAACAAAGAAAAATCAAAATGGGCTCACAACTGTTTCCATACTTCAAAGGGTAAGTAATAACGTAAACAGCAGTTCACACAATCATCACTAAAGTGATTTAGCTGTCTTCCATGCTATGATTATGATTTGTGATTGTATACAAACACATGGAACATATATTCACATTCATGGAATTGTGTTCAGACACATTTGTACATGTTCACACTGTAGACATGGATAAAAATTCTGTAATCTTTCAACTGTCTAAAGTAAATGAAAAGTGCATATTGTCTGAGGTTACAATGTAAGTGCTGTAAGTTCAATCAAGTTTTAAATGCCGTGTTAAGGCATTCAGCAATTGCAGGGATCTCAGTAATATTCTGCCCGGGGAGGTTTTTTTTGGAATGTTATTTATTATACAAATTAGTTATTAATGGAACATTAGCATATCTCACCTATATTGAACCATAGCTATTTCGTTGCTAATTTGCTACTTGATTATAAGATAGACGTTCTAAGATAGAAATAAACAATTCTTTCCTATAATTGAAAAACTCATACACACACTTCTAAAGACAAAGTTTAAAGTATAAGCAAGTTGTGCTTCTCATGAACACATAATCTTCTACAAAAAAGGGAAAGAAAAAAGAAAGGAGGAAAGAGTAACCAGCAACAACACCGCTAAGTCAAAGTTGTACAACATCAATAACTGTAAAAAATTCAAATGACATGAAGCTGAAACAATGGAAGTGAGGGAAAATGACACTAAACACTCCAGATATCTGATTCATTCTCTTCCCACTCACGCCCAGCAGGACTCACAGTGTGCACATCCTCCAGACCACTATGGATTCACGCATTTCATTTATGATCCAATTTATGTTTCTTAAACGCCACAGCCACAAGTGTCCAATTTTGCACTCTTTGTTTTGTGCTGTTTAGTATTTTATTGCCTACATGCTATTTCCTATTTGCTGCTTGAATGGGCATTTGCTTGGGCTTGCCTACCAACTCTATCCTTTATTTCACAAATTAAAAAGGGATATCAATGCTGATCGCAGTTTTTCTCTACGGCATCTGAAAAATGTCTCACAGTATTCATGATATGAATAAAAAGTTACTCCAAGAAGATTAGCTGTCTGAAGGAAAAATACTGTCAGAACCTTAAATATGAATTGGAGGACCATAATTTCAATAACTAATAGAGAATAGAAAAGCAACGTAACTCAGTATTAGAATGCTCAGTTTTTATTTCTTCCTGTATTTCCTTCTTTGAGGCAGAGAAAGTAGTAGAAGCATCCCCAGTCTACAAGTAAATATTAGCTGGTATGGCCAGCCCCATGTGGAATATCAGCAGGAGTAGTGGGGTTGCTGAGAGCTGAACACTAGCCAAGTGTGAATAGGAGAGTCTGTCTTTGGCTTGGCAGTTAAGAGCTCTGCCTGATCTTTTAAAGGTCTGAGTTCAATTCCCAGCAACCACATGGTGGCTCACAGCCATCTCTGAGATCTGGTGCCCTCTTGAGGAAGAGACCTGGTCAGTTTTCCTCATCAACTTAGACCATGAAACCCAATATGGACAAGTTCAAGTTCAACAGAACCCGTCATATACAGGCTACCCATGCATGTTTCAGCATTGCCAGGGCATACATTTCATTTCAAATTCCATTTTCATCTTGACAACAACAGCAAAGACAACCACACTGGGGAGGACAGGAAGATGAGGAAAAGGAGAAAGAAGCTACAAGAACATCAAGGAAAAAGCTGTCTGTTGGTTTTGGAAAACACGGTTTCTCTTTTCCTAGCTATACACACATCACAGGAACAGGAACTCTGTTTCTGACTTGGTGGAACTGCAGGAGGAGTACATTAAACACAGTTGGGCAGGAGAGCAGGATGAAGCTTACACACCCAGTGTAAGAGAGC
>NC_022020.1:13057939-13070440 GCF_000317375.1 Microtus ochrogaster | reverse complement strand
GACACTCACCCAGTGGGGATCCTGGGACAACCACGCTCCATCACAGCTTCCTACACAGCATCTCGACTATTCCTCAGCTCAATCTACGGGAAAAGTACTCTCACGGTTCCCAGTTTTGATGGGACATAAGTGATTCAGAGAGGAAACTGGGTTTTCCAGATTCTCAGAACAAAAGTGATTTAAACCAGGCTGTGTGAGTGTCCAGAGACCAGTATCACAGCCACTACCTCTACCACCATCAAAGCATAGGCCATACAAGTCAAGGCCACCAAGGTAAGGGAGTTTCCATGATAAACAGATGAGACTCCATCCAGTATCAAATAATACCCCTTACTGTGGCAATGGCTAACTAAACAGGATGATCATAAACAAATATAATTTCCAAATTATATAACACAATTATGAGCCCAACTAGATTTACTATAAATCACACACACACACACACACACACACACACACACACACACACACTCTCTCTCTCTCTTACATGACTCCAAAAACATTTTCTATTCCGTTTTATCTGTTTTATATCAGAGTTCTTAGTCCAATCCTTACCTAATTTTTAATATATAGTAAGGTTATTAGATTTAATATTACAGAAATAGCCAAATCCAGAGAACTTCTGTTACTTCCTGATTTTAGGTTCCTGATTACCTATTTCGTCTGCACCACAACCATAACCTTCTGTGGGCAGAACTGAAGGGCTATGCACGGAAGATGGCCTCTTACCTGTTTCAGAGCCTTTTTGGTGTGCTGCTGGAAGGAAGACACCAGCTTGCTCTGCACCGCCGTGTTCGTAAGGCTGCAGTCTCGAGTGGAAGATACTTCATCTGCTACCTGCTTCGTACACACTAGAAGCAGAGAGAGATAATGATATTACTAATTTGAATTCCTTTTTTTACACCCACTGTAATTAACTCACTTGGAGCTTTCTCTGGTTGAAAATGGATACTTAAAATACAGCAAAATAGCACAGTACGAGGAGACGTATCTGGATTCAAATAGAAGGGATCATTTAGTAACGGTGGCCACAGTTCCACTTAACTGCTTAGGCAGCCGGGCTCTGGTTCCCACTGGCAATTGTGCCTGTGTCATGACATACACACAGCCACATACCTGCCTTACAATGTGGTGGTCAATGGGCCCTAAATCTATCTTCATATGCAGATCCTACAATGGAAACATCTCAGTGAGAGAAATTGTTTTAAGCAAACTCAGGTCTACAGATTAAAACTCTCATTCTTCTGCCCAATAGCTGTCCCCTGGAGAATCCATGGTGGTTCAGGTTGTGTTTCTCTTTTTATGGGATAAGATCCATGATGCTTACTATCAATTCAGTTTACCCTCTGCAGATAACAATGAGTTCTGCCCATCTTTGTTCGGTCCAGGCCTTTGCTTGGCCTATCCCAGATAGGGAATTTTCTCTCTTAATACTGTTATTGGTAACTTGTGTCCTTCTGAAGTGGGTGATCGTGGAACATACAGGGGCCACTGCTCTGTGAACTATTTGTTTGGGAGCTCTTCCTTCAGCCTTCCTCCGTGTGGGGGGGTCTGGGCAGGAGTCCACTATCCAAGGACTAGAGGAAAGGGCGAGATTAGAAGAAGCAAAATGGGAAAGTGGCAGGGTAGGTGGCAGAACGGAGGCATATGTCAAAAGCAGGAGGCAAGAGGAAGTTGCAGGGAAGAAAATAACTAGAGAACATATTGTCAAAGCTCAAAACAAGGCTTTTTAAGGGCACCGGGTAAAAGAAAAGTCAAGACTATTTTCCCAGTGATGGCAACTTGAGGGAGGAGGTGTGGAACAGACTTTTTAAGAAACCTATAGAATAAAGACTGTTTAGTTATCAATAAACAGCACATACCCTCAGTAAGAGGAAAAATAGTTATTGTAGTCCAAAAAGGATATACGCTTTACATAAGATTTGCTTTTGAAAGACTAGCATATCCTACCTAAAATTGAACATGTAATTAATTGAAAAGTTTTTGCTGAAACCAGAGTTAATTGAGTTTTGTTTTAATACAGAAAGTAATTAGGAAGCCAAAATGAACATATTTAGCAAAATATGTTAATTACTGCTAATTACATTTCGAGAAACTTTTCATATGGGAGCTCAGTTAGTTCTTAGAGTTTGTTTGTTATAAGAAAAATGTGTCATTTCCATATAGGGCAAAGAGAAAACTAGAGCTCAGAAAAGCAAAGAAAGGCATATGCTGTTAAAGGCGGTGAGCTCATACCTGAGACCCCAGGCTAAACCAGTCCCATGAGCTCATACCTGGGATCCCAGGCTAGCCCAGTCCCATTGCTGACTGCTTGATACCAAAAGTCCTGCTTCCCAAAACAAAGATCTGATGCAGAAAATCCACATTTTAAGAATTATAATTTAGCTGCATGATGTTGGATTACTAAGTAGAAAGTCAATCAGGCTTACAGGATTAGGCTACTGAGTGGGGGAGTACCTTACCCAGGAAGCATTAAAGCAAACACATTTTGGCATATGATTTTGGAAAGGTGGCTCAGTGTTAAAAGGGCTTTTTAAAGTTCTTCTAAAGCACAGAGGCTTGGTTCCCACTACCTGTGAGGGTTGGAGTGCAACTGTGGATAAGTCCAATTCTATGGGGTCTGATGGCCCTTTCTGAACTCTTCAGACAAGTGCTCACATACATTCCCACACGAGAGAGAGAGAGAGAGAGAGAGAGAGAGAGAGAGAGAGAGAGAGAGAGAGAGCTATATGTACATATCGAGACAGAAGTCTTTAAATTACAGATCAGACGGCTTTATTTTGCTTGATACAGTATGACAGTTTTCACGAAGACAGCCTGGATGTTCTAGTAACGACTCCATTATAACAACACATCCTGAGTAAACACCGGGTACCAGGCTGCTTTCCTTGAAATGACTACTGCAATGGTATGGTTGCTGCCACTTCACCAACATTTCCTTAGCCATAGATACCTATCAGATCACACTTGAAAGATCCATACATAATATTCTGAAGCCTCTACAATGTGTGCCCAACGAAGGAGGTGACAGAGAGGTGGCAGACAGGATATGTCATCCTAGTTGGACCAACTAACTGCCATGGACATTATAAAAGTCCAGCTCAAAGTAAAGTAGGCATCAGCAAATATGCTTTATGGCTGCTACATTCTGGGTGCCATCTTCACTCAGGAAACTGAACATTTACTGACTGGATTAATGGAGAACCAAATGCAGGTAACGAGAACCTCACAGAATAAATGAAATTGCTTTAGTGCAATGAACATATAAATTCAAATTTCCTATCAATTAGTTTAGGAAATACTTTTGCTAGTAAGTCTTTAAAAAAACTATAAAATCTTTCTTGTTTTACTTTGTCTATATGTATATTGTGCAAGTGTCTTACAGTCTTTGTGTGGAGGTCATAGGACAACTTGCAAGAGTTAATTCTCTCCTACCTGGTGGGTCCTAGAGATCCAACCCAGGTCCTCAGACTTACTAATCCATGTCTTTACTAGTGAACCATCTCGCTGGCCCAGAATCGTCAGTCTTCCAGATGTAAACTTCAATGCAGTGGGATCAAACAGCAAGTTCTGACTAAATGCCCCTAAACCTTAGCAACCTTTTCATCATCTAAGTGCTGTGAGAGCAGAGTGCACCTGTGTGTCCTTCCGGAAGAGAGCAGCTGTGGCTGTTACTATCCTCTTTCTTGCCCTCTGACCTGGGATGCCCCGAATATCAGGAAATCTACTTTAGGGTCAATGAGTATGTCTCAGCTCTGTTGTTGTCCTGTGTTCATTTGCAGTTATTCACAGCCATTTACAAGAGGATGTTCAATGCAGAGCCCAAAATGAAAGAGATTGTGTTGGGGGTAGGGTCTGGCCCTATAAATATCATGACGTGAGTTCTCAAACTGGGCCTTTTCTGAGCCCATGTTACTAGCTTTCTTTTTACCCTTCCTTCAAAATGCAGGGCAGCACCTGTTTCAGCTACAGCCCCCTCACATCTCCCATTGATCTGGACACGATTCCCTGGGTCATAATGGTTTTCTCCAAATATTTACTTTGGATAAAAAAAAATACACTATTAAAATGGGGAAAGGAAATGCACCCAACAATAAAATCTATAAACAACTGTGCCTTGGCATTGGGGATAGGTGGAAACCTACATCCCAAGCGGTGGGGTGAACCTGTATTATTGTAAAGTGCTGACAAATGTAAACCTAAAGTTTACTATGAGCACCTGAGTTAATTTCTTCGTTAGGAGGTTAGCAGAATGGAAAATACCCCATCTGCCGAGGAAACAGGTTATACAGACTCATATTCTGAAAAAAACACAAGGCTTTTACCTTTTTACACTTATTTTACAGCTGTCTTAAGAATAGATGTGATAAATAAATAATTGGAGGTCTGAGTATTCATCTAAGAGGTGGAGTTTGATTTGTGAAATGGAACCTGAAGATAAATTAATGTTAGAGGAGAGGTCAGAGGAAATTCCCTGTAAGTGAAATTACAACAGGAGCCAGGAAATCCAACAATGGGGACAAATGATTTATCCAATAAACATCAAACCTTGACATGCAGCCTAGAACCTGATATCCTCTTGGAATTTAAGACAGAATGAGAGCTGGGATTTTTCTTTACTATTAAACTATGTCAGTATGATCACAGAATTAATGACAGATCTTTGCATATTAAAAACCCACAAAAGTTTGAAAAAGATAGTCTGTCCTTCTCATAGATGAAATAGATGAACACACTGAAAACATGAAAACAAAAACAAGGATGTACATAGAACCTTCATCCAGCAACTGATGGAAACAGAGGCAAAGACCCACATGGGAGCACTGGATTGACTGAGCTCCCAAAGTCCAGTTGAAGAGTGGGAGGCGTGAGAATATGAGCAAAGAGGTCAAGAACGTGATGGTGGGTTCACACACTGAAATAGTCTACCTGAGCAAATGGGAGCTCACCAACTCCAGCCAGACTGGGAGGGAAACCAGCTTAGGACCAAACTAGACTTTCTGAATGTGGTTGACAGTTGCATGGTTGGGGCAGACTGAGGAGCCACTGGCAGTGGCACCAGGATTTATGCCTACTGTTTGTACTGGTTTTTGGGGAACCTAGTCTCTTTGGATGATACCTTGTTCAGCCTATATATAGTAGGGAGGGCCTTGGGCCTTCCCCAAGGCAATGTGCCTTATCCTCTCTGAGGATTGGATGGGAGTGGGGTGGGAGGGTATATGGAGGGGATGAGAGGAGTGGAGGGAGTGGGAACTTGGATTGGTATGTATAATGAAAAAAGGTAGTTTTTTCTTTTAAAAAATGAAAATAAATAAACAAACAAGAATGTGGATTTTTGCTGGCTGAGTTGGTGTTCAGTATTTCTTAAAAGGCACAGCAATACCATTGCATCCCACATTTTGCGTGTCTTTCCAAATAAGGCAAACTGAAAGCATAGTTTAAATTAATATTCTAGTTGTGAACTTGCTTCTCAGCTATCACTTCACACACAAGCTACTCACTCACTCAAAATGGCTGAGAGCAAACGTTATAGGTAGCCATGAAGGATTCTTAATGACCAGAAACAAGGTGACAGTGTCTCAGCAAACTGGTCTTTTTCTCTAGGTGTCTCCAAATTGTCATCTGGCCTCTTTTTTATTCCATTTACCTTGAGCATGCTATTGCAATCATTGATGCCCCACAACTTGCATGTGGCTAATGTGGAATGGTACCATGAAGCTCCTCTCCTAATCCACTTGGCAGATCACTGGCAGAAGAACAAATGTCCCATGAATGTAGCTTTAGTCTTCAACTCAAGATACAAATGAGGGAAAAATCAAAAAGTAGACGCAATCGATCTGCGTTTATTTCTGATGTATTTCTAGTCTCATATTGTGCCGGCTTCTACAACTCCTACCACATCCAATGTAGCCAAAGAAGGCATTTGACAATACTGGAGCACAGACCCCTGCTGTTTGTCGCACTGGCTCTCCCTTGATCCCTCCCAAGGAGTCATCCCTATCACTCAGTCTTGTAAATTCACCTTAAAAGATCAAACTCAAACAGCTTCTCCAAAAGCTCCCCTAAATGTCTCTGCAGAAGCCATGCTTCCTTCTAACCTACGTTCTCAAAAGTTGGTGGATATACTACTGATCGTCTCTGCAGTGATGGGATACGCTCTTGCCCCAGCAGCCCCAGGCTAAGCAACTCAGGACTTATGTGCAAAGACAAGCTGTTCTATGCTCATTACATTGGATTTTTAAATCTGACTTTCATTAAATTAATTTATAAGAAAAAAATTTATAAGTATCTATCATTGAAGCTAAGTTTTAATTACTGCCTTTATCAAGAACTGAAGAAAGGGGAGAAAAACAGATGTAGTTTGTATTATGGAAAAGCATACATAGAAGTTCTTAAAATTAGGAAAAATTTGAAGAATTAAAACATACATCTATCCTAAAGTCAATTAAGATAAACAGGAAAGCAAACTTAAAGGACATCCCCCCCAACAAAAAGAGGCGGGGAGTTACATGGGTGGGAATAAGCATAGATATATTTCTCTGTGTCACCTTACTCATTGTCTTACTTTAAGAGAAAAGCCACAATTTTATGGTTCTTGCATAAGGAAATAAAAACAAAATTTCAAAGTCAAAGCTAAAAGTCATTAAGCTACATAAAATGGTAGGGGCCGTGTAGGCACAGACCACAGTGCATGCCAGGGCGTGGATCGTACTCAGGCACTGCCATAAAGCCTTTTCATTCTGTTCACTGCTGTGTATCCCACTAAGCCACCCACGTAGGCAACAGCTATTTGAGAGAGCTCTACTTCAAGCGCCTCCCAAGGGAAAAGGTATGGACTTCAACCACTTTCATTTCTATTAATTTTCTTCTAATTCTCCCTATCAGTTTCCTAAAACAATCACAGATGATGCTCTCAAACACCAACAGATTCCTATAGAAATGCCACTACTATGATCTAAAAGCTGAAAAACTTCACAATGAATGGACATCGTATCAGAGGACTGGGGACAACACTATGGCTACCCATTAGGGCTCATTAATACTCCAAAGTGGGCTGGGCTTTCTTGTTTATTTATCACTAGTTCAGTCATATAACTTTTACATTGTCATATATATGCACTATACATTGAGCAGATCCCCTTCAATCCCCTCCCCTCCCTTTTTATCCTCCCATCTGGTTCCCTCTGTTCTCCAAAACAGCTTTGCTGCTGTGTTTATGACATAGCTACATTCCTGTACATATGTATGCATGAATGTATGTATGTATGTATAATAGGATTGAAAATTGAGAGAACACATATGACATTTGTTTTATCTGAATAGAATTAAGTTGCTTGATATGATAATCTGAAATTAGAACTGTAGATTATTCTCAAACAATGAAGAACAAAGAGTTTAAAAAAAACATACAAAAATGCCCATGATTCAATTGTGGGGTCATGACTTATCTTTGTTCAACTCACCATATTATGTGTTATATGCCATCATGACATTTTTGATTAAGTATGCTTTTGTGTTTCCTTTCTGTATCCTTCCCTCCCTGTACCCATCTCCCACTCTTTACTTCCCAGAGATATATACATTTCCTCCTTCATGTCTGACACACCATGACCCACTCCACCCTTCCTTATCACTTAATATTGCTCTCTCTTGATCTTCTTCTTCCTGGATTTTTAGATGTTATTCATACTTAAAGCTGATCACATGTATATATACACATTATAAAACTATAAGGTTTAACATTTATCCCCTTTTTCAAAGCACAATGGTGTAAACCAATTAAATCCAGAAAAAACTATGCCAATGGAAACATAATAGTTATAACTCTACTTTGTTTTGAAAGATCAATAAGCAAGTGATTTCAGAGTAAAGCCCACATGGGAAATTGTCCAAAGGTTTCAGCTTGGATTACAATGTCTTTTGTGTATAGTACTTACATTTGAAATTGTGTAAGCAGATCTTCTGGATCAATGCAGCAACTAAATGCATGCCAAGAAGTATAAAAACTGACATAAAAAAGAACAGGAAACCCATTTGACCCCAATTAAAATTTTCCTGGACTCCAATTCTATCAGAGAAAGGTAATTCCTTAGTCCTTTTTGGATCCAGCCTATGGAGAGATATCTTCTCTAAAATGATTCCTGGGTCAAGGTGGGTACAGTCAGCTCGGCCAAAGGAAGCTCTCTTGTTGCATTTAAAAAAAAAAACAAAAAAACCAAACCTCCAAGGGTATGATATGCCAAAACAAACTAGCAACAGAGAACTGTTAGCAATAAAATAACGGAAATAGCAATTTTCCCAAGAAACCGTTAAAAAACAGTCTTGACATTTTAACCACTGAAGCTCTTGAAATTATTTAACATAATAATATATATGAGTAAAATATATCTGAGAGAATGAAATTGTTACTATGTTTCCAAAACCTGCTTCATTAGCTCTGTTAGCCTTACTTCAGAAAAAAGGAAAAAGAAAAAAAAAGTAATAGTGAACAAAGATGCTACTGTTATATTTTAGTAGTTTGCTTTTCTATTGCAATGATAAAAAACCATGACCAAAAGTAACCTGAGGAGGTAAAGGTTTCATCTTACACTTCCAGGTCATGGTCCATCACTGAGGGAAGTCAAGGCAGGAATCCAGAGCAACAACCCTAAGGAAAGTTTCTTTATTAGTTTGTTCTCTGGCTGGCTCAGATAGCTTTCTTATGCAGGCTAAGACCACCTGCCTAGGGATGGCACCACCCACAGTGGTCTGGGCTCCCCTGTATCAATTAGCAAACAAGACAATGGCCCATAGACATGCTCAAAGGCCAACCCAAAAGAGGTTAATTAATTGTTCAATTCGTGTTCCTTCTTCCCAAGTGTGTCAAATTGACAATAAAAACTAATTATAGCATACATGTATGCATGTATATATGCATATGTCCTTGTGTATACATGAGTATGTTGTATTTATGTATATACATGAACTTATGTCATAAAGTACAATGTTATGAATCTCCTTAGTGATTTTGGGCTGATATTGATTAGCAAATTGCAGTTGCCTATCACAGAACTAGGTATACCCTAACTGATTTAGAAAGTCAACAAATGGTTAATGAACATTTTGGGTTGTACTGGATGAAACACTGAAGCTGCAAAGGTAACAGAACATTTCCCACATGGAAGATGTACTCCTTAGACGTCTTGATTAATCAGCCATTCTGATTTAACTCTGCTAATAGCTGTGCATACCCTTCAAAGACTCCCTTTAACCACGAATTAGACATGGAGAAAGCATCAAACTAAAATGACATATTTAACAAGGAAAGCATACCTAAGGAGTTCTACTTTCTAGCTGCCTGACCCCCATCCTATCATAGACACAGAAAAATGGAAATGAAGAAAAGCAGATTCTTTTGTATGAGGGAAACTACGCCATAGGCATTTAGGGGGTAGGGGTGGGCAATGTGGAAATCTAGTGCAGTGGAAACCACCTGGAACCTATAGGGTGACCCTAGGGAGGACTCCTAGTAACGAGGGATATGGAACCTGAACCAGCTGTCTTCTGTAACTAGAAAAGATTTCTAGTGATGGGACTGGGATGCCAAACCAGCCACAAAACCTTCCACCTTCAACACATCTTGCCTGAAAGATGTGCTGAGGTAATGGAGGCACAGAACTGTGGGAGTGGCTGACTAATGACTTGTTCAACTTGAGGCCCATGTCATGAGAGGGAGCCCATGCCCAACACAGCCTGCAGGGCGAGACACCAGAGGCTCAATAGCCCAGAGACCTAGAATAGAACCAACCACAACTGGAAAAAAGTGAGTGAAACAATTTTTAATGATATTCTGCTATAGCTCTAGATCAGTGTCTAGTCATGAGGCTTCATCCAGCAACTGTTGGAAGCAGATGCAGAGACCCACTGTCAAACACTAGGTGGAGCTCTGGAACCCCAAGGAAGATGGAAGGAAAGACTGTAGAAACTATCTGGGTTGAAGACACCAGGAGAACATGGCCCACATAATCAACCAATAGCAGCTCACAGAGAGTGATGCAGCCATCATGGAGCCTGTATAGGTCTAACCCATACATAGGTCTGTACGGGTGTAGACCTTCGGCATATATGTTGTTGTTATGTAGCTTGGTGTTCTTGTGGAACTCCTAACAGTGGGAGTGGGGGGGGTCTGTCTCTTTTGCCTATTCTTACAACCCTTTCCCTTCTACTGGGTTGCTTTGTCCAATCTTGATACAATGGCTTGTGCCTAGTCTTATTGTAACTTGTCCTGCAGAGTTGAGTTGACATCCCTGGGAGGCCGGCTATTTTTTGAAGGGAAACAGAGGAGAATTAGATCTGAGGGAGAGGAGAGGTGGGGGATGGCTGGGCGGAGTGAGGGAGGGGGAAACTATGGTCTAGATGTATTGTATGAGAGGAGATAAAATAAAAATAATGATAACAACAACTTGCAAATTGCTGTGTTGTACATGTTTGTATTTACATGAACTTATGTGTACATGTACACGTATGTGGAGAGCAGAAGTCAATTTCTGATGTCTTTTTTCAGAGATTGCCCACCTGTTTCTTGAGACAAGTATCTCACTAGGACCTGGGAGCCACTGATTCTGCTGGGATGACTGGCCAGTGAACCACAATGATCTGCCTGTCTCTACCTTCCCAGTGCTGGGATTACAAGTGTGTGCCACACACCCAGCTTTTCATGTGGGTAATGGGTAATCCTCATGCTTGTGAGGCAAGCACTTCACCACCTGAGTTGGCACTCCATCTCCCAAATTATTCCACTTCTACTGGCAGAACAGCCCTGATCGTCAATGCTACTCCATTTCCTGAAATAGTCACAGAGAAATAGAGCAATAGACCCAGAAAATGAAACATAGAAATGTCCAGGAAAAAAATGTAAGAGCAAAAGGCTAGTGAGGGCCAAGGGTAAGAGCTTCACTAATGGCTTATTGCTAATTACTTCATATGTCAGGATGTAAAATATCAGGCAAAGTACACAGATAGCTGTTTGAGAAACAGTTGTAAAGAGTCACTTTGCAGACAGAGAAAATGGATTATCTGGCAGCGGCGAGAACATACAGTTTTTAAAGAGCATGTCTGCCTTGTTCCGATGTACATGTCTCTAACAATATAAATCAAAATTAGCTCGTTAAGATGAATAATTAGGGGAATACCTTTAATTATATTTTTATTTGAGAGTGAGCTTGTTTTTCTTATGAGATCACACTCCTTCTTGTCTTTATCATTATTATGGAATTTTGCTCTTGTAACACAAGAGAACTTAGGAAATGATATGTAGCGGGGGAGATTTATCTGTACTGCAAAGCAAACTTTCTCTTCCCCCACGGCTCCAAGCTGTTAAAACTGACTAAAACCCATTTATACATGAACCAAGTTCACAGTTCAAGGAGGGAGATGTAAGAAAAAGAGGCCCCTGATGGATAAAAGAAATGGAAGTAATATCTAAGTCATGTTTGAAGGAGTGGGAGTGAGTCATGTGGAAAAGGCGAAGGGGGTGGTCAGGCGATGGTAACCAGCTGTTCTCCATCATGGGGCCACAGAAGAAGGGAGAAAATTGTTTTAATTAAAAGCACAAAGACTCAACATAAGGAAATCCTTCTTTGCTATAAAGGTTATCAAAAACACAGAGGGAAAAAAGTAAGAGGGCTGGATTTGAAGATTCCTACCCTCCCTGGACATGTTGCTAGGAAAATATCTTCTTAAATGGATTGGGTACAAGGAAAGTGAGCAGAATAATCTTTCGAAATCTCTTTTATTTCTCATAAACTGTGAAACCGTGGGCAGGAATGAAAGCGTGAGGAGTGGGAAGGAGTGGGCAGAGGAAGTCTGACACTCCACCAGTGGCCATTTCTCTGAGGAGTGCTCACTTCCCTCTGTACTTTCTTCCATCTGTACCTGAAACAACACTGTCCTCACAGACTTCAGTTTCTTCAGCCCACCAGAGTAGAGCAGGTGCCTCCACTGGTTAACAAGTTGTTAACTACAATGCAGAGATGTGGGCTAAGGGACAAGTTTGTTTGACCCAAGGAAACCAGGTGGCCTGGTACAAAGTCTGAAGGAATTTTTTTTCTCATGCTCACAAAAGTTTCAGAAAGGGTGCCAAGTAGACAGGGGCAATGCTATGTCCTCTTTAGTGAACAACTGGGAGCCTGCAATCAACACCCTGCACGCCCCCCCCCAAAAAAAACCCACATGTGTGTGGACACATAGCATCTTGCAAAGCATCTTAGTGGGGCAACACAGTCAAATAGAAAAATAAGACCCTGAGGGGTGGTTAATCTGTATTGTTAGCCTGATTCATTTGGATTCACTTGGACTCACATGTGGGTGTGTTTGTAAGGGTGTCTCCATAAGGATTTAACTAAGGAGGAGTATCTGCCTTAAATGTGGGCTGCACAGCCCATGGACTGAGATCTGGAGAGAGGAAGGAAGGAAGGAAGGAAGGAAGGAAGGAAGGAAGGAAGGAAGGAAGGAAGGAAGGAA
>NC_022020.1:13021278-13057839 GCF_000317375.1 Microtus ochrogaster | reverse complement strand
GAAGGAACGAAGGAGCACCAGCACTTATCTTTGTCTTCCTGACAGTGGAAGCGCCTGGTGCCATGCATTCCCTGCTCAACCTGGGAGCAGGACTCTGACCCTTTTTTTCCTACGCTGCCTTTTTCAGGTATTTTGTCATTCCAAGAGGAAAAGGGAACTAATGCAGTAGGTAGAGACCAATTACTCAAGGCATTCTCCTAGGTACCATGTCACCCTCTGTCCTCCCCTTCCCAGTGTGAGTAGGCTACATAAGTACACACTGTGAACACTCTGCCAGGGGTCCTGAGCCTTCCCTGGAAACTCCCCACTTTCTCCATGAAACACCTGGTCTCTGCGTAATTGATGCATCAGCAGAGATCGTACCCATACACTTGAGCCATCTTAAAGCAACTTTCACTTTTGATATATAAAAAAATACCCCCTCTAACTGTAACCTCTGAGCCAAGGAAAATAAGGAGAGAGCTGAATAATGTTTCATTAAGTTAACACAACTCTGCCAAGAATCACACAATCAGAAACCCACTTAGAAAACTGGCTACAAAGAAGAATGAAAAGGGGTCAAATAAAATTCTTGAGATGTTGAAATCATTATACATACTGGGATTTCAGGTCTAAACAACCATCAGATGTGTTCCTGTTTCTCCCTCCCCTTCATTGCTTCTCCCTCCCTCCCATTGTTCTTCGCTCCTTCCCTCCCTCCCTCCCATTGCTCTCCTCTCCCTCTCCCCTCTCTGTCCTCTCCTGCCTTCCGCTCTCTCTCTCTGTAAAAGTAGACTTTAAAAATACTAATTCCCTGGCCTTAGTGTGGCTTCCTCCCTGAAGCCATTAGGGCTAATAGCAAGCAGAACTTTTTTGATCTCTGTAGATGAAAATTATACATTCTCCAGTTTCCTCATTAGAAGGGAGGAGGTGGTTTTCTGTTTATCTTAAGCATTGAGCATATTACAGATACAAAAAGACACTTTATTCTTATTAATAACAACTATTAAGTAGAGGATGAAGAGGGTAAAGATTATCTACTAGTGATATTATTTAACATAAAAATTGTGGGTTATGTAAGAGACTAATACATTGTAAACCAACTTAACATGCGAGGAAAGACATAATATACCTCTGTATTATGCACGAAAAAACAACTCAGGTACAAACACACACATAAATCTCTGCCTAAAATAGGCCATAAAATTCATAATGTTTTCTTTGTGTGACACAGATCTATACTTATATAGGTATAACTTGTCATGGCTTATCAACACAGATGTATCAACCAATTCACCTAAATCACTCTTTGATCTCCAGAGCTTAGCTTATAAAATTTGAGCCGTTTACTTTCTCAAGTCTGTGTGTTCAATATTTGTTCACGTGGGAGACTACTCCGAAGTCAAGGAGGCATGGACACAGTCATAGTTCTTTGTCCCATAAATGTCACCGTCAAAAATATACCACTTTCCCCACAGTGGATTGTTTCAAGTGAACTTTAATAAAAGTATCTTGGCAGAGCAGCAGCCATTTTCTAAGACTCTGTTCTTGTGGTCAGCTGAGAAGGGCCAAGAGAAGGGCTAAGGCAGGACTTCATTGATTGGAACTCTATCACAGGGACTGGCATTCAGATACTATAGATTGCTGCTTAGTAGAGTTTTATCCCTAAGATTTATTTTTAAGGTGAGTATATGTGTATGCAATTATTCACGTTAGTATAGGCAAGAAGAGGGTGTCGCAGCCCCTGAAGCTGGGATCACCAGTGCTGAGAAGTGAACTCTACAAGATCAGTAGGCACTCCTAAGCAGTGAGTCCTCTCTCCAGCCCCAGTTTGCTGTCAGCCAAGGCAAGGCATTTCTTTTTCCTATATATCTTTGTTCCCCTCTTTGATGGTGTAACAATTAATCTTTATTAATTTTAAATGACTTGGGTATGCCAGAGTGATTTTTTCAATTGTGCCAAAGGTATCTTACCAGTCACTGGTTATTATTTACATAGATCCTTCCCAGGCTCTACACCAAAGAAGCAATAGTGGGGGCTCCCTCAGGTCCACATGCACACATGTGGAAAACTTTCTGGGGAGGATAATGAGAACATTGACGGATCACACTGGAAGGGCAAATTACCTCTACCGCTAGGCAAAAACTGCTCCCTACTGTTCCAGGCAGTGTATCAGAATAGTTAGAACCTGGCTTTTGGTGTCAGATACACATCTGGGTTTGGATACTATCTAAGAGGTCCCGAAGACTATTCTTTGTCATCAGATCAAGCAACAAAACCGATAAATCCCATCTGCATCCGAGGAATGCCGTGAATATCAAAGTATGTGCAATGAGGGCTGTTTGCAAAGGCTGGCACTGTCAGCCCTCAGTAGATTTTCACTCTCTAGGTTTTCCACGCTACATGGGGCACTTTTGTGGATAGGAAATATGCTTGTCCTGCAAGAAGCAATTATGGCTTGCAATAAGATACAAAGGTGGGTGAGCCAAGGAGTACTCAAGGAAATAAGCTATTTACTATTCTTTCAGTGATTTCCCCAAAGCAATTTCCCTAATGCAACTTCAAAGGACAGGCCAGGAAATCTAATTTGGGTCACATTAGCTGGATATGTGCGGGTCTGAGTTATTCTGTGAAGTACCTAATCACATGTCAAATTAGGGGAGTCTGCTTATCCCTGCTTTGACTTAATTGCTGGTTGAAGTCTCCTCCCCTATTTCTGTTCCTGCCCATCCTTGTCTCCCCCGGAATTCAGGGTCGGTCATTAGCAAAATTTTTGCAATCTCAACATTTTCTCCAAACCATTACTCTGCTTCTTGATTGACAAACCTTGGTTCTCTCCCTTTTAACCGGACCCCAAGATTTTGCCACGTGGCAGACTTTTGTCTTTGTCACATGTCTTGTACCCTTGGGCCTGGAAATCAGGTAAGTGACCCATGTAACCCTCACTGTTCCGCTGGACCATTCTTCCTCCCTGTTCCTTTCTTGCTCCAGCACTGTATTCTGTGTCATCAAGGCATATGTGTCTTGTGTATCTTGTGTGACTCACTCTGGGCGCACGTAAAGGTTCATTTATTCACTGATCTGTCCAAGTCCAACCTGATGAACCCAAGTTTACTGGAACTATCTACAAGGAGGCAGATGACTCAAAGGTAGTTAGAGCACAAGGTAAGCCCTGCATTGCCAGCCACTCAGCTCTCTTTTTGTTCTTTTTTTAGAGCTTATTATGCTTTTTAAAAATACATATCTTATTTTTCTATTCATTTTATATACTAACCATAGTTCCCCTTTCTTCCATTCCTCCCTCTCCCCCTCACCTCTTATAGAGTGACTGCCAGACTCTTAAAGAGAAAAGAGATACCACTGGCCTTCCTCTCTGCTCTTACTGGCTTGATAGGATTAGAGTCAGGGTTAGGGTTAGAGTTAGGATAGCGTGGACACTGGTTGTGGGTTATTACAGCTGTTCTACTTCAATGTATCCCTGCCCATGGACAGTTCAGGTAAAATAGGTATGCTAGGATCACCAACTCCTACTACTCTTATCTATATGTTCTGATTAATTCTTGAGTTACCCTCCATTTCTGGACAATTTTAGCTCTTACTCGGTATGCCTTGTCCATACTATTTCTCTTGTATTTTTTACTTTAATAGTTAAGGTTACTCTTAAACCCTATAACCAGGGTCTTTATCAGTTTTTATATCTTTGTTTTAATTTTAAAAAGGTTATCTTTCCTCTAGGTAGACCTATCCATCCATCTGGCTTAAACACTATGGAAACTGTACATCTCTCCTCCATTCCTTCATTCCCATGTTGTACCACATGTGTCAAGACCTCAATGGCAGACAAATCTATCTGTGCATTTGTTTAGTGGTCCAGAACACAACTGTGAGAAATCTCAGTAGAACTGCTGTCCAGTACATTCAGCATTGATAAGCTTACGAATGTGGCCTTAACACTTTCAGATACATTGGCAGAACTCGGCAAACATAGGTATTCTTCTCCTTAAGTCTCCGAGAGTACTTCCACCATCCAAACATTGGCTGCTGAACTGACGTCCTTTACTTAGAAAAAGTGGCAGCAGGAAAGGCCAACGTCTTCAGGCCCCTTCCACATCTCTGTACTCACCCACCTTGCTTCGACTCAGAAAGCTTCAGGTCTCTACTGACTGTTTTCCATCCTATCTGTGCCCTTAGCTAAAATCAGCCTTTTAACTGCACAGATGTTCATCTTCATCAACATTCTCCAGTGTTATTAAGCACATGGCAGTGTAACATTTCTCCCACTAGATCCATTTCTCCTTCACTAGAATTCTCCTACCAGTAAAAACAATTCTATTATATTTTTGTCCATTAAGCCAAAAAAAGTATCCATTATATCCCTCTTTTAAGTATTTTCCCACTTTCTTTTTCTCCACCTCAAAAATCCTTGAATCTTTGGCATTGTCTGTACTACTTTCTGATTTCTTTCTCACTCTCGTAACCCCGTCACATGCAGGCTGTGATCAACACTCTTGTGGCCCAGTCACATGTATGTTCTGATCAACATGCTCATGGCCCATCATATGCAGGCTGTGATCAACACTCTTGTGGCCCAGTCACATGTTTGTTCTGATCAACACACTCATGGTCCACCACATGCAGGCTGTGATCAACACTCTTGTGGCCCTGACACATGTATGTTCTGATCAACATGCTCATGGCCCATCATATGCAGGCTGTGATCAATACTCTTGTGGCCCTGACACATGCAGGATGTGATCAACAGTCTCATGGCCCAGTCACATGCAGGCTGTGATCAAAGGCCCCAGATCTGCTTCTGTCCCTGCAATGTGCATCAATGAAGCATAAATCCAAGAGAAATGGATTCTTCCCTTTCTTCTCCATGGTCTCACCCCTCTCTCACATTCTTCCTCCCCATCTCTGCCCATCTCAAGACAAGGTTTCCAGCCCAGAGTGGCACCAAGCATCTTGTGTAGCTAAGGACGACAGTGTACCTCATCTTGTCTCAGTCCAAAGCTAAGCAGGGTTAGTGGTTAGTGCTTATATGGGAAGAAGCATGGTTATTTTTGAATCTCTGCCTTCAAGAAACATATTGTTCCATCTTCCCATACAGAAATCATGAACCATATCTCTTTATCTGCAATCTCATTCACCTGTTTCCCAACTTTCCCCAATCTCTTGAAATTCAGGGTCCCATAAGACCAGTCTTTGATCTTTGTGATTTGCCTTTAGTGACCTCAACCAATTCCATGTCTACAAATGATTCCAGTCAATGGAAAATCTCCAGGTGTCCATTCTCCACCCAATCTTGCCCTTGAATTTTGTTGATCATTTAACACATTTTAACACCTTGATTCAGCAAGGAATAGAGAAACTAGCCCTAACTTACGAGAAACAAAAATTAAACCCATCAGTCATAAGACACTGTCGATCTTAGTCCAGCCATAGAAATAAAGTAGAAACACCAACCAGGAACCATCTCTCACTATGTGGGAGGAATATAAAGATCCTGATAACATCCAAGAAAGTTATTCAGGAAAATATCCCATTGAATAAAAAAAGAAAAGTATTCTTCAGTGCTAAGATTTTTAAATCAAAAATGATAGATAATAAATCTTAAGCAACAAAAATGTAGCAGAAAAAATCACACCTATAGTGGTGAAGAAAGCAAATAGTGAACACTTAAATGGAATAACTCTGAAGAGAGCAAGGGAGTGTTTGCTGGTGTCACTCACCCCTGTTCTCCTCTCCATGGGCACTGGTTTCTGCCATCTCTGTGCCATCCAGGTCTGCGTCACAGACTAGATCCAATGCTCCATCCACTGGGCATGATGACTCTTCTTTCTGTAATATATTGAAAACAAACAACAACAACAACAACAGATTTATGGAGATGTATCAGCAACTGAATAATATTTTTAGAATCCTGATGTATTATCAGAGATATATGATTCAGAATTGTAATATGGACTGACTTTTAATATAGAAGTTACTCTTTTGGATGGAAGAAGGAAAAAAAAATTAAAGCATTGAGAAAAGACCACCACTGTGGTTGATATCTGTGGACAGTTTCTAAAATCTATACACAGGGCTGGAAGGCCGGATGTCCCTCCCAGTGGTTAAGAGCACTGGCTCCTCTCCCAGAGGTCATGAGTTCAATTCCCAGCAAACACATGGTGTCTCACAACCATCTACAACTAACTCTGAGATCAAACGACCTCTTCTGGTGGGCATACTTGAAGACAAAACACCCACATATCTAAAATACATAAATAAATTTTCAATAAAACTATTCATAAACCAGGTGGTCATGGTGCATGCCTTTAATCCCAACACTTGAGAGGAAGAGGCAGGAAGATCTCTATAATTTCAAGGCCAGCATGGTCTTCAAGAGCTAGTTTCAGGACAGCTTCCAAAGCTACGGAGAAACCCTGTCTCAGAAACAAACAAACAATAAATAAATAAATGAAATAACCTATACACAATTATTTCCTTCTGACATATACAGATTACATTCTTTTTTCAATTCTATGTTCCTTCCAATGTAAAGAAAGAACAAAGAACTGACAACTCGGATTTTTGACCAATAAATGAAACACCCAAGACTATCAAAAACAAATGAAAAAATACAAGTAATTTTAATGAACTTGTGCTATTTTCTACAACACACAATGTAATAAGAATAGAAGAAATTCCTACTTATGAAAGAATTTCTTTGTCAGGTATGACTCCTGGCATTAAAACAAACTTATCAAAGGCAGTTGATGAACTTTAAAAACAATCCATCACTTACAATAATTTCTTTTTATCTTGGGCAATCTACTAAAACATACTGACTTCAATGATTCTAGTCAGTAATAATTATTCTGGTAGAGCATATTCTCAGTTGCTTTAGCAAAAGCTCTTCTCCTGATGAACTTTCTATTTTAGATGCCACTTCCCATTCTCAAGAGCAATGAGGAATCCACCAAGTAATTAAGATTCTTTCATCCAAAACTTCCTCTAATATTTTATCTATAGCTCATATTTTTAATTTTTCTTTTATCTTCTTTTTCTTTTTTAAGACAGGGTTTCTTTGTATAGCCGTGGCTGTCCCAGAACTTACTCTGTAGGTCAGGCTCATCTTGAACTCACAGAGATCCACCAGCCTCTGTCTCCTGACTGCTGGGATTAAAGGAGTGCACTACCACTGCTGAACAAATTTTTATTTTCTATAGATATATTTTGCTTATATAACTATAAAACATATTTATTATTGCTTTTAAAAAACCAATTTCTTGAGCATTTTGCTACCCCATTGAATATCTGATTTAAACCAGTGCAATTTCATGCAGAAGGCAAGATTTTCTTCTTTTTATAGAAGCCACAGGGGTGCAAAGTGTACCTAACCAACTGCAGTAGAGTCCCAAACTGGACGGCAACTGTGCTCACCTAAAGCTCCCCGCTGAAGCTCTGCGCCACGCCTCCCTATAAATCTCAAAGAATCAAGAAGCTGCAAGGAAGCCACAGCTAGTTTTCATTACCCCGTGTTATGAAGTAAAACCATGGGTTTTACTTAAAGAAATCCATCACTGTTTATTCTCCACACAAAACCATCTGTGCGGGAAATGAAAACCTTCATGTGCACAGAAGTCCTTCACAAAACTCTGTGTTTACCGTATTTAAAACTATGTGTGACCAACAGTAAGAATACACACAGTATGCAAAACCGTGCAACTTACTTTGAGAGCATAGAGGCCTGACTTTCCAGGGATTTTGAAGAATGTTCCATCCCCTATTCGAGTGTTACTGTGAAGCATGGCATTCAGACAGGCTAAGGGAGAGGTTCCACTAGAAAGAGAAAAGTGTGCAAAACATGAGTCCAGCTGAGACACAACGGATTAAGCCAAACCATTCTGAGAGTCTGAGAAGAAAACAAAAAACAAAACCCACCTCCTTACATGCCTTTTAAAATACATCGCCACCCTTGAAAACATCTACATTACAATAAAGGGCCAGTTCAGCCTCCCTGAAGTTAATCAGATTCATCTGTTTTACAGGCTTCAGGCGAAAAGTCTCCCAAACTCAAATTATGCTTTTATTCACAAAGCGACCAACACTTACTTTAAGGAAACCAAAGCTCAAACTTTTATGTGGTGTTATTTTGTAAGATAACACGATGAAGCCTCAGTTTTAAAATATTACAGACAACTTGGTGGTTGCACTTGAATGATCAAAAAAAAAAAGTTCCAGGCCTGCTCTATCTCATAGGCTGAAAACAACAAAAGAATAATAAGAAACCAAGGGAGAACTGATTTGAAATTATAAGTATTTAGGCTGCTCCTGGTGTTGAATGGCTCACACAGCCGATCAAGGACTTCCATCTATGTTCATATCTCTGCTATGGCTTCTACATTGTCAGCCTTTCCTTGAATATGTGAAAAGAAAATGTGTGTTGGAGCATTCTTCCCAGATAACAATTACATCTGTAGTAAAAATGTAATGAAGTAAAATGTTAAAGCAGTGTTTTTAAAAAAGCAAACTACATTTAATTAAAGGGAAAATATGAGGGCACACATGTACAAACATTTGTGGATTATATGCAGACCCTTACAAAGTTGATAATAAAAAGTACACTGTGTATATATTGCAGTTTGTTAGCAGATTAATAGTTATGGAAGCTAGAATATAAATATTGCTTGAGTTAATTTTGTTTCCATGTACATTTATTTTCTACTATTCCAAAAAAATCAGTATTTAGTCAAATCAGTGTTTATTAGAAGCCCCGCAATACTCCACCAACCCCTGAAGAGTTACAAGGGTTTAACCCCAAATATTTTTAAACAAAGAAGCCTTTAAGATAGGAAACTTTCAAATTTTGAATTTTAGGTAAAACTACATGTTTATGGTACTAATTTTTCTAAAAGCGAAGGCTATCAAATCTCTTATTTACTATGGAAGCTTTCTCGTGAATTGAAACAGACAAAATTGCTGAACTGCAGAAATATACTATCACAAGTCAGCAAGGATATGCACTGTGGTCCTGAAGGTTTGGGAGCATTGTAATAATGTGAGTATTCTTTATTATTTTAGGAAGCAGCGTGTCTGTGCCAACATATAAATATAATTCCATTGGGTTTAACAGGAAACAAGAGTTCTAATATAAATTTGGTCAGAGAACGATGTAGCTGTAACATTGTGACTCACGTGGGAACAATGCTATGGCCTGATGCAACATCTTTCCTCATGGAGATCCTACAAGCAGCTCACTGGCCTCATTTCATTATTTTGCCTCGTGAAAAATGTTTGCTCATATGTAAGTGGGCCCAGCCATAGCTATAAAGAAAAATAGATTCATCTCCCCAGAACTATCTCTCTACAAATGAATTTCAGATAAATAATGCAACACATGTTATACTGAACACTGCAAAAATATGTAATTTTTATAGTCTACTCTCCAGACAAAAGCATAGAAAATTTGAAGCTGGGAATGACTGTGCCAGATTTGGGGAGTTTTAAATTAGGAAAACTGTCAGAAATGCAGACTTTCTGCAGGGATCTGACAAGATGTTAATGTGACAAGTCACACAGAATCAAACCCATAAAAATTACACAATGTGGATCTTTAAAACCATAGCTTACTAAACTGTCCCCCTTACATGAAATCTTACAGTACTGTTTCTGTCTTTCATACTACATCCCTAAAGTGTATATTTCCAAGTATGTAGATTTAGAATGTTTATGACGAATGTAGATTTAAAGGGAAGAAAGAATACAGAATAAATAAATATAACACCACTCTAGTTTACATTTTCCAAGGTACACATGATACTAAATGACTGTTGCAGTTTGATTATGGCTAATGTCAGCATAGACATTAAGGACTTCATCTCCTACAAGTGATAAGCTCTAATGAACACAAGTACATTATTAAGTTATACTGTTTATTAACTTAATAAGCTCAAGGTTTACCATGGAAAATCTTAAAATACATAATTTACAATTGTAAGATAATATAGTTCTAAATGTCTAAACAACTAAGTTAATTTCTCCAAATATTTCCCAAAAAGAAGCATATAAAATTGTTTTGATTAAAAATAACATTATATTCATATTTTTGAAAAAAATATTCTTGCAGGTCAAATCACTCTGATTAGCCACCAAGATTTAAGGCATTAGTTGCATTTCTATACAAAAAAAAAATTGGTCTATCTCATTTAAAAATCAATAAAATGTTTTCCTCTAAAGATACCAATGCTTCTTAAAAGGTGCCGATCAATCCAATGTAATATACACAATATGAAAATACACCTTAAAAATGGTCTAACCTTCATCTTTACTTGGGGCTATTAAATCTCGATTCCATAGTCTAGATAATGCAACCTTCTTTTCTTGAAAACCAAGTGTGGGATCTCACTTAACTGCTCTACAAAAAGTATAAATGAAAGCCTTCTTTGTGCAACTTTATCATGTTATATTTATAAAACACAAGACATTGTGCACACATCTGTGGCTAAGAAGGAGGGTGATGCAAATGCACTTTCCACATCTGCATCCTCAGACTTGTAAAGCTGATACAAAGATTAGTCCTGTCCACCATAACTGGATGCACAAGCTCTGAATGGGAGCATGCATTGTGGGTAGAACCATAAAACATCAATGTCTTTTTTATTAACATTAATGTCTTAACAAAGCATCTCAGTAATTTCAAGAGCTACTTACTTTCTAACAGGATGGGTTGGAGGAACGGTGACATCCATTCATAAAAGGGAAACAAAGGACAAAGAAGAAAACAAAGTTAGTTTTCTCATGTAAAGAACGACTTATTTCACCATGTCAACAAACAAGGCAATGTTCAAGAATGGGACTAAAATCTTGGATTTGACTGCCTGTGGGAGGTTGGGAAGGGAAGGGGGACATTAGGCTATAGAGTGATTGTGACTCCTCTAGCTCTAGATGTGGCCATTTGTTAACAATGTGTATGAATTTCCATATGGAAAATACAAGAATAAATAAATGTGCGGGGTGTTGCCCCATTCCCTTTCTTTACAGGCCCTGTTTCTGTGCCGTTTCTTATACACCTGCCAGAGTAGACCTATTCTATGTGGTTACTTTTCCCCTGAACTCTAGGATTGTGGAACCCTTCTGGTTTGTTTCATTTCCCACAACTCCTGAGGAAGAACAGGGGTGGAATTTGGAGTCATGGAGCAGGCATAATTTAAACTGTCTAGACATCAAAGGACCCCCAGAGACACTTTGCAGAGCCCCGGTGCTACATGAAATACAGAAAAATCATTTCTTTCTATCATCAAATTGCTGATGGAACACATAAAATTTACTAACAGGGAAGACTGAGTGTAAAGAATGGACTGCTTGTCTTCTTAAGTAATGTGAAAACTAGGAAAGAAGCTGGGAAATGTGATTGAAAGAACATTCGCCGACCTGACAGAGACTATCTCAATCACAGGTGCCTATTCCCTCACATTTAAAAATAGTCTTTCAGAAGAATATTCAAGTCACATAGATCTTAAACTACTTTAATTTCGTCAATGTGGTTTTTGATAAACTGTTAGAGCCTGTTTCTGGTAAATGTTTTTAAAATCTCATTTTCAAATATATGAATATGAAAAATTAATGCTATGCGACCTAAGTCTAAAACTCCACAGTTCAATAAGCAATTATGAGAAACCCTTATTAGAAAGTATGCTAAGTGCTATTAATATAAATAATTATATGCTCACTCTCCTTTTGGAAAGGAATTAATAATAGCTTCTTGCAAATATTTCCACTGTAAGCTTTGAAAAATATACTCATTTTATAAAGAACATTTTAAAGAATAATTTATGCTAGATCTGTTGCTAGAAGTGAGAGTTTAAATGCAGACAGAGGATTCTTCTGCTAACTTTATGAAAACTGAACTGTTTATACTCAGAAAGTGTACACTTAACTCTATGTTGCATTTTACAAATTATGTTCTTGAAATATTAAAGAATGAATAATGTATCCTAGGTTACTTGGCTATTTGTATATTTTCTAGGCAGAGGCCTGCCAATGGAGGAGAATTAGCCACATTACTGGTGAATGTGGTGCCTGCTAGGCACACTGAGTAACAGAGTCCATGGTGACTGATAAGTCCACAACTTAGATGATTGAAAACACCCTGGAAAATCAAGATCACACTAACTTGCTGCTGGGAAAGATTACTGGCAGTAGCAACTGAAATCTTTTCAAAACTGGATCCCTGTGAATACATTATGTGAATAAGCTATGCATGTAAAACATCTAGGAAATGACAGACGAATAATTCCAGCACAGACTGCGCATTTCACAGAACCACAATAACTCTAACATTTTCTTTTTGAGAACATCATCATGATTTGTGGAAGAAACTCTCTAGAGAGTTCAATAAAATCTGAGAGGTGGGGAATAACAAGATTGGAATTCAAAAAATATAAAATAAATAGGAACCAACTGCCTTAATAAGAGATGGCTCAAAGAAAGACATTTTATAAATTTATATGTGAACATATCTACATCGTACTTTTCAGTGCTAGATATCAAGCCCAGAGATCTGTATGTTAGGCAATATTCCACCAGTGAGTTACATCCCCAGCCCTACCATGCCTTTTAGGATTCAGTCTATCTCTAAGGGAAAGTTAGAAATATAGTCTGAATGCTCTGTTACCAAGTAGAGCCACCAAGGCAAGGGACAGTTTGCAAGAAACATGATTGTTATTTCAACTTCATGCGTAAATTTCAAGAAAAGACTTCAGATTTAAAAACTTTAACACATATCTCTGTCTGCCCAGACTTACATGGACATTCTTAGACTATTTGGTATCCTTAGATATTTGAGACTAGAACTTTATTTTATAAAGACTACCAAGTCACTGCCCGATGGACTGCAGAAATCCATATAGACACTTACTATATTGATAGTTCATCTTGGAAAGTAAAACTTCTATGGAAGGACAAGAGTTTACTTATTGTTTTAACTTAGTATCTATGTGGACAGCACATAATCTTCTAAATCTATTCTAAGTATAAAAAAGATAAAATCTATATTGTATAAATTTTCAAAGACTGTCAAACAGAAGACAAGATTGTCCCTGTACGTTACAGATACCCTGAAGGCTAAATGCCACATTGCCAATTGATTCTGGCAACTGTTCCATACAACTATGCATGCCATGCACTGTCGTGGCACTTGGACTAGTAAGGAAGGCAGTAGGGTGCATGGAAGGCTCTGGACTTATGAGATAGTCAGTCTAAGCAGAACTGAGACTGGACTTTTTATTAAATGTATCACATTTAATTGGTCCATCCTGATCTTGATTCTTCAAATACAAAACTTGATGAGCAGAAATTACTATGTCATATACAACTACACTGAGATTGAGCTAAAAAGCACAGAGAGAATTGAAGACTATGTTTGGCACATTGCAGGGGTTCAAGGACTGTCTAAGCTATGAATACAAGTCCTATCATTACTACTCAAAGTAAGCAATAGCTCAGTGTCCAAATACTGTCAGCTGGGAAGAAATTGGCATTTCAAAGTTCATTGGAAAACTTGGCAGGGTGCAATTTTATTTAACTTCTAATTTTATTTTTATCTCATAGTAAAAATTAAGAGAACACATGCACATGGGAAGACGTGGAGAATAGCCTATTTTATGTGATTTAGAAAGTAAGTGAGGAGAAAGAAAGCAATGGCTCTCTATCATTCTGGCTATCTTTTATCCAGAGCATCTATGGCATGTCTAGGCTTTTGCAGTCTCCATATTCCTTACAGCCACCATAGAGTGTCATCATCATTCTCATATCTATAGCTGTATATGAGGTCCACAGATTAAAAAAAAACAACCCATAAAAACCAAATACTGGGCCAAATTCTAATTTCATTCCCAAGCCCATGCTCTCTGCACCATCTGACACTCAAGGCACAGAACTGCCCCTTCCCCTGAATACTAGACAAAGGGAGGAAAGACACAAACAAAAGCCAGATGCCGTAGATGTGAAGGTAGCTGAACCGATATTCACCTAACATTGCAGATGATGACCACTTCCTGAGGGTGGATTTCAGATGTAATAAAGACCTGGACTGTAGAAGTAATGGTTGATTTTCTTCAGGTAGTGCTGCTAATCATGAAAATTAAGAAAGAAAGAACTTCCAGAAAACAGAGCAGAGACTTCAGGCCCATAATTGAGATGCCTCTGTAGAACTAGATCATTACAGGAAAAAAATTCTATTCATTGAACAAACATTTACGCAAACCCTATATAAGTCAAGCTAATCCTCAAATAAATTTGCACTCTGCCAGTCCTTTGCACATAATAGAAATGTATGCTGAGCTGAGATGGATTTCCTGAGTGCATATGAAAGGACAAGGGACTGAAGAGAAAGGGGGCCTTGAGGCATGTTTCAAAGCAGAGGAAAATCATTTGGAATTTAAATACTGTCTTTAGTATAGTCCAAGGGGATGAATGCCATCAATTACATGCAGCAACAGCTAAGCCACGGACACTTTGTATCATTCCCACCCATGAAAGGTCAAAGGACATATTTCCAAAAATTGGTCCTCCAAAAGTAAAATATTGAATTTCATATACTAACGAGCAGGCATTAAAAGCAGCATGGTAGATTAGTGCCATACTAAACTGTAAGCACATGTTGGCTCCACCCAGAGGTGACCATCCTCCAAAGCTGTGTAAGAGATGGTTACAACAGCAGCAGAACCACATTTACTCTTGGGATGTTATAAAAAAAGATGCTTTAGAGAACACAACACTCTTCATGTTCCTTCCTCCACATTCACCAAATATAACAACAATACATATTAAAATTAAAAAAATACATTTTAACTTTGTTTCATATCCATATTCTGAAAGAATTTCTCAAAAACACATCTCTGAGAGCTGTGTCCTATTGTGTTATGCCAGAAGTTTCCACTGAACAATCCCATCTATATTTACACGATTGGAATCACTAGGAAAAGCTCTAAGACATAATCATGCCCAGAGACATTTTAATTTGTTGCCCAAATGATAATTTTATTTTTAAATATATAAGACATCTACCTTTAAAACCTTTTTATTCTTCTTTTTTTTTCTTTTAGTTTTTGTGTATGAGTGTTTTGCCTGCAAGTATGTATATGCACATGTGTTTCTGGTGCCTATGGAGGCCAGAGAAGGATGCCAGTTCTATTAGAACTAGTGTTTAGGATAGTTGTGAATCTCTCTATCAGTTCTGGGAACCAAACTTGGGTCCTCTGTAAGGGCACCAAGTGTTCTTAACCACTGAGCAGTCTCCCCATTCCTTAAACATCTGTTTTGTCACATAAACATTATATAATGCAATGGTTTCTCCCTTATACAGATTTTAAAACTCAAAATATAAAGTCAAGGACTTTAGGTAGCAAGGGAAAAAATGTTCCTATGTAAAATTGAGAATGGTGTGTTTTCAAAACTGCATGAGCAGGGAACACACTGGACAAAGAAAATACCTTTCTCCTGTTCACTGGTGGCTCCTCCTCACCACTTCTAACTAAAGTACCTTAGATTATTCCATTTCTTTTCCTGGACAAAGCCCACGAAAGCTCATCTTAGATTCCCATTTTCTACCTTACAGCATTCTAATTCACTCTACCCCTTACTCACAAGAGGAACATTCCACTGTCTCTAACTGTCCTCCCTGACTTCAGTATCTCCTGTTTCAATTCGCTCTCCATACTTGGCCAAGAAATTTTGCTTCTTTAAAATGAATGTACAGAGTCTCCTTGAGCTACACAATCAGGGACTGTTTTTGTTAACTAATGACTTTCCCTTCGCTACCAAACAAAGTGCATGGGCAATCGAGTCTCAGAGAATGCACTTGGCACCTATCTCAGCCTCACATGCTTGTTCCAACTCTCAGAGTATGCTCAGGAAACCGGCACCATATGCACTCTCAGAGCTCTGCCTTGGCCCACGGGAAACCATGGGGCTGGAATTGTCACTCTCACCAACAATGCTCCATTTTTGCATTCAAAATACAAGTTCTAAAAGAGATTTTGACAACTACATACATGGAGAAAACTGTGGCTTCCAGGAGATCCCCCCTCCTCTGGGATGCCTCAACACTTCATCTCTTCCTATGGCTTGGCTTCAAAAGCAGTTTATACAGCTTATCTTCCCACCCTGACCACTTCCAGCTAGTATGAAAACTCCATAGGAAAAAAAAATGCCAATTTATCTTTATACTGTCTGACCAGAAATCTCAACGTATTCTGAAGGTGTTTATTACTCTATTGTTGCAATCACAGAAAGTAAGGCACAGAAACCCTGAATGGATTTCACCAATATTCCTTTTTTAAATAACTACCATTAGGTTGGCCAGCTTTCTACACACCAAGCAGTCTAGAGTGGACATGAGATGCTTGCAGCCCTTCCTTTTGGGCTCTCTCCTCCTTATTAATGATGCGATTCCAATATAACGACTGGTGAAACAGTCTCCTTGTTAATGTGACTCTAATAAAACAATCAATGAAGTAGTTCTGGTTCCCCACCAGGAATAATAGCTAGCTGAAAATATCTCTGTCGTCATAATGTCTGCAAGTTTTGTATACTTTTTGGAACATGCATACACAAATACAGAGGCAATGCATGTAATTTTCAGTTGGAATATTAGTTGTAAAATCATAAAAATAAATAGCTCATATATAACTTGTCTTCACAAAAACAGAACCGGCTGAGAATAAAGCTAACCAGAGTAAAGTGGAGCCAATCATGGAGAAGAAGGAAGAAAGCAAACTCCCTGCAACACCTTGTCAAGTACTAAAGATAAACCATGGCATGTTTCAGTTTAATAAAGCAAAAATTCCCTGCTGACCTTCTTCCCTGACTGACCAAAATCCTGTGACAGAATTACTAAATTCATCCAAGCTATGACCTCCTCCTCATTGGTCACATAGTGAGCTTAGATTTTTTTAATTATTATATTTACTTACTTATTCATTTTGTGTATGTATATGTGTGTGAATGTGTGTCATTAAGCATGTGGAACTTACAGGTTAACTGGTAATAGTGGGTTTTCTCTTTCTACCACATGAGTCATGGAAACTGAACTAAGGTAATCAGGTTTGGTTGCAAGTGCCTTTACCCACTGAGTCATCTCAATAGCCCAACACAGGGGAGTGTTTTACGGCTCCCCTAACACATTTATAGCTAAGGTTTTAAGTTAATTTGTAATCATTACACTACTGGCTTTTCAATGTGTATCCCAATTGGGTACCTGTCTGCATGTTTCTCTCATGTCAATGCTCTAATGGCTTTACCTGTCCATCATGGTCTTCCCCACCCACTACATACAAGCATTGCAGCTCACCCTGACTGACAGTGTTAGCTTCTAGCTACTCTGACACCACATTGTCGCTGCTGGCATTCTGGCTCTCTTAACCATTCTCTATGCTCCCCCCACAGGCCCTGTCAACCTTGAGTTTCAGGAAGCATTCAGGCATTGTTGATAAGCTACCATTTCATAATTTACAGAAAAGAATATAACTGGAAGCCTGGCAATCCCAAGAATTGGATGAGCTTATCGAGATATGGGGATTGTGAAATATTCTTCTGAGAATGTAAGCCAATATAACCCAATCAGGAAAACCATTTGAATAGCTAGTGAAAAGAAACGGCATGTTCTGTAGAGCAACAATTCTATGTTTGGGTATAAAATCATATTTTTACTGAGAGATATTAGCTGTGGAAAAATTATAAATGATTGGCATATTTACTAAGATATAGCTATGAATACAGATAAATATTTGTGTAGGTAATCACAGCAAAATATGGGATCTAAAATACAATAATATTAAGTTGGTTGTTGATATTGGTTGCTTCTGAAGAGAAAGAGGAGTTCAAAGAGATCTCAACTTTTTTCTATTGGAATTTCTTTAAAATAAATCAGAGCTAAATATGACAGCATGTCTCCAGGTTAATTACAAGTCAGATTTTTCTTTAGTATATAAGAATTCTACTATTTTCATTTTTTTTCAAACTTAAAAAAAGACTTACTGTTATTACTAGTTATTTACAATTCTGTGACTAATTCTGTCACATTTTCTCTCTGGATTTTATTTTTAATGATTATTTTATACAAGTAAATAAGTATTACTAAGGAAATTGTAAAGTATAAATGGTATAAAAAGTCCTCCAAACTTCTCCCCTCACCAACAACAGCCTCATCTGTGTAGTGTATTGAAATCCATACATTCATTACTAAGAACCAGACAAATTTTTTAGTTATTTCATAACATTGACTTTTCTTTTTTTCTGTGACTGAGACATTTTCCAGTTAGAATTTTTTCTTTATTTTTTGGCTTTTAATAAGTGATAAAATCTTAGATGGTTTTTAAAAAATCTTCTCACCTAGACACACTGTGTAACAATTTAATTGTTTACTATAGAACACTTAAACAGTGAAGTAATAACATTCAGTTTACATTCCATCCTAGCTGCCCATACAGCGAAGTCAGAGAGTCTTGTATATATTAATTATTCTTAGTATTGTTATCTTTCAGAAACAAATTTCAAAAGTTGAGATTTTAGTTTGAAGGGTCCCTTAATAATGTTGAAAGTTACCTGCTAACAAAAGTACCTAGTTAGTGATGGAAAGTATGAATTTTTAATCAAGGCTGGGAGTAAAGGGGTTGCTCCAAATCGAGGGAAAACAATAAAGGAGAAACACACACACACACACACAAATACTCTGTCTGTATGTTACTTATGTGTATGTTTTCAAGGCTAACCCGACAGTGTCTTCTTCCCTAGGGACGACTATTTCTCCTACTCTTAGCCTTTGTTGTTGCTTGTAGGGTTGAGGTCCTAGGCTTTCCCTCCATTCACAAGAGCATGTCTGTTGCTGTCCTTTCTCAGTTCCTGCTTAGACTGTTGTGCTGCTGAGATTTTATGGGTCGTATAGCTTCTACATTTCCAAGAAACACAACCTCACAGTTAACTCCCTGTTCCTCTGGCTCTTATAATGTTCCACCTCTCTTCTGCAATATTCCCTAAGCCTCAGTTCAGTTGTTATTTTGTAGATGTAACTTGGGGGCTGAGCTCTGCAACTCTGCATTTTGAGAGTTTCTCTGGAACACATACTTTGGTGGTAACTATGAGCTCTCTAGTTGGACGTAAGACTCATTCAACATGAAGAAAATCATAACAGAACAGAAAACTTAGATAACTATCAAGGGCTAGCAAAGACATGGTATAATCATTTGTTGTTTTTTTTTTTTTTCAAGACAGAGTTTGTCTGTGTAGCCCTGGCTGTTCTGGACTTGCTTTATAGATCAGGGTGGTCTTGAAGGCAGAGATTCACTTGCCTCTGCTTCCCAAGTGCTGGGATTACAGGCTTGTGCCACGTCATCCAGTTAACAAACTCATCATAACAGAACAGAAAACTTAGACAACTATAAATCACAGCAAACAGACTATTCTTCCTGCAGTTTGCCTGCAAGGATTTTCAACATCTGTTAGCATAAGGAGAGATTTCAACTCAGGTAAACCTAAAAGAACATAGACCAATGGGGATCCCATACTACTGGCATGCAGTAGAGATGGTAAGAACTTCACCAGTACAGCCATGGTAGAGATGAGTTAGGGCAGGGATGTGAAGGATGAAGAACAGCTCAAGACTCAGAGAGAGCATAAGGTATAGTGCTTACCTAGCAAGGAGGAGGTCCTGGGTTTTATCACCTACAAAAAGTAAGTGAATAGGAGGGCAACTGATTTTTTGGAATTGATCTTGTATCCTGCCACACTACTAAAGGTGTTTATCAGCTGTAGGAGTTCTTTGCTGGAGTTTTTGGGGTCGCTTATGTACACTACCTTACCATCTGCAAATAATGAAAGTTTAACTTCTTCCTTTCCAATTTGAATCCCTTTGATCCCCTTATGTTGTCTGATTGCTAGTGCTAGAACTTTAAGCACTATATTGAAGAGGTATAGAGAGTGGACAGCCTTGTCGTGTTCCTGAGTTTAGTGGGATGGCTTTGAGTTTCTCTCCATTTAATTTGATGTTAGCCGTCGGCTTGCTATAAATAGCTTTTATTATAGTTAGGTATGACCCCTGTATCCCTAATCTCTCTAAGACCTTTATCATAAAGGGATGTTGAATTTTGTCAAATGCTTTTTTCAGAATCTAATGAAAAAAAAAAGTAAGTGAAAAGGGCATTGACTAGGGATGTCAGATCAATGTTTGGAGTGGGATTTATGATTGCTTCAGGGAGATAAACTGCAGCTTAATTAATTAAGTTGGACAATACAGTAGAGGAAGGGTTGGATGCAATAGGAAATTCACTTCTGAACTTTGAAGCTAGACAAAACGCATATTATCACATCGGAGTTGATGCTGGGACAGGAGAACACTGAGAACCATCAACATCCAGAAGACATTTAGGGTGGAGACACCTAAGCCATGTCAGACAGAGGAAACACAGAGAAAATTATTTTCTTGAGTTAATTCTATTCCCAACTTTAAAAGAACATCTTAAAAATATTCCTGGCATCAAAGAAATAGGAAAATATTATAAAGATTCCATTATATTATTAGATACACCCTAATCTAAGCACATGATCACTTTAGAAGCCGGAATAACTCTCAATTTGCCAGTACAAATAACCTATGAATAGGAAGTAACCTAGAAGATCTTGCCAGAAAGATCTTAATATAATTTTCCCTTTGAAAAAAAATATAAGAACATAAGTAAATATTTGCCAGTGGATGAAAGAGAAAATCACTCCGGATCACAACTCCTCCAATATTTCCAACTTTGCATTTTATAAACTTTCTCCTAGCCTACTTCTAGCTCCTCTTTAAAAGTTAAAATTCACCTAAGTACCATGCAAGAATATTTCATGTTTACAACACACTGTTTCTGATGCTGTTATAAAAATCACCATAAATAAAATATTAAAATGTTGATTGTTTAAATACCCTAGCTCCTTGCTCTATACAGGGGTCTTAACACTTCTGTAAATTAGAATTTTAGGAGAATTTTATAAATGCCAATTTTTGGGGCTCTATACCTACTACTCAATGACAAGAACAAAATGTCATGGAGGTCCAAGCATTGACGTTTTCTATTACCTTTCTAAGCGACCTTGCTGGCAGTCAAGTGTCCCACTGATGCCATCTGTGGACATCTAAATTTATGCACAATTGAAATAACTGATGATAAGAATCTCTCAATCTTTATTTTTGATTATAACTAATCATACGATCTTAGTGTATGTTTGTAGAGATGGAATAATTAACTCATAGGACATGGGTTAATGAAGACCTCTGTGAAAAATACCAAGGGGATTTGTAAAGAGTTGCTTTGGTTCACACCTTCAAGAGTATCAAATGACTGGGTAGAAATATCACGTGGAGATAAATCAAATGCATGGGTTGATGAATTAATTAGACAAACACGGAAACAGAGAAGTCACCAAGGACAGGTTTATCTTATTTGTATTACTGTTAGTAAGACCAAATCCTGACTCACAAGCCTCTACTCCTTTGTTTTAGCCACTAGCACACCTCTGTGCATGTGCCTCAATCATGAAGCTCCAAGGCCTTTATGGTTTTCCTTAGTATTTGAATAATGTCTTCTATGGCATTTAACATACTCACTAAAATATTTTCCTTGTGAGTTAATTTTCATCTGCTGTTATTCCTCATGGGCAAATGCATGAGAAGCCCCGGGAAGTTTATCCTCCTACTTGTTCTTCTCAGCTGCTAAAGGTCATCCATTCTTTATCTAGGAGGGATCTTATAATTCTTATCATTCTTACCCAATGGTATGAGTCTGGTATCTGAATTTTCTGCCACATCTATATCACTCTACACATCAAACACACTAGCACAATAGTTCAATAAAGACTTATAATTTGCCATCGCTCCCTATAGTTCAGAAAGGAAGAAAGACGCTCCCCTGGCCATTGCCTCACTTCTGTTCCCCCTCTCGTTCTGTCTCTGGCTGTATTCATCTAAAATTCCTTCATCAGCAGAATGTCAGGAAAACTCAGCTCAGAATTTTGCTAGCTATGAGAAAATTTTTACCTTTAAATGTTTGATAAAGGACATATCTAAAAATAATTAGGACAGTCATTGCTGTTTAAGATTGGTGTTCATAACAATGATTTAATTTAACTTTTTTATTTTTAACCGCTTATATTTTCAAGATACTTTTACTGATATCTTTGATTGGACATATAAACATATTTAATAAACACTCTAATAAAATACTTCTTGAAATTCAAATATTATAGTATTATGCTGGTATAAAATACATCTGTAAAAATGGTTAGAAATGTATAGTTAAAAAACAAACCATTTTATGGAAGACCTAATTTCGATAAGCCTTCTTCTGGAAATTAGATTTTGATAAGGAAGCAATAATACAAAGACTTGTGCATTCATGTGTTCTTTCTCGTCCCCAAACTTAGTATGTGACACATAGAAACAGCAATTAAGTATCAGCAGCAGGTCTACATAGATGCAATTCACATTATTCTTGTTTTAGCTTTATCATCATGGAAAGTGATGCAGAAAAGACAGAAGTCTGCAGGGTTTTCAGAAGTGCTTAGGCATGGTACAAATAAACAGCAATCCACAGTCTTAATTCTGGGGGAGGTACCTAGTACAACAAAGGAGGGGATGGATAAAAATCAGTGCAAATGGTAAAAGAGCATATGTAGCAAATTGTGTGTGTGTATTGTGTATGTATAAATAAAGTTCTTCTTTATTATGACAAAATATTCCTTAGGAAAAAATGTATTTTGACAGTCCCATGAAGAGAAATGTAGTTCTGGATAAAACAGACTTTTAAACACTGAATTTGACAGCAATGCCAACGTTCCAACTAGGTCCACAAAGAATCAGCCCAGAGAACAACTAACTCCAGCCAGGATGAAGGGATCAAGACAGAGAGCAGGAGAATGGCAAGTTAAGAAGAAAAGCCATTATAAACCTATACTTCCACGTCACTGACCAAATGGCACCTGACTCAATAGCTGTGAATGCTCTGGAACACTATCTCCGTTTATGTAAAAGAAGAGACCTAGCCCACCCTCAATGGTGTAATATTTTTAACAATGGGAAGATCACAGCTTCTGGGTATTTGTCAGAAACTAGGTAAGGAAAGCTCCAGTCCACTCATTAAATGTGTATTAATATTCTGGAGGCTCCGGACAGTCACTTACTTAAGTTTTCAGGAAATAGCTCCTTGAGATACCTGCCACCCACTTCTATAGAATCAATATTTCAGCTAAGGCAGGATATCTTTAGGTACTGCCTTCCTCTCTAAACACTGCTTCATGAACTGCGAAGACAGTGTGGATGCTGAGCACAGCTCCAGTTAAAGTGTTTTGGGGTGAAGGCTGTGTGCCTTTAGGCGCCGGTTGCACAAGCAACATCAGCGTACTGGGAGAGGCTGACCATCACAGTTCAAAGAGCCTACACACACCTCCCTTTTGACAAAGATGGCTTATAAGCATATATCAGCTCTGGTTTAGTTGGGGGAAAACTTCATCTGATGCTGATAGTTACCCAACCACATCAAAGAAAAACTACAAGGAGAGCTCCAAACTCCAAGAGAATGGAAAGAACCATTATGACATCTACGAGCAGAACAGCTAAATTCTCTACACTTTGTTCCACACAGCTCCACATAGAGAAAAAAAGTGCAGATATATTTTTAAGAAACAAAAGCACACACTATTATAAACTGTAAATACTTGGTGCTTGCCTTCTAGCACTGCATTTGCTTGAATAATGACTACCTGATCGACTTCAAACATTGATTTTTAAAGCAGTTCCCTTGGATACAACATAAGCTATCATTACTTCATTTTCAATACACACACAGTGAACAAATGTCAGAGCAAAGACATAAAATCCAAATTCTAAAAGGGTAAACATTTGCTGACCCTGAAATCCTTCCTTTTGTCACTGGGCTTGTCAAAGGGGAGTTTTAAGCAAACCCTGCAAGTTTTCAGAATAAACATTAAGCTAGTACATTCCTGTGTCTCCCATTTCCTCCTTGGTTTGCTCTTGCCTCCTAATAGGCATATTTTTCTTCTTCCTCCCCCCTCTTCTCTCTGGGGACCCCCACTTCAAATCCAACATTTTCTTGTAGCCTATTGTAATGGAAAAACAAGCCAAGGCTCACATACCATCTCTTTCCCATTGGATTGTGGGAAGTTAGGCAACATACCCTACTTCGCTCAGCTTCAATTTCCTCATCTATAAAATGAAGAAACAGCACCCTCTTTCTCAATGCTTCTGTGAGGATTTAATGAACTAAAAACTAGAAAGCGCTTGGCCCCGTGCCTGACACTGATCACTTACTGCACAAATGTGAGCTTCCTGCCCTTTTGCCAGGATGACATTCAACCAGCGGCTCTAATGATATTTACACACGCACACATCTGTGTTTCCTTTCAGGTCTCTACCTGAACTTCCTGTATGTTCAGCACTCAACACGCTTTATTCCCTAATGAAAATAACTGAAATAATATCACATGATTAATTAGAAACCAAGAAGCACCAAATTCCTAAGGAACATATCCAAAATGGAAGAAACTCTAGCAAATTCTTTGTAAAATCTTACAGTGCTTAAGCAGCACAAGAAAAATTAGAGGCAGTATGCATGCTCCTGTATTCCTTAGAAGTAGAACCCAATACAGTTCTTAGTACAACAGTCAGAATAATGAGGTGCTTTTCAGGGAAGACAAAACAACTCATTTACCCTTAGCCTCAAAGGTAAATTATTCAAATAGTCTGGCTACTTTCGTCCAAGAGTCCTAAATAAATGGGAATAAAAGACTACACCTTCCACCAAGACCATGGAGATGTAGTCAGTATTCACAGGGAAGAAGCCTCAGAGATATTCCAGGGGGTAAAATAAATATTGCTATCCAATATTATCAGAGGAATTTTATGATTATAGATAAACTTGTTTATATTATATGGCCACAGTTGACAAAGACTATAACTCAAGCAGAAAAATTAAAAAGCACTCTATAGTCTTTCATATTTTCACTTCCCAACACATCCCACTTTCTGAGTTTCCATTCTAGTCTGCATTGTCACGCGAGAGCAGCCGAAATGACAGATGTGAGTGACTTCAATTGGGGAATCTCTCTCATCACCTTTGACCCAGTCATTCAGCTCACACTGCCTGGCCTTCAGGCATCCTGTAACTCTCTCATGTCCACTAAATATGAATAGAGAAATGAGCGACTTCTACGGGGTTCCATACAGGAAGACCCCCAATGTCCATTTCACCCACAACACTAGCTGGTACCTACCCGGAAGGAATGAACGGAACCACTCCACTGCAATCCCAGCCACTCCTGCTAGTTCAAGCATTCGGTTCAGCATCACCTCATGACCACCACGAAAGCAGCTGAGGCTCTAATACAATCATCATGGAAAGGTGTCCCAAATCCTTCATTCGAGGAAGAGCCTTCATACACACCAACGCTGTCTCCAAGCCATGCCGGGGTCTGAAACCAGACTGGAAAATATTATATATGTGTATATATAGTAAAACTCCCACAAACCACTCTTCTACTATGTCATATTTATTTACAGCCGCTGAATCCATCTCTATATATATATCGCCTTTTCAGGGTGGAGATAAGAACACTCAGAGAAAGGTTCTTTCCAGTAGAAGGGACGCAGTAAAGCCAGGAAGACCTGGTGCTGCCCGGTAAGGCGGTTGAGGCAATCCCAAATGGAACATACTTTGTCCTGAAGGGAAGAGAGAAAACACAATGTAGGTTTCCAAGCCTGATCTTCTAAACTTGTTAAACAGGATCAAACTATGCTTATATATTTCTAAGGAGCCTTAGTTGTCTCAGGAAATAGCAGCGGCACATTAACTCTTGAAACTCCATTTGATTTTACTAAGCATCTCTTGACTTGCCCTAATCTCACTGTGTGGACAACTCTTCCCTAATTGTCACCACCACAGCTTCCACTGCACTCCTGGACTGCCAACAATGAAGAGTTCTAGACTTATCATGGGCACAGGGCTCATAATCTTGGACTGCACAACAACTTCAGAAGTATAAATGATCAAGAGCCACCCCACGAGCCTTAAAAAGGAAAAAGAATTAAAACTAAAACAAAATCATTTTTTTTCTCCTAACTGAATAGGTTTCTCAAAAACAATATAAAAGACGCTGCAAGGAATTCTCAAGAATTAGCCAGAGAGGTCAATATTGTATTTTCTTGGGCCCTTTGTCAAAAGGCTGAGACTGGCTGCTTTTCAGCATGTCCCATAGTCTAAAATCACTAAATGGTGACAACTAAATTTAACTTTCAGTCCCACCACAAATTTCACATAATTTCTCTGTTCCAAGGTTATATTCAGAATAGAATTAAGTGACTTGGATCACCATAGCTTCATTGTCTATGTACTTACCCTAAATTATTGTTTTTTTTTATATGAAGTGAACTGTGATGCACAAACTCTGTTATATTCAATTTCCTTTAAAGCTAATGGAATCCTGCCTCCCCATCTCTTCACTTACTCTACGGGCCAGGCTCGCCTCATTCCTGTCAGTAACATTCAGTTTACATTAAAATGAAAGAGCTTTAAAATGACCATCTGCTATATTGCCTCTGCTGCCCACCTCATAGATACTTTCTCTCACAACACAATTATTCTGTAGATGTCAAATACCCAGAGATCTTTTAGACAGTTCTGGACCTGCGATTTCTACCAAATATAGTACTCGTTACATTTGTAAGCGTGCTCTTCCCAAACTCCATCTCTCATAGAAAGTGACATGGCTTTCACTAAGACTCAGGAGAAGAAATACTGACTCCTCTTAGATGGAAAAAAATCCAGGAAATAATATATTGACCTTCATAAAAATATAAAAACAAAAGTATAATTGGCATATTTAAATTTACAGTCAAGTTGGAACTTTGCATTACACCATTCACACTGTGAGTTGGTATATCTGACATATGACTGATCCCTGGCCGCACAATCCAAGGTTCTGACCACAGAAACACTCAAGGAATAAATCTTTTAAAACAACTCTGTAGGCAGATACAAGCTATAGGTGTCTAAGAGAATAGATATTTGATCAAATAAATATCTGCTGTGATGTGTACCATGATCTAGGAACTGCATGGAAAACACAAATATGAAAAAGCTGTGTCAACAGCTTTCTAAGAATTTAGCTGGCTTTAGAAAGACATGTAAATAAAACAACGACAACACTTTAAACCTTCCCATGGGACAGAAAGAAAGGAAATCAGTTTGTGCCAAGGTATTATGGAAAAGTTTCCCCAGGGAAGGTGACAACCTGGATCTTAAATGACAAACGGGAATTATGGTGACAGTGGTCATAACGACCAGCCAAAGCAGTAGGATCTATGCACCTTAGCAGAACTTGAAAAATCATTACTCCAAGTAAAATATATTCTATGCTAAATACTCTTAAATAGGCAGTAAATCTATTTCGATATAAAGGAAAACACAACACATTATGAGCATGCAGTATATTAAAATGTGAGACTTAGTGACAGGACACAAATAACTGCATAGATTTACCAAGTAATTGTACCCTACACATATATAGACTTCCTAAGATGGTGTTCTTGTTCTCTCTTGAAATCCTTTCCCCAAAATTTCATTTTCTGTGTGTAAAGCTTAATGTTCAAATTCTGAGCTAAACTTGGATGGCTCCAAGAATCTGGTTAAATGAAGAAGGATGCACTTGCCACTGCTCTACATATCAGGAAAACCCCTTCTCTGAGAATCCAAAACACTTGTCTTATGTTCCATCAAGAAACAATTGATTTAAATCTTGTTATTGAATCTTAATTAAGAATACAAACTAATTATAATCCCCCTTTTAAATTCTGATAAAGTTTTATAGAAAATAAGAAGAAACTATCATATATTTCCCTTTTGAAATTTCAAGCATTTGAAACCAGTGTGCCAAAATGCTACTGTATATTATTTCAAAATACAAGTTGGATGCCATTCCATCATGATTAACTGTTTCCAAGTTACAAACAAAGCAGCCAACAGTAAAATTTTCTAAACCAAATATCTTAAACTTGGCAGCATATTTTCCAAGGGTTTCCAAATCACTTTATCTTTGTAACAACCTTATGATGCAAATAAAGTTGGATTTTCCCTATCTTACTGGAAAGACAAGAGAAAAAGACTGAGTGAGTTATCTAGGCTAAGACATTATGTTTAAAGCAGAGGAAGAGCTAGAATTTGCATTTCCATTCAGTCAATCAGAAAATTTCATCAGCTTATTATATGAAGGGAACCACAAGAGAAAGAAAAATCAATGAGACATAAATTCCACCATCAATGGAATGGCAGTCCTATTACAACATGGTAAATTTAAGAGCTTATTAGACACCACAGCAAAGGAACACACACATCAAATTACCATGCATTAGCAAGGATAAAATGATGAATGGAGGCTAGAGGAGGAAAACATCCTGTTTGGATTGGGGCTTGAAGGAGAGATGGAAAGGTTTGGGTTCTTACAAGCTGAGTAGAGTTTGATAGACCTGAAATACATGAAAAGTACATGCAATATGTATAGGGTTTTTTAAATGTAAAATTGCTGATATATGTCTAATACAAATCAAGCACAATAAATAAACTGAATGAAAAATAAGATGTGATGGAGGCTGGCACTATTTCCACATTAGAGCCCCTCTTTAAGATTCCTTCTCTCTCCATTTCTCTCTCAGAACATACCTATCTCTCTCAGGAGAGTGACAAAATATATCCCCCAGCTTCCCTTTCATGTCACTAAAAAGGTGTGTCTGGCTAATGAGGCACAGGTGCAATTGAAACATACTTCCAGAACAGCCTTTAAAGGGATCTCATGCACTTCTCTTTTCAGCTATAGGTTCTCTTATCTGTTAGGATTAAAGCAGATGAAGAGAGACGCCGCAGGAACAGAATGCAAGGACCTGGCTGTAGGAGTATGTATGCTGAAAGAACAGAGCTATTTACCTCACTGTCCCTTGGAGTCCCTCTACAGATGCTAACCTGAGAAGTGAATGGGAGTGTGACTAACCCATTTGTTCCAGTAGCCCACAATAGAATAGCAAACCTACATATTAGCTTAACGTTGTAAGTTGTGGCTTAAAGAACATTCAGAAACCTTTTTGTTTCATCTTAGTTTTTAAAATCCACAAAAAAACCTTCTGGAAGTAGTAATTACAAATGGTTTCATAAACTCAGCAATAAACCTTTATAATGTGCTTTAAATTTTATTTTTAAATTTTAATTTATATTAACCACATAGAATATAAATTATAGCATCAATTTTATTCCACAACTGAGGAACTATCCAGTATATGATGAATTAGTTATAAGTGAGATTTGATAGCCTCAAATGAAACTGAAATTAGCTTTATTTAATCAGATAAATGATATATAATATATATGTATATAAAGTCAGTGTGGTATGAGATATATATATGTATGCACACACATACACACATGCACATATATACTAACACATATATACACACATACATATACACACACACATATATATCCTATACCATGCTGATAACTAAAAATTCACTCATAAAAAGACTCAAATGATTGTTACTATCAGGAAAACCTGATAAATGATTTTGCCTCAATTTTCACTAGGTAACACATTTCCATTTACCTATTGAGCTCTTCATGTCATATAAAAAAACAAATATTTTTTTACTATTTTAATATTATTATATCTAAATAAATAATTGATCTTCATTTTATTTATATAGCAATAAGAAAGATATAAGTACAAATAAAATAATACCATAATATGTAAAACATGAATACATAAAAATACATAAAAATACAGGTTCAGTGGGAAAATCTGAGAAAAAGAAGAAAATGTGGATGCAGTAGGATGTTTCTGATTCAGTCTGTCTGCAGGTCAAAGTATTGGCCCATGACTCATGCATATATTCCTCATATGTCCTTGAAAAAGGAACTGGGCTAAGGATGGTCAGAAAAATGCTCTTTCAATATGATAGGTTCACGAAGCCTGGCTGGGTTCAACTGACTCTCTGAATCAGTCCATGAAGGAATCAGTATCATCCGTCTATTCTGGCCTTCCCTTGGGCAACATCTCGAAGATAAAGAAGAGTCCACAAAACTAGAGCCAGAATTTTAGTTACATGTATACATGTACAATGTGACATCTCATTAACGTTAACTTCTACCAACCAGTTCACATGCAAATACTACTGGAGTCCAACCCAATGAATACTGAACAAAACTGGTTGAGAGAAAAGCCAGATATTTGCCAGCTTTGCTGGTGGAGACAGAGCAGTCCTTTTTATAAGACCAAGTTTACTTGTCTTTAGACACAAGAGCCTATGGCTACCCAATCTGCCAAGACTAGAAATAAGTCACTATAATGCCAAATTAAAATCCATTCATAGCTTAGCTTATCCTGATGCAGAAAGGGCTTTGAATGATCTGACTAAAGGGGAGTTTGCCCCCATACTGTTTCGAAGCCGTTTTCAAGTTGGAAAAGTACTGACCTCAGTAGGAGGGCTTCTGTAGAACTCAGTCCTGACCCTGTCACTTTAGCAAGGACAGAACTCTGTTATTTAGAATTAGCCTCCCCTATGTTCTTCAAGCAAAGAAACGGTCTCTAGAAAAAGGCTCAAAACTGCTTGGGTAGGTGGACAGAAGGGAAAAGAAAGAGTGGCTTTTAAATTTTGGGCACTTATCTGTTTCTAGTTGTCCAGAAATGTCTCTGAGATTTCTTTGAAAATTCTTCATCCCTTTCATACAGAAAAAGCACAACTAACCTAGCATACAAAGAAATTTATAAAATACTGAAAATGGAGTTACAGCTTTTTTTGTAATATGGAAAAAAGGATGTCTAAAGACAATAAATATAAATTGATTTCAATCAAGTTAATGTCTCTAATACTAAAGGTAGGCTTTTAATTGGGAACGGTAAGCTGGAAGTGGTGGCACCCACCTGATAGGAGGGAGATGCAGAAGGAACTGGGGTGCAAGGCGACTTTGGTATTGTCTAATGAACAACTTTGATGCCAGTTCACGAGATCCTGTCTCAATACAAACAAACAACAACACAACAACAAAAAGAAAAGCAGAAAACCAAAATAAAAAGTTAGCAGTAATAACTGCATTTAGTAACTCCTAACAGAACTTCTGTGTTCCTGATTCATCACTTTCCTTCTTAGAATTCCAAAGGAATTTGAAGATTCCAAAGAAAGCTTCAATGCCAACTCCAGTACAGAACAAAATCAGATCTGAGCCATTCCCTTAACTACTCATTAATGACAAGGTGTTCCAGTCACTCTTAGTGAATGCTGCTATTCTGTTTCTAGTAATCAGCAAGTTCTTTTCACTGAACACACATGAACTAGAAAACTAAACAAAATCCATTACACAAATGACTATGTTTCATGTAGGAATGCTGAAGAACAACTCAAGCATGAATCCTAGATAACCACATCCTGAAGATTCTGCATGTATCAGAAAGAAGAGAGCCTTGTTTCTGTACCTCCTTGGAGAAAAGTAAATGGGTCACAGGAGGGTCATTGACAAGTAGTCCTAATAGAGACTATAAATAAAGAGAACATTACATGATGATTCTCTGAACATGGAGATGTCCTTAAGAAGGCAACAATGCCACTTCTAAGATTATACTCAGGTATTCACTGGGGCCCCCTTTAGTTTTCCTATCCACATCTCTTCAAAAAAAAAAAAAAAAAGATCCCAGCCCTCACACTTCCACTTACATGTGGTTCAAATAAACACCATCCATTTTCATTCATTTTCCCCACAACTATCCAGACTACAGGCATCTAAAATCAGTTTTTCCATTATATATTCATTTTGTTAGCAACCATGCTTTGACCATAATTAGTTCATTCCCTAGAAACAATTCTAAGATAACAGTAAAAAAGTGGTAATTTTACAGAGTCCTAGATCTCTTTCCCCAAAGCACATTTTATGCCTTTGTAGCACAGTACTTTCTCAGACAAACAGAAGTTGTATCTGAAGTGTGTATTCTGATGTTAGTAGTTCAGGTCCCTATTGCAAGTCACTGTGACCTCTGCATGCATCAAGCATGGCATTTAACATATGCTCAAGGTTTGAGAATCCATGAAATCTATGTAACCTATGACATATCCTTCCTTCACCCATCTATTTCAATAACAATGCAGCCATAACTTGTAAAACTATCTGAACATGCTTATCTCAAGACAGTCTTGAAAATCAGTAATAAACATCAATATTATATATAATCTAATACATAGAAGACACCAATCTTGCATCAAGACAGCGACCAAGGGTGTGTGTGTGTGTGTGTGTGTGTGTGTGTGTGTGTGCATGCAGTCATGTGTATATGTGTGATAGGATCAAAGGATCAAATCACTGGTAACTTTTGAATACATGCATGTGTGTTTACATGTGTGCACACATGTAGGTGTGGGTGGACTTGCAAACATGTGTATGGGTGTTGGCCAGAGGTTGAATACAAGTGTCCTCCTCAATTATTCTTCACTTTATTGCCTGAGGCAGGGTCTTGATGAACCTGGAGCTCACTTATACGGCTAGTCTATTTAGCCAGCTTGCCTACGGGAGCCCATCTCCAGCTCCCACGCTCTGGGATTCCAGGTGGGCAGCAGTCCCTGCCAGGCTTGCCGATGTCTTCACTCTTGCATGGCCAGTACTAAATTCACGAGGTCAAGGTTTTGTTTTTTTGTTTTTGGGGTTTTTTTTTTCAGGCTCCAAGTGACTAAAAAGGATTAAAGCTATGTGGCTGTGCTATCTAACCCTGGAACCTCAAAATCCATGTTTATTCCTTGCTACTGAATGTACATTATCAAGTTGCTTCATCTGCTTCCATGTCTTGGTTGCCAAAATGGGAAGTCGCAGTATATCTATCCCAATCAAAGCTTACTTTAAAAGCTATTAGTAGCTGATGTAAATTGCCCTTAGCATTAGGCATAGCAGGGAAAAAACAACAAATGCTAATATTCATTTTATGATCAAAACTCTCCCATTAATTTTCTTGACATAACTACATGAAATAGAGTTATTTCAGCCCTATGCCAAAATATAAAGAAAAAAAGTGGGTACAAGCATGGGAGTCTCTTTCCTTAATAAACTAATGAATGCAGCACTTAGACAAATACTAACTAGCATATTCATACATTTACAAAGACTTTGAAAAACAAAAAAATGTTCCCAAACACAAAAACTTAGAAGAGATAGTATGCACTGTGTTTCGGACGTGTTTACAAGAGGTTTTCTTTACAAAGAAAACTCACACCACTAACTCCCAAAGAACAGAGCATACCTTTGCTCACCTCTTCACCACAACAACCTCTAAGTCTCAAGAACAAGGCAATATCCTAGGAAATGTGGGGAGAGCCAACCTTTGTCTTTAAATGCCCTCCGAATTCCCCAGGCATTTAAAGTAACCACTGATTAGGCTCTCAATTGAGTTCCCCTGTGTGATGATCTTTGTCTTGGAGAACTCATTTCCCTGGTCCCTCTGACATTCCTCTCTTTTCTCATTTCTCTGATATTCTTTGAACTGAAATGCTAAGCGCTATTTCCACTCACAATGCAGACTGAAATCAGTTGAGGGTTTGGTTATTGGCAGTTTGAAGAGCTCTAAAAGCAAATATGAAACTTTGTTCCCCATCACATGTACAGCAGGCATGTGTGGATAAATATCTATATTATACACACATATGTGTTGATCTCCTAAATTTGAGACAGAACTGTAGACAACAATTATCAATTTGATTTTGCTTTAGTATGTAGGAGAAAGTATACGATAATCATTTCTAACTAAAGGGCTGAGACTGATTAGGAATCATTTATTATAGCTTTTAGAAATCGTTGCTCCACAAAAATCTCTTCCTTTTATTGCCTGTAAAAACAAATCAATGCTAAAAAGAAGTCCCTATGTCAGCATACCGAGTGTTTTGCATTTGAATTATACCATCAAGTTCAAAACACTGAAGCAGAACTGCAGCTCCTATTGGCATGTGACAGTTAAGAATGCAGAGCAATGGAATGAGATGAAGACAAAAGCAGGCTGACAGAGAATTAGTAAGATCACCTGGTAAGCGCCATTCCCCGGACAGACTTCTACCTGCACAGAGTACTGGGAAAGGCTCTTGCACAGAGTAATTTCACAGCCATTTCTGGCTCTATTTCTGCACTGAAATATTTATAGGGTATTCAGTGTTTCTGGGGTAAAGCTGAAATCACTTAAATTACCTTTTTTGTTCAATTACTTGGAAGAATGGAGAAAGAAAGCTTGACAGAATAAAAAGATGTATTAAGCAATGGCCATTTGGTGTGTGTGTGTGTGTGTGTGGAAGAATGGAGAAAGAAAGCTTGACAGAATAAAAAGATGTATTAAGCAATGGCCATTTTGTAGCTGTAATTGCACAGCTTAGTGGATATTGATGCCCTCAGGGTGGTAGGCAGTCGCCACACTATTTTTACCAAAGGCTTCAAATAAAATCCAAATCCATCCATATTATTTAAATATACATATTATGTTTGAACATGAACCTTCTTATGCTGTGTTAGGAATAACACAGGAAAACACACATTCTCAGTGCACTTTGATAGAGACACAGCAATGAGTGAGCATATTGTTATAGATACCTTCTAACAAAAGCTAGACAGTCTGGTCCTAGAAAACAAACAGCCTTGCTGTTATCTCAGAGACTTTGGGAATATTCCGAATTTTGAATCATTGTCTCTGATTGAGTGTTGCTGTCTCCCAGTTATTCACTGGATGAACCTGTAGAAATCAGTGTGATGGCACCTCTATAAGATGACTGGTGTTCTGATCTGAGAGGGCTGGCTGGTACCCTTGTAGGAAGTAATCGAAGAGTCTGTGGCTACCCATGTGGCTATCGAAGAAAGGCTGGGTGAAGACTAGTAAAAGGGGAGAGATGCAAGATGGAGAGGGCTGCAGAAAAGACACTGCCAGACCTCAATTCGGGACTCAGCAGCAATGGCAGAGGCAGTTACTCCAGATCCGACTCTAATTTTGGAACAGGAAGGTAGTACCTTGGAAACTTACTGCATCAGTGTGAAGAACTGCCTTTGTCCAGTACTACAGTCCAACTACACAGCAATGATGTGAAAAACTCCAGTAGAACATGTGAGAGTGCATTACACACACAGAAATATCGCTTGCTCTCTCTCTCTCACACACATATATATATACACACATGCACACCGCGTACACACATAGTGCATACATATACTCATGAACACTGAACCCATATTTATACATATGTATATAAATATATATACATATGCACACATGTACCACACACACCTTCAGACACATGACACATAGGTATTCTTGAATGCCATGTTATACTCATACACAGATGAACATACACACACACACACACACACACACACACACACACCACACGGACACACAGAACTTTATGAATGCCTTGTGGGCTCTATCCTTCACCATTAGTTAATTAATTAATTAGAGGAAACTTCCCACTGTGTAGTCCAGATTAGTCCTGGTACCTAACCCTACCTTCTCAGGAACAAGGGGGAAATTGCATAATGAAAGTTAGCCAATCAACTATGGTAGTACCATCAGATGCCTGCTTTGAGCGCTTACTAGTGCCCAAGCCTAGCTTGGCTAGGAGTGTTCAAAGAAGCTCTGAGCTTCCAGGAAAACATTGCACATAATCATGTGTTAACTTGAGAACTGCTTTACCAATAAGATGTAAAGGTGTCTTTCTCAGGGTCATTTAAAGGGCAAGTAAGATGCTTAATGAGGAAAAGCACTTGCTGCCAATCCCAAGACCTAAGTTTGGTTCCTGGGTCCCTCCTGGTAGACTCCACTATTTCATGTGCAAGCACACATCCTCTCCCACTCGCTCTAAACTAATAAATATGCAAATAAATGTGATAAAAATTTAAAGAATCTTTTCAATTATGCTAACTAGGCAAATTTTTAAGTTTAATTTGACAGACTATAGTCATTTTCAAACAGTGATACTCATATTTAAGCTGAGTACATAATCTATATTATATCATTTAATAAAAATTAATTACAAACAGAAAACAAAATGCCAACACAACATTTAAAATGATTATTTGGGGAGTGAGACACATAGATAATCATCCAAAATCCAAAATTTTACCTACTTATAAAGTATAAAACATACTTTCTTCTTTCATTTATAAGCTATGTATTATCAGAATGCTTTGGATTTATCCAAAAAACATATCATTAGCAATAAACTACTGTCCTAGTTTCATGTAATTTTCACAGAATAAACTTAGAACTTTTTTATTCACTAATTCACAGACTATCATACCGTCCCTGGAATATCTTGCAGTATCAGCTAAGAGACGTTACAACAGATGATAGTAGAGGGAAAATGGATTTGAAAGAAGATTTTTTTCTGGGATCAGGTGTTCAGATAAGAAAATGGTACAATATCCCATGTTTATCTTTTTGGGTCTGGGTTACCTCACTCAGGATAGTGTTTTCTATTTCCATCCATTTGCATGCAAAATT
>NC_022020.1:13011601-13020673 GCF_000317375.1 Microtus ochrogaster | reverse complement strand
AAGAAAATGGTACAATAACCTATATCAAAAGTAAGTATCTGAATATGGGGGGGCAGTAGAATACAGACAAAGAGATGTAATCAAGACATGAGGCTGATATGCCTCTTGAAACAACCTGGCATAAGAGGATGGGAGAAGAGCTAAGAATGACTTGTATGCAAATTTCCAGTTTGAGCAATGAGTAAGTAAAATTACATACCAACCAAGAACCAGATTATATTGCAAATGTTTCCCTATACACACGTGCCACACACATAACCATATGCAAATTTGTCCTGGGTCTCTATCTAATCATGCCATTGTCTCACACATCCCTCTCTCAGAGGCTGGCTGTGCACAACATTTCTACAATGAGAGAATTAGATGTTAACAAATGGCAGGGCTGACACCGTGCGCTAACACTGTAATTCTAAGAACGCTCCAACACAAACAAACTCTTCCACCATTTCAGCGTGAAGGGAAGGCTGCTAACATGGACACTGGAGATAAGGATTGATTTTGTAATAGAAATCATTTGTGTTTCTTATCTCTAGACAAAACATCTCAGCACCCAGGAAGAATCGCCTCCTATAGTGCTAATTAGCAATGTAAATCTCACCAAGAGCAATGTCAAAAGACTTTATTGTTTGTCACTATATGTGGTAATTGAATTTCTGACAGTTTATCCTTAAAATGCAAAATCTTTAATAAACCTCAATTTAAAGTGGGGATCCCAATTTCCACATATCATCACTAAGACTCACAGAAAGAAAAACATAAAATGCATTAAAGCACAAGGTAAAAGCAAATTTATTCAGAAAATAATCAGTGACGATAAAAAGATTTTCACCCATGCTAGAATAATCACAAAACCTTGGTTTCTCAGAAGAATATTTTACATTGCAATTTTTAAAGTGTGTCTGCCTTCTGAGTAACACTAAAACAAATAGAGATTATTTAGAAAACTGTTCAATTGTTTCTACCAGGATGTATAATTACAGGCTGCTACTCTGTAAAATTTTAATGAAAACTTTAACATATTTTTAAATAGTAAGGCATCTATAGCATTGTTAAAACATATTCAGAAATACTGGCCTGTTTCTGACACTTAAGAGATTGAGTTGATACTTTCTCTGTGTGGAAGCATGTGTGTGTGTGTGTGTGTGTGTGTGTGTGTGTGTGTGTGTGTGTGTATGTATTTCCTAATGACCCTATTAGCTCTATTATAAACTACTTACCTATTCTCAAATAGTATCAAAACTAAAAGAAGACTCATGTCTCATTAATTACTGGTATTTTCTGATAGTGCATAAGTGGTTGGTACTCATTTGTGACTGGTTGCTTGTTTTTGCTCTTGTTGGGTGAGTGATACAAGTCTAAATCACTTTGAAGTGTCTAGCTATGCCCTGCTAACAGAATGTTTATTTACTGATAGAGCATCACCTTAAAAATTACATGACACAGGACAGCAAGAAATACCCTGTGGTACCAAAACCACCACAGTGTTCCTCCTAGAGAGGCAAATCCTAAATAAGAAGTCAAGTACAGAAAATCAACAGTGAGACAGCCTGCAACCTTCCAAAACTAGTGAACTGGGTCCAGCTGTCATTTCTGACTGCAGGCCAGAGCGCATTCTGACAACCTGGAAATGGCCAGCTGAGGAGCTCACAGTGTATCAAACATTCATCTACAAAATAGCATGGAGGAATGTGCCCACCGTCCCCTCTATCCAATCAGCATGACTATTTGATTGCAAGATTCTGACCATCTGAATAGTCTTCCAAACTATTGTGACTGATTAGTTGTGACAACTAATAGCCCTGAAAGACCTAAGTCTAAGTATCATCAGAATCAGTAAAGCATAAACACAGATGGACCAGATATTTTATATCACAAAACTATACTGATAAATTCCTTCATTCAAGTATACGAAGGGGGGAGCAAAGTTTACCATAGATATGAAAAACAGAACCTGGTCTACAGAAACGGTACTGGGATTGCATTAATCAACTTTCTAACCACATTCAGACAATTTATTATATTCAGATATCTTTAAAAACTCATTCTGGCTTTTTCAAATAAATTCTAATCATGGTTTAGATATTTCATAAATAAACATGGAAATGACACATAAAATCTGTGTTCTTTTTATCATGTCTACCTAAAAATATATAACTTAAAGTGTTACAAAGAAGAAAAGTCAGTATAAAATGTTATGAGTGTCAAAGTAACACTGTTAAATCTATTCTAATATCCACATTAGCTATGTCAAATGATGGACACTGTGAACTTCTGGAATTATAAATTTAAACCAGTGGTTTTAAAGAATCTAGAATTAAGCCACATAACCCTGCTTCCCTTGTTCATGGGTAATCTTCTTTAGATGCACGCACAAGTATTTAATAGGGCTGCTGCAGACTAGTGAGTCCCTTTTTGATCTTAAAACAAGTTATTGAATAGGATATAAACCACATTATGTTAGTTTGGCCTACATGACTGTAGGCCAAAGTCATCAATGGAAGCCAGAAAATTAACGTGGTAAGAAAGAAGACTCAACAACTATTTATTGAGTATCTTCTGAGTGTCAGGAGAGTTAGATGTTCTCTCTGTCCTTAGCAAGCTCATGGCACCTGCTCAGAACACTGTGTAACACTGGAGTGCAGCTAGACGAGCTGCAGAGGTGACCCTGGTCACAGAAAAGGAAGGAAAGACCTCAAACAGCTTTATAGGAATGCTCTTAGTTAAGCACCTGAAATACTGAGAGACTCTGCCAACACTTAGAAATGCTGGGGACAATGGAGGACTGTCACTCTCAGAGCGCTACAGACACATCAGTCACCCCAGGATCACTACCCTGTACTTGATCAAGCATATCTAAGCTGCTTGTATTTCATGGAAAACACAACATTAATAAATAACAACAATTAATCATCCAGGTTTGACCTTCTGATGATGGAATTTGTAAACGTTACCTAAGGAAAATAGGTACAGTTACACTTCATTTATTCAGCTACTTTAAATATTTGGAAACATCTAAGAACTTCAAAAGCAGCAAAACAGTACATTAGGCAGGTAAAAGAAATGTCAGCACCTGTTCTCTGAAACAACACACAGAAAGAATAAGACGGTTCCAAGCTCACACAGAGTCTGTGGAGGTTTGCATTAGAGATAATTCTAACAGGCAAGCTAAGACTAGAAACCAAGGGAAGAGTGAACAGAAACACACAAGCAGTAAATAACAGATCACAGCTGACCGAAGAGCAGAAAATGAAAGATACAGAAAAAATACATGAAAACATGAAATGCATGTCTGAGACCATTCAGAAACAGAACTGACTTTACAGATGACCGTGCAATAAGGAAGGGCAATATCTCTCTCTGCCTTTCCCTTGGCTCACGCACATGGGAACTGCCTGCTGGGGTTCTATAAATAACAGCACCAGTCTATCGGCACTTGTAACACAATGATTTTCCACACAAAAGGATGTGTTAATAACGAACTGAGAGAGGATGAATTTAGGGGCATACAGAGTTGTATATTCCTTTCCAGTGTTCTTAATTACTCTGTGAAGACATTTTGTTTTGGAGTTTTGACTGGCTTTGCTAACAGCATAACTATGAGATACGTTAAAGCACAACTCTGCAAAAGAGAACATTTTGAAAGCAAGATGTGGCACTATGATCATAATGGCAATTCAAATACTGTTGAGAACCACTTTTCAGGAACCATATATTGCAAGCTAAAACAACAGCGGTAGTCACTCTTTTGCATAAGAATATATGTGTGTATGTGGTGTGCATAAATGTACATGCTTATAAGTGTGTGTGTGTGTGTGTGTGTGTGTGTGTGTGTGTGTAAGTGCATATGCATGTGGGATCCAGAGTCCAAATTTGGCTTTCTTTTATCACTCTCTACTTTATGTTTTGAGACGGAGTCTCTGTTTGAACTTACAGCTCATGGATTAGGCTAGGCTATTTGGCCAGTGAACATTGGGGAGCCTCCTGTTTCAATTTCCCTAGCCCTAAGATTATAGGCACATACCACCATCCCCAGGCTTTTGTTCATTTTGTGGGGAACAAACTCAGTTCTTTATGCTTGTGCTACAAGCACTTTCCCCACGGAGCCATTGCCCCGGTCCTGAGACAGACAGCTTAATGAATGAGTTTCAGTCACCTACTTCTAGGCATATAATTCAGAAATGTGATAGCAGATTGCCCTGGGACAAGGCTCGAGCCTTTGACATGTGTAGATTGTGACTCCCTCCTTCTCCTTTGGTTGTGGCATGAACATTTTCAATGCTTTCTCAATAAAATAAATATTTTTAGCTTTATTGACAGGTTAGCAAAGAGAAAAATTGTCAATTTCCCCCATCATATTCCCTAATTTCTCATGCTGACATCCGGCATAAACCAGGATCTCCTACTGTGGGGCTTTTGGGCACTATGAGCAAATGGTCTCCTGCCGTTGCCACCACCGTGGCAACAGACTGATAAAATAGTGCAGTTATATTATCTCACTGTGTTTCTTCATGGGAACCAGGAAAAAGTTCCCCAAATGGAAATGAAAATATGAACACCTATACCCCACTGATTGTGATGTCTATGGATCTAACTCGCAAAAGATGCCATTTAGACAGCTGCAGACTAATGATACTTACACTTCAAATTCAACAGAAATCACAGATGAAACTCAAGTCTAAGAAAAGCTGGGCTTGCGGATATTCATTCCTCACTACCTGTCTATCTCAATATCAAAGTACTAAAAGGTATGTCAGTAAGTTTAATGTCTATCAAACTATAACCATTGTGACTCTAATGTTGCTATTTCTATAGCTTTCAGATAGCCAACTCACACAAATTCTAATCGATATAACACAGCTAATAACAAAGATATAAATCAACATGATTATTGTGCTATGTAAAAAAATATGTTTTTTCCCTAGGTGGTATCATCTGTGTGGTCAAAGCTAAAACTGTAAAATTAATATATAAATGTAAATGACCATCATGAGTAAACAGAATGTGGTATATTTATACAACAGAAAATTATTTGACAACAAAAAGTAATGAACTTTTGGTGTATTTTACAACAACAATCATTATTGAAATCATAACACTGGAGGGGGAGCCAGAAGGCTATATTTACACGAATTCCATTTATAGATAATGTCAGAATAGAAAATCCATAAAGACAACAAAGATTAGTGGCTACTGAGGGGTGCCAACTGGAGAAGAATAACTGTAGGTTTTCATTTTAAGGTGACTACAGAAGTGAGGATGGCGGCAGAGACAAGGCACCAAAGGACAAACTTTATTATAGGTGAATCCTATCTTAATAAAGCCACAATTAAAAAATAAATAGAAAGTCTCACATCTGATAAAAGTCACTCTGAGTTGAGGCCTTCAACATAAGAGGACTACATTTTCAGCCATATTTTATTGGCCCTTTGAATTTTATCAGTCTGCTCATCTTTATATCCCAGGTTCTATTAAGCCTATAAAAGTGTTTCTCTTGTACTGCTTAATTTCAGAAACACTATCTCCTCTTGAGGGAAAGAGGAGTAACTCTGATGTGGGGCTAAACCACAATGCCTTTCTTTGTTACCAACGACTGCTCTGTATCAATCCACCAAAGGTGATGTATTAAGTTAACAGGCAGCTCTGGGGAAAGCTTGGGTCACCACAGCGTTTTGTTGCAATCACAAGAGAATTTGTGGGTACTTATTTAATTCACCATCAACTACAGTGTTAACTAGAGCTGTCCTTCTTGCTTCACTAGTGGCAACCAATAGTCAGCGAAAGAGAAAATGACTTAAAGATGGATACTGACCTTGTCTCTTTTAAGCCTTCTTTCTGAATGACCTCCAGAATCTGCTTTGCTGTCATTGGGGAGTTGGGGTGTTTTTCTAGTGCCTAAAAAAATAAAAATGAGCGTAAGACATGAGACTCCAGATTATTGCATGGAAGCATGCAGAATGGAAGCTTTACAGGAACCACAAGTTCTCTTCCTTAAGTTCTAAAGAGGAAGGGAATTTCAGGCCAAAATAAGTTCTCACTGCACAGCTCAGGAGACCAAAGGGAGAATGACACTCCCCACCCGTGATCAGCACTATGAAATCAACAACTTCTGCAAGATTGGGGATTGGGGAATTCTTTCAAAAAAACAAGTCACAAAGGCATACATGTCATATAAGATGTGTAAACCATGAAAAACAAGTCAATCAACACATGCAATGTTATTCATTTGAACAAAACTGCCACTGTCCCTTAATATCAGCTGTACATGGTTAAAGACACATCTTCGGGCTAATAAAGTGTTTATTCCTAGAGCCTTGGAACACACAGCCCAAATACAATAGCAACGAACAAAATCAAGTCAGAAACAACAATATGAGATTCAGTTTGACAAACATTGGCGGGATGTTTAAAGGGAAAAGATAAAAACTAACATTGAGAAAAAAACAGGTGTCCAAACCCCTGCTCGCCGTGTGCTTTGCTGGTTCAGCTCGGTTTCCTTGCCTTTGCCATTCCCGATTAATGCCAAGTGAGCCTCTCCCTCCTTTCATCAAATCCTTATGGCCTTATGAACTCAGCCCCATTTTCCTTCCCTCCTCTTCCGCCATACTCAATCTTTGGGGAGATGTCTGTCTTAAACAAGGAGCCAGAGCACCCATGAGACCACTGATTACTTTGCAGACATCAGTATCAGTGTGTCAAACAAGTTCATCTATTTATTCAGGGCTTTGGGTCCATATGGGCGAGGCTGTGATGCAGCAGAAGAAATGCTGCTCACCCTCAACAAACCCTGGGACCACATTTAGATATGTACAAGTTTACAGTGCCCTCCTCTCCAAAGGTAGATGGCAACCATCTAAAGATTTTTATAGTAGAGCTTCATGCATAAGCTATGGCCATGCACTTCTTAGTGGTACTAAAGATCTCATTTCTCATTATTTAATAGAAAGATCACAGTTACTAAGAAAAACAGGGTCACACTAATAGTCCTCCTAATCTGTTCAGAATAGGTCCGTGATGTCTTCTACCATCAATGATCAAATTTCCATTATTCCACTCGCAAAGACTGATCACATAAGGGCCTATTTATGAGTGGAGAACAGGTAGTCCCTCTTCACATCCAGTCCTCTCCTTGGTCTGCTCTTTACAGTTCTCAGGCAATTTCCCCATTGGCCAACTCTTGATCATCACCATGACAACAGCTAGTAGCCTTTTAAAGGGTGTTAGCTAAGCAAAGGCAACAGGTATGTCATGGAAAGGAATAGTCCTCACAGGGGACAGCACTGGAGGGAAATGGGAAAGGCATGGGGGAAAGCTTAGGGACAGCCGTACAGGGAGAAGAGCAAAGGACAAAAATACTGGAAAGGACAATAAGGAAACTCCATGACAGAGCTGAAAAGGTAGACTCGATCTCATGGAGAAGGGGAAAAGAAAACAGGCACAAGAACGAGAAAGGTGATTGTAAGCAGGACAGCGGATGATTAGGAATTCCTGAAGGGCAGGCTGAGCTCATGGGAACTCTACAGGGCTTAGGGTCACCCCACACGACAGGTGACACTGGGACCCTAATGAGCTCTCACAGCGGATACGGGCAGAACATGAATCAAGACTCTTTGAAGGAACTATGGAAGACAGGATGGTGAGAAAGAAGGACAAGACAGCAAGGGAGGAAAACTGAGCTGAACTGGTGTCATCTAAAGGCAAACTCATCCAATCTAAGCAGACTGAGATGGAGCTATCCTGTCCTGCATGGTGTTTTAACAAAAATCTGGGTGCATTTGCAAGTGTGGTTTACTCACTGTGGAGGATCCCCTGTTTCTCTTCCTGAATACAGGCCCCTCAGCACACCAGGGCAGCTCCTCCCAGCAACTGAGAAAAAATGGATGGCCCTGTTCCCTTCTCTATGATATACTTCCTATCTACAAAGGAAGTAAAATGCCAAGAATTACATCAGGAAAACTGAAGGGAGGCAGGAAGGAGATGAAACCACAGAGAACAGCAGAAGCCACCCTCCATCCCTGAAAGACAGAAAAAGAGAGAGAAGACAAGGTGCCTGGGTGTGATCAAGCTTTACTAAATAAATACCAACACAAGATAGGGGAAAAATTGTCTTCAGAGAACACAACATTGATACCATCAAAATGATGTATCACATGACAGAAATATGATCAGACTTAGGCAAAGCATACTGAACAGTGTTGGAGGTGGGGGAGCCTCACTCGGAGGATACGTGCATCCCAAGCTCTCAGGCTCACACATATCACTCCAGCAAGCTTTAGACCATGAGCATGCCTTGCCTTTGTATCAATTTATTAAGAGCTTTTCACTATACATGCAAGCTTTCCATTTCTTATTAAAGCTTCTCACATATGTACATTTTAATATATTTCTTACTAGTTACATTTTAATAACCATTTTGAATAATTATTTGAAAATCCCACACAACTTATTTTGATCATATTAACCCACAACTCCTTCACTTAAATCCACCCAGATCTACTTTCCACTATCCCCCAAGTTCATATCTTCTTTTTTTATTTTAATAACCTATCTACCCCAATTGTGCTGACCATATAGCTGGCCTAGTGACTGGTGAGAATAATTAACTATGGCGTGTTCAGCCACAAATGGGACATTTATATCACAACCCCTCTGTGAAGCTCAGGTACCATCTCTAAAGAACAGATAGCAGGACTGTTAAAGCCGTAGACTGGGGAGGTTCAGAGCCGAGGACCAGGCAAGCCAGTGTCTTCTGAACACGACAGTACTGCTGCACTGTGGATGCCTACACAAGACCAGTAGGAGACCAAGACAATCTGTATTTTAGTATGGAGTAAATTTAGGGTTTTTTTTTTTGGTTTTTTTTTTGTTGTTTTTTTTCCCAGGTGAAATTCTAACTTATTATTAGTCAGCCATGTTTCTCCAATTTGATCTGCTATAGAAATCAGACATGGTTATAGTGAGATGTCCTTTGTCATGTGCCATGTGGAACAGTGTATTTCCAATGTGGAAATGCTACATAAAACACACATGAGAGAGAGAGGGTGGCAGGGAGAGAGAGGGGGAGGAAGTGATACA
>NC_022020.1:12987524-13011501 GCF_000317375.1 Microtus ochrogaster | reverse complement strand
TGGACATGAGCAATCAGAGCCCCATGCTCACTCCCAGATCTTGGAATCCTGAAGGCCTCTACTGGAAACCACTGTTCTGGGGGTTTGCCCAAGGTTGCTGCTAGTTCCAGTAACCTAACAATTGTTGTAACAGCTGTAACATTTCAAAATATTTCAGTGTTACAGAACACTGGAACTTCATGATTCCTTACTAAGTGCCTAATTGCTTATCTCTTTAGGGGAAACTGAGATTAAAATTGAAACATTTGATTAAATCTTGAAGGAATTAAGGCCTGGTATTTAATTTAATATTTACTTTAAAATCTTTAATTAGCAATTGTCATATTTTTCAGCTTAAACTATGAGTAAACTCTTCTATATTTTCACACTTTATTGCTAATGCTACAAAAGCCACTTAACTGTATTAGTTATTATCTATATGAACTGGTAATAAAACTCCTAATAGCTCCAACAGCACTACAATAATGGACTAGGTGTTTTTTTTTGTTTGCTTGTGTTTTGAAATAATATTAATTGTTATCCTTCTGAACTCTGCAGATTTATCTCTCTTTCCAACACTGCTTACCCTGGCTAGAGAGTGAACATTTGTAATACATTCCAAAACAATGCGTGATGAAAACTTGAACTGCTTTATCACTTAGTTTTTTTTTTCACCATCCCTACATTTTGCTTGGGAAACCCATACTCAAAAGGATCAGGATCAGCACTGAGGCAGATACAACTGACCAGATGTCAATCCCCTCTGTGGGAATCAGCCTGTCTCTGGGGTCAATCTTTACCGAGCTGTCCTTCTAATTCTATGTGAAATAGATGTTGGGCCCATGTTGTAGCTACATGTGAGATTGTACTTCACGCTCACACTCTGGGAGTTAAGTTGCTTTTCTCAAGTCTTTTCACTTCTCTGCTTCCTTTCACATTGTTAAGCAAAAAGGTTTCAAACACAACACGACTTTTCAGAAAAGTGACCCTTCATGACCCGGGATATGGAAGACATACACATCATCCATCCATTGGCTTTATTTTCATGGGAAGCGAACAAATTCACAGAAGTGGCAAATATGACATTGACTTCCCCAAGCTCATGCACTTCCAAAACAATCTCGTAACAGATGACCTCTGCAGACAACTATGGTCCAGTAGGAGGAGAAAAATCACATCTATATTTAGGGAGGAAAATGATGGGGGGCCATCAACTAAGGTATGAACTGAACTATGTGAAAACTAGGGCTGTGTTCAAGTACTTCTCTGATCCTAGATCCTAAGCCAGTCATTGAACGGTTTCCTTCAGAACTATTGAGTGTCTCTCAAATGGAAAACTCATTTTATGTGTCTCTAAGATAAACACATTAGACCCGATGTCCACTTGAAGGTTAACATTTTCGTCCCTTGATCCCTACATAAAACCTTCTGAGAGCAATTACTTACTTGACTGAAAAAACAAAACAAAACAAAACAGCTTTCACAATTTAGAAATCATTTCAGAGTTTACTTTGTGTGATCCTAAATGGGTATCAATGGCCATACTCCTTCCCTGCCTTTGTCAGCATTAGTGTATCTTCCCTAATCCACGCTGTCAGCTCACTCCAGGGTTCAGATGTTAGAGGCCTTGTATCCTGGGTGAAGGATTAAGGAGTTGAAGCTACAGGGAACTTCCACATAGCATATACTATTTTATTTGTCTGCATAAGGCACATTACTTTAATTTTTAAAACCACTCTGTGAGATGCACAGAACACACACACTTTCTCACACAAACATTTGTGGAAATCTGCAGGGTTGAATTAACAGGCTCAGGACAATAACTACGAAGTGGATGAACAGAGCTTACACAGACAGTGACAGAAATGACAAAAATGACTGAATTGGGAAAAGCAGCTAACCCTTACGAAGGAACACTTGTGTACTATGTCCTCAAGTATACTTTCACACTGTAAGAACAGACACCAGAATTCCTATAGTTTCTTTTCCTGTTTATACTACACAAAACTTCAAATGAGCCAATGATTTGGTTATAACTACGATTTAGATCACCAGCAGTATTCATATGAGAAAATAAATCATATCAAATATCACAGCACTTTGCCAAATGCCCTGTGTCCACAATTCAACAAGGTTGTACTCAACTCCTAGCTTATTTGGTTCCTAATTAAGAGTTTAAAGATGATGCTTACATTTTCTGTTCTACTTGAATGTGTTTTATGGGGAAATTACATGCTGCAGCAGTATTTATGAGTGTGTGATATAAATAAACAAAGAATATATAATGAAACTATCCCTGAGAATCAACCCTACTGTCCCCCACAGCAGCATGGCGACAGTATGTTTCAAAATCCCACAGTAAGTAGCTGGACAAAGCTTCTGGATGCTGGTGTCTACTATTTCTACCAGCTAAGACTTCCGCAAGCACATGGCATTTTCCAAACCTGAGTCTTTATAACTGAGACATTCAATACCAGATCCACCTCACAGGACTTCTCCAGCCATCTTACACTTAAGATTCGCCATTCCTTTGAGCCCTCAGATAATGGCTTAGGCAGTATGCTTCCTCAGTACATCTGCCAAACCTGTCACTAATTAGTGTACCTGCTTAATGATATTCTTTCCAACACGCTGCAAGCCCCATGAGATCAAGGACCTTGGTCCTCATGCACGTCTACCTCCCTAGACTGTAGCATTGCTAAATAGGTTTCAAAAAAAAAAAAATCAAGGCCAAGATAATTTGCAGAGAGGGTTTGATTAATTCTGTGTTTGGGATATTTTATAGAATAATGATGTAGGTTATGAGTTTCAGAGTCAGATAAACCAGGATCCCCCAAGCCACTGATGCTAGATAATATGTTTAACCCCCTGAGTCTCAGTTTCTTCACTTTCATTCACTCACATTCATAAAAATGTCCTGAGGACTGAGTGGGATAATGAATGGGAAGCACTTATAATTTCAATGAGCCAAATGACTTCCTACAGCAATGACAGCTAATAAGCTGACACCATTCGAGGGGAGGCACATTGTGCTTAGCCTTGAAACACAGATTTTGTCAATACTTTACCCGACACCAAAAAAGTGGGGGAGCTCTAAGAAAATTATGAACAATAGGTATTATTACGTTAGGCAAATCCTCTGAGCCCTCATCCTCTGGACATGGCCAAACAAGATTCACAAGGGACCCTGCAATGCATAGTTCCTAGTGTCACCATGGCAGGTGTGATGTTTGCATTTTACAGAAAAAGAATGAAGAGGGAAAGACACTTAGAAGGTACAAACAAAAGTGATAATGGTTGTTTAAATGGTCATACACACAGACACACAGACACACACACACACACAGAGATTAAATATAATCTGTATCAAGAAATAAATCTTTTATAAGCAAGCAATTGTCCTACAACAGAACTCTGCAGCCAGTCTACTCTTTGTGGAGTGTACTGGTTACTAAAACACCTTTTCTGTGCATCAAGCAAAATTTCTGCTTTCATTTTACATCTTCCAAATAGTCTTGATACATTTGAATATACTAGAATTATGTAATTTAAAATTATAATCACTGTCTAAACATGAAATCTTAAAAACATTTTTGGGCTAAGTTGGTTAAGTGTGCTGGCTGTTCTTCCGGAGGATCCAAATTTGGTTCCCAACATCCACTTTGGGAACATCACCTTTGTTTATATCTCTAGCTCCAGGGGACCTGATGACCTCTTCTAGCCTGTGGGGGGGGTGGGGGGAGGTGTGTGGGTGTGGGTGTGTGTGCACATGCACATGTTCGGGCACACACAAATCTCTAAAACCAAATAACTACTGAACAACTTCACAAATAGTTTCCACTAATTCTATTAGTCACACAATCTGCTATTGTGCAATTTTAACATCACTAAGGTTAGTTTTTAGGTTAATGGAAGTTTATCTTCTCTCATCAATGACATATAAAAATATTTTGAGTTTCTACCATCCAAATCACCTTCATTCTATAATCTTTGTTTTCCGACATCACAAAAATGTACACCTTTCAGAATAATACTCATTAAAATACAACTAAGTCCTATGAGAAATAAATTGTTTTGTTTAATAAGTAGGTAATAGAGGGAAAGTATAAAGCCACATCTGTCTCTTTATGGGCACATGACTACAAGCTAGTGACACCTGCTCTTGTCAGCAGCCATCTCATGAGGACACTTCTAGGTCTTTTGAACTTTGCACCTGAGATTCTAAAGCTACAGTCAGAAAGCGGTGATATATTTTCCCAAACTGACTGACATGTCTCTATCTATGTTATATGTGTGTATATAAATGCATTCTGCAACCTACGTGTGTTGGTTTAAATATTTACGTAGCCTCTCAAATCTTACTAGTCACAAATATTCCTATCCAATGTAATTACTAAATTACCCCCAGAAATCTCCTCCACAAGACTGCCGTGGACCCAGAAGAAAACCTAGAAAAACGAGCCACTGATCCTGGGTAATTTTATTCCTTTACTGCAGTCTATTGGCTTAAGCTTATAACGTTCCTCTGCAGCCATTGTGCGGTCCAGCTGTCCAGTCTCCCTTTTCATCCTGAGAGACCCACACGCCTGGCACGAGTGGCAGGATGCACACCGCTGCATCACTCACAGCGGACTCAAGCGGGATGAGAGAAAACAAAGTCTGTGGCTGCCGTGGGGGATCTGCTCCAAACCTATCATGATCACTCAATCAATATTCTTGGATATAGATGTTCAATCTGCTGCAGTCATTTAATTATACTATCTGCCAGTTCATAATTGTCCACTGCCATCACTCCTAAAAGAATCTCACAATAGAATCAAGTCAAATAAGTGGCAGGAATATAGCTCTAACAGGCATATCTTCCTGATGTGTAAGTCTAATAATCCTATCAAAAGTAAATTAATTTAGTTTGACATGAATTAGCTGAGAGAATTCATCATGCCTTCCAGGGATCTTAACTTCCATTTGTAAGTGCTTACAGCCATCTGTTTAATAATTTCTAGAATTTTACTTAGAGTTGAGATAAGGCTTAATAGTTCTGATTTTAAAAAGTTTAGCCTTCTTATTTTCTTAAAAATACCAGCGGCCTGGGGAGGTGGCTTAGTAGGTAAAATGTTTGTGGCACAAGTCCAAGGATGGCAGTTCAAATCCCCATAGATCTAGACATAGAAGTACATGTCTGTCGTCTGTTCCTGAAAGGAGACCAGAGACGGAGACAGCAGAATCCATAGACGCTTGAGGACCACCTAGCTTGTACACAATGGTGAACAGCAAAAGGTCATGCTTTAAATAAAGTGAAAGGCAAGGATCAAAACTTGAGGCAGTCCTCTGACTTCCATTAATGTGCATCAGAACATGTGATTCTGTACCCACTCATATAAGCATGTGTATACATATATACATATAGTAAGTGTGCACGCGCGCGCGCGCGCACACACACACACACACACACACACACACACACACACACACACACACACACACCTTTTAAAACCTAATAGCAAATAGTGAAGTTACTCTGTATCAGGCCTCATGTGGCCTCGTTTAGTCCTTGTAATAATATCTCCATCACATACAGCCATTATCAACCTCAGTTTTAAAATGACAGGTAAAAATTTGAGAAGGTTTGCTTGCAAAGAGGCTCACTGAACGTCATCAGGACCTGACACTGATGCTCGGCAAGCACTTCATCTTGAATGTGGTTGTGTGTACTTGGAATCCCAGTGCAGAGACACATGGGGATCCCTGGGGCTTGCTGGCTAGCCACTCTAGCCAGACCAGCAAGCTCCAGTTTCAGTGAGGGACCCTGTCTCACACACTGATCTCTTCTTGGATCTCTGGCAGCCTTCTCCCCATAGGCCATCAGTAAATTCCCTCATTGTTTCTCATTCCCTCGGCAGCTAGTGTCACATCCCTCAGCGTTGCTTCCCTTGCTAGAGCTCTTTTTTAAGAAAAATGCACTGATTGGACAAAGAAACACAAGACGGAATGTTTCAAAACTGAGAAATACTGTCTGATGATGCAGTTTCTCTGATGGGGCTTGAGTCTTGTCCTAATATCAAGACCATTTTAAAGTGGAGATCTGGCAACTCAAATTAGGTGAGTGAAAGAATAAGAGTCTATCCGAATCAGCTAAAGGTTTCCTATGTCTAAAGTAACAGAATTGTCTCAAGCCAAAATATTCATGGCCTCTGGTAGAAATATCCTCAGTGAGAAGTTCCTAAATCAAACACAGACCATAACAAGCTATATTGCATGACCTCTCATAAATTATAAACATGACACAAAATACAATGGGAAATATCAAGCGAACCAATCCAGATTGATCTTCCCAAGATCTAACATGATTAAACGTTGAAAATATGTTCTAATTACAGTTTGCTTACATTACTAACTATGGATATAATTCTAAAAACAGATGATGGGCTTAGGAGATTATCACATATGTGTGCCCACGAGGAGATGAGAGGTTGTACATGTGGATTTAGACCACAGAGGAGTCCATATTCAAAGTCAGCCACTGAACAGGTGTTGTTTTGAGGTGGAAATTTCTGGAGAATTTGAGAATCATTAAAATGTGCTAGTGTTAATAGTAGCATCTCAGAGTTATCTAGGGAAAGGGAACCTCAAATGAAAAATCATCCCAACCGGACAAGCCAATGGCCATGTCTAGGAAAGATTTTCTATACTGATGCTGAGTGTGGGAATTCCCAGTTCACTGTGGTTAGCATCATCCCATGACAGGCAGTATGGACTGTAAGAAAACTAGCTCAGAGAGAGTCAGTGAGCAAGCAACATTCTCCCACGGCTTGTCCTTCCAGACCCTGCCCTGCAGCCCTCAGCAATGGACTGAGACCTGGAAGTGTAAGCAGAAGAATGCACTTCCTTCCCCTAAGCTGCTTTTGATGAGAGTGTGTTACACAGCAACAGAAAAGCAAACTGGCCCTTACATCAAGCAGTCAGATGGAGAGCGATTAAGGAAGTCAAGTGATGTTGACCTCTGACCTAAACACAAACAACATTTAAACAAACCAACATCCAAATGTATACCATGCCCCCAAACACACCCAAAAATCAAATCAGCATTCATGCCACATGAAAATGCTGAGCATTAATTAATACTACTGAGGAAAGCAAACAAAAGGAGCTGAAAGTGATGGTGTATGCTGCTTCCTGACTTCTGGATACTTTTAACATTTACTTATTTCTTTTTTATGTGTATGGGTGTTTTGCCTGCTATGTGCCTATGGACCACATTGCATGCAATGCCTGAGGAAGTCTGAAGCCATCAGATCTCCTGGAACTGGAGTTGCAGAGAGCTGGAAGTCAGTGAGTGGGTGCTGGAAATTGAACTCAGATCCTCTAGAAGAGCAGCCAATGCTCTTAATCACTGAGCAATTTCACTCGTACCATGACTCTGTATTTAAATATATAAATGGCTCTTAAATTATTTAATTTATATGCTTACAAAAACTAATAAAGTAAGTTTATTACATTATTTATATAGCATACTAATTATCCATATATTGTGTTGGTTTTGTAATGATTAATAGCTAATTTGAAATCAGTTCCCAATATAAGCAGACGTGAACACTCTGAAACGGAAAGTCATATTCCATACACCATGATACACAGTAGAGAACAGGAAATCGAGGTGGATCGACTTGTCTCTGAAGCAAACGTCAATCTTCATTCAGTCTAAGTCAGGGAAACGCCTTAGCATTACTCCTGAGCACTGGTCTGAAATGACGCAGCATTCAAATGCATCTGCCGGAAAGAATTAGCAGGAAGATGGATCTTCAGATAATTACATAAAGTAACTGTTATATGGGATTATGTGATTCCACCCACTTATATGTTGACAGAGGACAAAGATAATAGAGCTTATGATGCTGCAGTTCACAGTGGGCTTTAATCGTGACTATTGCATCACACACCACAAGCAATTCACGAACAACTATTTACCAAGCATAACCACACACCGTAATGAAATAAATCTCTATAGACCCTGGCTTAACTATAATCAGGGAAAGGAGGGGAGCATCACAGGAAAGAAACAAGGCAACTGTCCTTCAACCCCACTCAAAATGAGTTCTCATCTAAGTACGTAGAAAGGGTGCCTGAGTAACATGACAACTGCCATGAAGTGTGATCAGCATGGAAGCTGAGTTTGTGTGTTCACTAGGGTATGCCCACGCTTCACTCAGGGCAAGTTCTTAAAAGAAGCTTGCCTAGTAAATGAAAAGATAAGCATATAACTAAGAAGAACTGATGGCTCAATTTGTTTGATACACCTTCCGAGGGTGTCTTTTCCCATTTCCATCCGAATGAGAACTGCCATGTTTGTGTACTTAAGACATGACTAACAGTCGAATAGAGACATGGCTGCAGTAGGGTACCAGGGGAGGACCAGTCCTTGACCTTCTCCGCGTATGTGAGTCAAAACATTTGGACAATGATGTCATGGGATAGCAAATGGAATCACAGTGCTCATGTTCCTCTCTATGTGGACAAAAGAGGCTCAGAAAATAAGTCTACTGTGTGTGATCGGCAATGGGAATTTTAAAGACAATTCTTATATGCTACATTCTCCACCAGGTACTTTAGTGCTATCCAAGTTTTCCAGTCCTCTCTGTCTTCAGCTGGTTTCTAGTGCTGCCATTTAAGTCACGTGCTGGGAAGATGAAGACTGCATTGACAGGAGCACATGACAAGGAGCATTGCTTTAATCATCAATCATCCAAGTCATCAATATTTATTGATATGAAACATGGCTAGGTCTCATTAAAGAAACAACGAAGTATCAACACCAACACAAGACTCATTATGAAATCAAATAGCTCCAAGCCTCCCTAAGCTGGTTTTACAAGCCGAGTTCCGCTTGCCACCAGGTTGAGAGCTAATTGCTCTATAATATCTCTTTTTAGCACCAGTAGGAACTATATAGAAAGAGTTAACTATATGCCAACTCGGAATTAGCCCCTGCAGAAAGTCCTTCTCACACTGCTCCTACAGCTTGCCATTCTTTAGTCAATGGCACTCAAAGATAAATTGTACTGGATACCGTTCTCTTACACCCACCCAGCTACAGACAGTGAGCATGGGTTTCTCAAGGAACCAGTTCCCCCAGTACAAGCTATCCACAGAAAAATTTTGAGAGTGATAATAATTAGTCTTTTTTTTCCAAGCTTTATCTAACTGCCTAATGTCAGGCATACAGAGCATGTTAGATGGTTATCTCTGCCCATATCTATGTAGGGTGGATGATGGGAAACCGAAATGGGAAGATGAAATTTGGTGGTTTGGCCCTAACAGTGAGAGGTGGGCTTACATAAGAATCATGACTAAGTGCCTGCACCAATGTACAAAGAGCAATATTTTTGTATATAAGGAATTTGCTGTGAAAATTAATGCCTTCTGCAATAAACTATGCCAGTATTGAAAATTAAAGTACAATGTAACATGTCAGGGGTTGTGTATTTGTAACTCCACCCATCCTGAGAAAATTCCCTGGTGTAGAGTCCTCGGGTGGGCTATGGGCTTCTTGAAGAGGTGGAGGCTGTTTATCTGAATTAGTTATGGTCAATAGGGAGTCTATCAGCAGCTACTGAATGTCGTCTACTGTATCTAGGGAAGAATGGGATTGAAAGGGAGAAGTCCAAGGACAGTGAGCGCTCTGTGGACAGGAATCCCTGACGCAGACTGATGAGGAAATGAAGCCCGTTAGTGGGAATGCTTCTTGACTAACTCTCATCTCAGACAAAGGGGCAGAACTTGGGAAGGGTGGAGGTAGGGAAGCAGGGCATGAAGGAAGGAAGGGGAGAAGGGAGAAGAGAGGGAGTTGGATTCACAGTTCTTGTTCTCCTCTTCTATCTGGCTGCACCTTTTCAATGCGACACACATTTCTTTTTTCTTTTCATGGAAACCTGAATACACTAAAAATGTCCCAGAGCCCCTTTTCTATCTCAAATATCTTGGAATTCAATTCTGGCTAACAATATTGCTCTATTCTTGCTGGATCAAAACTGTTCCTCTTCAGAAGACAGATGGAAAGAAAAGCAATTATTTTATAATGCAAAAATATAAACAGAATTATCTAAGAAGGAACACAGAAGCATTTTCCTAGGAATAAACAGTTCTCTATTATTTTCTGGCTGAAAATATCCAAGTGCAAACACTAGAAAAATACTAAAAATTATATTAACATGATGCAGGAAGAAAAGAAGGCTTAGCCTTGTATATCTAATCTACTTCTTAAATATGTAATTAAACATTTAGTGTCTCATAAACAAAAGTAGGAAGTGGTCTAGAATAATAACTGGTAAGCTACAAAACCTGTATCTCTCATTATAAATCAGGATATATAATGTATATACAATATATAATTGCCAGTGTATCTCAATAAATACTAGTCTGTACATAAGTCTATCTGTAACCAAGATCCAGGGTAACTACAAGTCTAGCTTGCCACTGGTTCCTGCCGTTCATATAGCTGGGGTAGAAATGGATAAATCAAACACAGACCCAAAAAGATCTTCAAACCAGGAGTAACAGAATACGATTATGGTCATACCTCACTTGAAGACAGCAAGAAGTAGATCCTATCAATCGTTCTCAAGGAGGCAACATTGAAGAACTGGTCATCACTAAGAAAATGCTTCACTGTCCATGCACTAAAGGCAAAGATTTTCTTAGTGACTTTGTAGAAGATAACCTTTTTCTTTGCATGCAGATGGTTTTGGTCAACATAAAGGTATGTGCACAACATATGATGGGAAGAGTTATAAGAAAGTGGTTATTTCTGCAACATTCTTGCTTTCTGTATGATAATCCTCATGAGGCCAATCACTCATTGCACTATAATTGTTTATCCTTCATACCTAGCACTAAAACCAAAAAATTTCATGAAAACAATTATGTGAACAAACTCTATTTAAGGAAGGGCTTCATTGTCTACCAAGGTTTTAACAAACAACAAAAATAATGCATTTAATTTTCAAGAATTTATTTCATACTAGGAAGCTGGAGTCAATAGCTGAGAATTTTAAAAACCCAAAAGTGGACTCATTAAAGATAGAAATCAACTACAGTATCTGATCTTACCCATGGCAGTTTTCTTTTTCCTAGCACTGCAGGCATCTACTCCCTATTTAGTTCTTTGAGCTTGGCTGGTAATGATGGTATGAGCACAGTGATAAGACCAGTTACAGACATTTGGGGACACCAGGGTAAGGAGATACTGTTTTCATCTATTTCATGCCTTTGTTTATGTTATTTTTTTTCATTTTCTCTTCTAAAGATCAAGGTAGATCTAGAATCTAGGTGGGGTTTTTTTCTGTTTAAATATAGCGGACAATGAGGACTACTGAGAACTCAAGAACAATGGCAATGGGTTTTTGATCCTACTGCACGTACTGGCTTTGGGGAGCCTAGGCAGTTTGGATGCTCAACTTACTAAACATGGATGGAGGTGGGAGGTCCTTGGACTTCCCACAGGTCAGGGAACCCTGACTGCTCTTTGGCTGATGAGGGAGAGGGACTTGATTGGGGGAGGGGGAGGGAAATGGGAGGCGGTGGCGGGGAGGAGACAGAACTTTTTTATATATAAATAAATTAAAAAAAAATAAACCACAGTAAGCAAGTCTGCCCAGAGCTCAGTGAATCAGTACCATCCATGGTAAACTCAGCACCTTCACCTCTCTCTAGCTAAGAAGTAAGCTGGGGAATTTCCACAAAACTGCGAGAAAAGCCAGAAATGTTCTGACTCTCTGTATCTGACTCACTAGGCAATGGGAGAAGAGACATGTTACTGAATGAGTAGCAGAATATGCCAGCTATATACTGTAGGATCCACAGACTCCCACACAGTAAAGAGCCCTTATCTGACTCATCAGGTTTCTCACCACTCATAGAGAGGAGCATGGATTCACTCCAGGGAGAAGAAGGGACTATTATCTGAGGTTATTTTAGCATCCTCTGATGGCCATGGTTAATTCAGGAATGAGGGGCAGCATTTTGGACAGTGAAAACAAAAGTTTCCTGTATTCAGAAAGTACCTGGAAGTCTCAGTCAAGCATACTTCAGTGTGTTCAGACTTAAACACACCAGATCCGAGATGGTCCAAATTATGCTATAAATCTATGCAGAGATTACTTGCAGGTAACTCTAAAGAGATTCGTCTGTGGGGAAGAACAGAACAGAAACCATCTACAGCAAACTCTGGCCTCTAAGTTAGGAAAGTTGGGTTTCAGTAGAAACACACCAAAGGAATGTCAAGTGTTTTTACAAATCTGTATCAACTCTGACATGGTTAGTACAAGATCAAGATCATAAAAATAATATCAGAAATGCTATGTGAGTTTGTACAACCCTACATATAATTCACTCCTGTCCTACTTACAACTGAGTTAACCCACTATTAATGCAACCAAGGAGATGGCACTCATAGTGTTTCTGAAGCACACCTGCTGTTTACCTTTCCTTGATATCAAAAATGTACTTCCTTTTTGTCCCTGTGATCTCTCCTCTCTGCCAACCAATCATGCTACCTTAATTCTGGCCACGAGCCTCCCAACCAATCAAGGACAAATGAAGTCTTCCCTGGGATTGACATTTTAAAGCAATGTTTCCAGGGCAAGGAAAAAGGGAAAGAGAAAAGGTGTGCTTGATAGCAGCACAGCTCAGCTTAGAGGTTGGAGGTGTGTAGGGCCCAAACCAATCTCATCTTCTCTCAGACACCGAGGAGAGGATCAAATAAATACCTTGATGGCATTCTCTAACCTCTAACCATTTCCAGCTGAAATCTATACCCAGATTTCTCAATTACATGAAACCAGTCTGGTTTAAACTTATCTAATTCACAACTCAGAAAAACTTAAGTAACCATTTAATTCTTTGAATTTCTGGTTTTGTTTTTTGTTTTTTCCATTTGGAGTATGAGTGATAATCCAAGTGTCTCCCAGGTTTGTTTACAAGATTCAGCATTTTAATAAATGTAAGTTGTGTACTTCAGTGTCACACTTTTTTTGGGGGGGTGGGTTTTTTTTTTTTTTTTTTTTTTTTTTTTTTTTTTTTTTTTGTTTTTTTGTTTTGGTTTGGTTTGTTTTGGTTTGGTTTTCAGGGTTTCTCTGTAGTTTTGGGGCCTGTCCTGGAACTAGCTCTTGTTAGACCAGGATGGCCTTGGCCTCGAACTCCCAGAGATCCGCCTGCCTCGGCCTCCCAAGTGGTGGGATTAAAGGTGTGTGCCACCACCGCCCCGCCAGTGTCATACTTTTAAACACCCAATAACTGGTTTTAGTGAGGCAACACTATTGATTGGTAGTAGATACACTGTTCATGAGTCAGTTCAGCTTCTCATCACTGTAACAAATGCTTAAAGTTACCAACTTGTTAAAATGAAAAAAAAAAAGTTATTTTGGCTCATAATTTTAGAGGTTCCAATTTGTCACTGATTGGTCCCTATAGCTTCTGGACCTGTGGTCATATAGCATGTCACAGTGGGCATGGCAGAAGATTCTATTGAACTGACAGTGGAAAACAGAGGGGAAAGGAGACCTGAGTCAAGTCCTGTTTGAGGGCATGCCTGTCCTTGGACTAAGGTCTCCCATTAGGCTCCACTCTTAAAAGCCCTACCACCCCCACCACGGATTGCAGATGAGCTTCCAATACATGGTCCACTAGAGTATGATCCAGGTCAAAGAGCAGCACTGCACTTTAGTGACAGTAATGGCTTGCAGTAACTAAAAAAGTGAAAAAATTGCTTCCAGTGTGAATGCTGGACTCTCAAAGGATGCAACACTAAGGTCATTGGTATTTTATTTGCATGTACAAAAATGATTTTTACTTTGAAAATATTTTTAATTTGTTCATAACTAATATTTATTATTTATTAATTCACTATTTATAAATGTTGTTTTTAATAATTAATTAATAACTATTATTGATATTTATTTATTACACAATTATTTTCATCTGAAAGTATTAAGGCCTATCTTAACTGTATCTTATTAAAATAACACACATAAAAATTTTAATTTTGGTTACAATATTTCAACTGAATTGTCCAAATTTACATTTATAAAGATTAATCTCATTTGAGACCTAAGAATTATTCTCTTTCCTTCCTTTTCTTTCTTAAAGCCATTACCTAAAGGTCATGGTCTGTATCTTATTTCATTCACATTGTACCCAGCATATTAATGTGGGAATGAGAACTCTCAAACCATCAAATTATACTAATTCTGAAATAGGAAGTGACACTAGAGAGCTAGTTGAATCCAGACACAGACGTTTAAAATCCATACACTATGAAACTGATTCTTGGAAGGTCTGATCTGTTTGAACACCAAGAGCTCAGCCGTGAAACGGAGAAACACCTTCAGAGGACATGTTGTAAGGAGCCTGAACTCAGCTGGAAACTTAAAGCGCTCACTCGATCAGCTCCTTAGAAATACCTTCTTTGAATTAGTTACTTAGTTCAGGCAGGATCAAAACCAACTCAGTCAATAGTGTATCACCTGGGAAAAAAACTATAAAGAAGAAAGTAGAAAGAAAAAAAAAGATACTATATTGCAAAAATTACAAAACGTGTTGAAAATATGAAAGAATTTCTTCAAGAGAATGGTCTAAATTGTTATCAAATAAAAAGAAAGGAAACTGTGTGGGGAGAGGATTAAAAAAAGAGGGAACAACAAGTCCAAAGTCAAGATAAAGTGTGGAGAACACGATGAATCCTGAGATCTGTGGAAAGCCAGCGGCCAGAGGGTGCAGTAATGAAGCAGGGACTGTATAAGGAGACAGGCCTAAAGGCCCTGAGATGGGAGCGTTCTCCATTAGCACCTCCAGACTGACTGGAAGTTTACCCTTCTCCATGTAGTTATGTATCCCAACAGGCCTTGTCTAGGGACTTCTCTGTCGAGTCCCCTCGCCTGCTAACTTCTGGATAGCTTCGCAGAATGAAGTATGTCAGAATGTCTCCCTACATAGCTTCTCCTTGTAGGCTGAAGGCTATGCTCTGTCACCCGAGGTCACAATTTTCATCACATAGTCTTGTCGTAGCAATATCACTTCACTTCATGTCAGTCATGACTCCGTTTTTCTTAACCCTGTAAGCCTATGGATTAGAACAACTTCCTGATGCTATCTATCCCTGATATTCTGCATGACCATGGCTATCTTCTTCTACTGTGTCCTAACTTTCTTCATCACTCCCTTAACAGAATGCCAGCTATTTATATCAGGGATTAAGACGGACTCAGTAGAGATACCATGAACCAATTTTCCTTCGAAATAAGTGGCTAAGATAAGACAGAAGCTCCAATGAATTACAACCACTTGTAACTACAGTTCCTACAGATCTGGCATCATCTTCCAAACTCATGCATAGAGAGCACATAAACACACCAAGACATGCATATGCACATTCATATATATATATAGTAAGTTTAGAAACCTCTAAAAAATAATCTGTTGTGATAAAAAAATGAGTGATATAAAGAAGGAAATGGGACTTTGATTTGGGAGGCAGGATAATACAAATGGAAGGAAGAAAGGAAAGGAAGTGTAAATGACACTAAGGATGTTTGTAAGTGCCATAGTGAATGTTTCTTATGGAAGACACCTCATACTACAGACACATAACTCAGGGGACTCCATCTGGGACTGACCTGGAAACCTCCTCCTGGAGGAGTAGTCTCATGGTATCTAAAGCTATGCAAGCTGCCCGGGGAGGAAAGCAATCAATGTTCCTCCCCAACCCTGCCCAGCTGTAAAGCCTATGAACCAAAATGACTAGTCTAGCAAGATATTCCCAGTGGTGCAATAGTAGCCCATTTATCTGGGAGGTAACCAAAGCTGTCTAATTGGAGTTGAGGCCTTCTCAACAGGAAGGAATGCATACCTGGTACTGTCAACCTAGCAAACTGCCTGTGGCTGAGAAAGTCACCAATCTTAGAGCTTGGAGAACCTATTCCTGCCACTTTCTGAAAACAGCATAATTTTTAAATACATTCTAAATAAGAATATTCCAATTGTCCTTATTCCCACAATAAGTATAGCTGTTCTTTACCCTGCATCTAAGGAGTTTCTTTTTGCAGATGGATACTATTACAGAAATCCACAAATGGCCAAAATGCAAAAAAAAAAAAAAAAAAAAAAAACAAAAACAAAAAAAAACCCCACAGATGTTGGGGATACCCAACCACAACTAATTAATTTACAGCACAATCCCAACACCTAAGACTTAGGGAAAACCCTAGAAGAGAGAGCAGAAAGATTATAGAAACCAGAGGACCAGGACGTGTGTGTGTGTGTGTGTGTGTGTGTGTTTGTGTGCGCGCGCGCTGTAAAATTTTGTCTTTTGTAGAGGACAAGGAAGCCTTATCCAGGAAATCTCCACAATATGGTAGCTTAAACAAGACTGGAACAAGGCAACACTAGGTGACATGCCAACAAGAATGGGAAAATTTCACAATGCTCTACCTCAAAATAAAGAGGAAGAAATAATAAATGACTCCTGAGAGAGGAAAAATAAAACTTCTCCAGTGATGATCCCACTGATAGGTTATCCAATCCTAAGCAATCAGCTCTAAGCATGCATACATATGTGGGATATAAATTATATATATATACTGCCTGTTTGTATGTATGTACATATATGTAACAGTAATAAAGAATAAGAGATCATGAATTTGAGAAGGAATGGGGACATGGGAGAGCAGGAGGAAGAAGAGGAAGGAATGGGAATAATAGAAATACAGAACTCATGTATTGTATTCTAAAAATTTAATTAAAGTAAAAAGCTATAAAATTGCAGAACTCTGTGATAAGGTTGCTAAAAGGAAAAACTATAAGGTCTTAACAATGACAAGAGTTTTCAGCAACACAACTGTAAAGCTGGTGTGGCTTTCATGACAAGAGGAAAAAGTGAACAGGAGTTTCTGAGACGAGAGGTATGCAAAGACAATGAGCTCAGTGTTCCTCATCTGAACGTCCTTACTGCCATGAAGATATAAACAGATATATTTCTACCACAGGGGCCAAAGGGGCCATATACCTCCCCAATCACTCCCTAGCAGATAGGGTATAGCCATGATACCTAGAGTCTGCCTGTTAGAAATTTCTGCCTAATCACTTGAGCCTTGAATATATGATGAAAACACAGATGTTTATGACATTTTCATGATCACCTGCCACAGCACAGAAGAAAGTGACAGCATTGAGTTACAATAGCAACCATCAACAAGGAAAGCACCTCCACAACACTATGCCAAATAGAGTATTCCTTAAGCATGACCTTGTCTGTGTGCCCTTCTTGTCCACTCTCTGTTGATCCTTGATTTTTATCTTCCACGAGAATTATATCATATGAATTATTTCATTGCTCCTCTCATGCCCATTTTTCCACATAGTTGTCAAAATTGGTTTTCTCATTTTGAAATCTGTAACTATGTCTGATAAAGTCAACACATTCATCAGTGCATCCTGTTCAGGATTAAGGAAGTTGTTTTTATATTGCCCTTATATAATCTTTCATATATCCATAATCTACAAGTGCTAAGCCTATTAAATATTAAGGGAATCTATAAAAAGACTTAAAAGAGCTTACACTCTAGTAAAAATACACTATATTAAGTTCTATATGAAATTGTAATTCATAGGACAAATACATTCTAAGTACCAAACAGAATAAAAACAAATGTACAAGTTAACATTGAAGTAAGAGCATTAAAACCTCAAAACTTTAAGGATGAAAAGAATATGGAACAACTCCCAGACTCAAAAAGAATATTACCTAAAAAAGCATAACATGCTCACTGTATGTCAGGTGCCATATTCACTTACACATGAACATAAGAGACATCTCTAGCACAAAGGTTAATTTCCATTGACTTTTATAGCCAGCTAAACTATCACAGGAGTGTCTTATGGGATTTCTTCATTCTGCTAAGTTTTTCTACTGCTTTTAAGTGAGAGACAATACTTCAAGGAAACTATTTGTCTACCTTTGTATCAAAGTGTGGCTATATTCATATTCAGTTTATGATTAGAGGATTTTTAAAAAGGATTTGAGTGACCCAAAGTGAAGGCATCCCTTTATTCATTCTTTCCTATTGCTGCAATGTCATGTGAATCTGTGTATCAATAAGAATCTGTGTATATCAATGGGAAAATGACTTCCTTAGTTAAGTTTTTCCCTCAAAGCATGGAGACATGATCTAAATCACCAGTATTCAAGTCAAAGCAGCAGGCACCTTATTCCCAAGTCTGGGAAGGTGAAGATGGGATGATTCCTGGGACTGGCTGCTTAGTCTGTCAAGTGAAATCCGAAAGGAGTAGGTAGTGACAGATTGTTTCTCAAAAAAAGAGGTAGCACATTATACTTACATGCATTTATAGAGAGACATATACTTACATACATATAAGTGTGTGTGTGTGGATAGATAGATAGATAGATAGATAGATAGATAGATAGATAGATAGATATGAAGAAACAATGAAAAATAGGACATATATTTTAAACAAAGGTTTGGTGGGAAAAAAGGAAAGTGAGAAATGATCTAATTATAATCTCAAAAATAAAAATATAATTTAAAAATAATATAGAGAGCACTATACAGAGAGACCCTATATTGATCTATTGCCCCCATACACATACACACATACTTAAGAACAAACACACTTACATATACACACAAAATAAATTTTAAAACAGCAAAACGACAATGTTTCATATATATTTTAAGCAATGGTCTATTATAGATTGTGTGTTTAGACCCAGAAGGCTACAGATTAATTTTTTTAAAAAGAGTAAAATAAAAACTTACATTAACGGTCTTAGAAAGAAGAAGTATAGCAGAAGAAATGTTGTTGATTATAGAAGTTGAAAAATAAACGTAACTAATTTAAAAGAAGACTAATTTCATTTTTAAGAATAAGAGAAACCCAAGAATACAAAAAAAAATGCTAAACTACAAGAGAGTTTATGTGGCATATAACACACAGACCATGCTAATTTCTGCATATTTTCAAGGAAAACAAACATGCATCACTTTTACAACAGCCCTACTATATTGAAAGTGGCTCCGTATGGCTGGCTGGGCTTTAGCTTAAAAGCAATCACAAAAGTCTTTAGGCAGAGGACTCAGTCATAGCAGATCTATTCCTGGAATATTCCTATGCAGCTTCAGGGAGACTTGGAAGAGATTAAAGACCAAAAAACCTAGTTGGAATGTCAAAACTAGACAAACCATAATGAATAAACGGAAGTTCAAGGCTTAGATACACATGTATAAGTCCCTTTAAGACAGGCATATTGTTACACTCTCCTCCTGTGCATGGCACATTTGTGCGAAGTATTCAACAAATGTTTTGATGCACCTGACAAATTTCATTTGAAGGGTCCACAGTACTTGGGGACAAGCAGAAGGACTCATTCATACAAACCCAAAACTTGGGGAAAAGATGAGGGCTGACATTTCCACCAGAAGAACTGCCAATGAGGTGTGTGAGAAAGTTTGGAGATGCTGAGCAATAAGAATAAAATAGGGGCATAGACAAATCCCAAAAATAGCCTAATTAAAAGAGCAGTGCAGAGCAGAAGGGGAGGACATGGACCCAGCAGGAGAAGCTAAGAGAGCTGGGAAAAGAACCAGGACAGCAGCAACAATATTTAATTAAGCAAATTAATTGAAAATCTGGAATTAGTTAAAAGAGAGAAAGAAATGAAATGGAAAGTACATAGGAAACACATTGTGACAATCTCTGCTTATAAAATGTTGCGTTTTACAACATGCACCTTTTTCCTTGAAGAGTGAACCTTTCTTGCAGTTTTGAAAGATATTTTTCTCTTCAGGCTGAAGGTGAAGGAGGTGTGGAAGTTGAGGGAATACTGACACCCAGAGAATAATTAACTTCTATGGGCCTGGCCAATGGGTTTTGATATATGCACAAAGGCCATATACATAGCATTTATTTAGACATTAAAGTTATAAAAACACGAAATGTATTTACTCCATCAAGATTCCATAATGGCAAAGCAGACAAATAAGACTGAAGACCCAGCCTCAAACTCTAACTCCCTGAAATTATTAGCAGAGGCTCTGCATTTTACTTGATGAAACCTTAGAGATATTGCCCTCTCTTATGACTACAGTGAACAGCCTGTGCCGCCTCTCTTCTAAGTCACAGAGAACTGGAACACATTCTTAGCTTTCTGACTTATTTGGAAATAAACAGTTGCATAAGTTTCTTAGGAAGAATAAACTACTCACCCGAAAAATAACAGCCACAGAATTGTTCTTAAAGGTAGGTTTAACTATTTTCCTCTATTTTTTCTACTTTTTTCCTAAGCTTATACCTGCTTATTAGGCAAAATAAATCCATGTTAAATAAATTTATCATAAATTAAATACATATGTGCATATTCTTAGGCAAATTCTTACAATTTTTAATCTTGTCTACAAAGTATAAATTGCAGTGCCTTAGAGAATTCTTCAAGTTCTCCAAGTTCTGCTGAAGCTAAGGTCTCAGATGTCATTTAAGTTATATATTTCAGCTATTAAAGTCAATGTTCTGACAAGCCCTTTGGCTCGGATCCCAGGGCATGAATCTGCCTTAAACCGACATAAGAATGTGTCAGAGAGCTATATGTCAATCAACCTAGAGGAGAGCCTAGTCCCAATTTAGTATTGTCAGCAGCAGACATTAAACCCAGCAACAGTTAATTGTTACCACTTCAAGTGGAAACACTGATGGAAGAGGAAAGGAAGGTGTCTAGGTTCAGGAGATAAAGCTGTTAATTGCCACCCTTCTGTGTAGATATTTGTTTAATAATGAAAACAATGTGTCTAATCATATAATGTTTCTATTTGTTCCCTAAGGACTGACTCTTCAGAGAAAGTTTCAGTCCCGGCTAGACTTCAGCTGCTACCGACTGTGCAAGGACAAAAGAAGAGCAATCCAGGCACTTGGTGCAGGCAAACAGCTCAAAGTGGTTCTGCAGACACAAGGCCAGGGAGGAGTCAAGAGCTGGATTCACAACTTAGAGGGAAAGTGGAAAATGTCAATTCCTCACTACCAACAACTTCATTCAGAATTCTGATGTATTGAGAACAGACTCAGAGTGGCGTAAGCAAATGAGAGGGAAAGGAGAACAGGGCATGGAGAAGGGACTGAAAAGGAGGGACCCTTAAAAGCAAAGAAGGAGCCTCCTGGCGGGATTGAACCCTCACCATGCCGGCCAGCAGCAACTACTTTACTTCCTCATCCTTTAAAATGCCTATATGATCAAGGAACAAAGCCAAAGCAACGCAGGTTAGAATTTAACATTTCTAGAATGTTATTATTCACCCATGGCCCTTATGGGTCCAGGAGTAACGCTGAACAGGTCCTTGGATACTGGCTGACATAACTCTAGCTACCTCACTCATCTCAAGGGCATGTTTTAGGGAACAAGTGTAGTGTGGTGCAGTGCTCTGCACAAGTGCACACATGTGCATTGCTCATGGCGTTTTACTGTGCTTCATTTGATAAAGGAAGCAACAGAATAAAGTTGTATTATTTTTGTTATTCAGAACCTTTAGGGCCAAATAGTGGGTAACTCCAGAGACACCTGTCAGGCACCCTCTTTTGCTGCACAATCCCCTATCTTATAAGGAAAAGTTCCTCTGTCTGGTCTTCCCTGTGGGGGTGAGAGGGAAATAATCCTCCGCCTCAACTATATGTCCTTCCCCACTGCAGCGCACTACTCTGCCTTTTAAAGACGTCCAAGTCTCTATCCTACGTGTTCACCCTGTTCTGTTGTGCAAGTCCAGCTCCCAGCAATTTTCTGACTACGCAGAAATTTCTAGACTCCTCTGCCTACTGGACACACTTTCCCCTTTCTTCTTAGGCTGTTCTTCTTTCTTCACCCATTTAAACTTGCTATTTCACAGGGAACCGCAGTTTCAACTCATCCATCAAGTTTTTGAAGATCGCCAGCCAGCACACTGCTTCTCTGGTCTTTGGACCTATAAACCAGCACCTGCCCTGTCAGCTCATGTACCACAAACACATCTCCTCAGTCATCCTCCACTGGACTTTACACTCCTCCAATCCTCTCTTCCAGCATTTGCATCATCTACACAGTAACCCACAGTAACCCACAACATGCACCTTACCAGACACATTTTGTATTTTTAATGCATTTTGGAAATATTTGCAACTATTGTATTATTGCATGCTGTGTGTAACTCAGTGTTTGTGGGGGAGCAAAGCCTCTCAGGTCCAAGCTCTCCAAATTTAAAGGTGCACCAAGAAAAAAGACCATTTCTGACAGCCAGTAAATCATCCACCACGGTAGTATTTGTCAAAACAGAGACAAACCTAAAATATAAACAGTTCTTAAATCCACTTGCATGTCCAAAGGGGAAGAAAAGTAACTACCTAAATACTAGGCCTGAGTTTCCATGACTCATAATTTTAAGTACACTTGGCTCTTAAAAATCTGAAGCTGGTTTCTTTCTAAATAAGCATGCAGAGACAAACAAATCCTCTTTTCTAGCTTTCAAATTCTAATGTGAAATTTAAGTTCCATATTTGAAAGAAGAGATGATGAGAGACAGACGAGCAAGGATGGTGCTAAACAGAGTCTTAGCAAACAGCTGAATCAAACCAAGAGAAGTTGCTGTGATTGAAAACAAAACTCCATTTGCAGAAATAGATGAGCTGCGGTACGGAGTCTGTGAGCACATGCACAATCACATTCATATGCATCATGGCATGACCCCAAATCCTAAGTCAAAACCACATTTTCTCTGAAGGAGGCCTGATGACACTCCAAATTAAAGGTCCAACAGCACAAAGACAAAAGTGCACAGAGAAGTTCCAACTCTTTATCACATCTCAGAGAAATCATTTTATTTCCACTAAGACAAAGACCACGTACCCAATAATTTAACAATCATTTAGTTTTCTGTTTTAACAGCTCTGTCTTAAGAGCATATTGATAGTTTATTTAGAATGCTGTGTATTGTCCAATAGAATCTTCACTATGTAAAGATTCCTCATAGATTTCCTTTGCTTGCTACACTTTTGAAGCAATTTTAAATACTATATGATTTATCAAATTTCAACTTACTTAAAAACTTCAGTAATCATACTATGAAATAAAAGGATATGTACTTGTTTTCTTTCAATAATGCAAATTTAGCATTTAAAAAATTATGTAACCAAAGGTCACCTTGAACTACCATAAATAAATAAAAATAAATAAATAAATAAATACATAAATGAGACAAACAAAACTGATCAGTATCTGAATGAAGGCATCTAAACTCTAAGTAAATCGCTCAGCCATTCTGCCAAACATAGAACTACTGTAAAGTTCAGACTTATTTTCACATTTCACCAGGAAAAAACAAAAAAACAAAAAAAAAAAACAAAGATTGTAAGGAATCAAACACATAGAAGGAAACTTGGAACCAATGAATAAATTGAATCATTATCTTAAAAGCAGCATTCCCCCTCAGTACAAAACAGAAGAAACCATCAAAAAGCAGTCCTCAAAGCCCCAACATTTTTGCATGTCAAAAAAAAAAGAATTAAGCTAGAATAAATATATAAATAACAGTATGTTCTGTGTTAAGCCAGTAACAAAGAAACCCCTCAGAGCAGTGAAACAAAGTCCTGTCAAATCCCTATTTCTTACAAAATAGCAAGAAGATCTTTTCACAATGGTAGAAACTGTATTTATAGTAACAGAGTGAAGAGTTGAGATAAAAGCCAAAAGGATTAAAGTCAAAGCCCCAGCTAGACATGAGTTATGGTTTTGATTTTTATTCTTATTGTGGTCTGCAAATATTAAGACAGAAAATACTTCCATTTGATTGTAGGATCCTCTGAGACTCGACAACCTCAGAAAGAGCAGATGAAACAGATGAAAACGCATCTGGCTTGGGAGCAGACTCCATATTAAATGGCAATGCGCAAAGTAACAACTACAACTGCAGAAGGCCAGGGG
>NC_022020.1:12984160-12987424 GCF_000317375.1 Microtus ochrogaster | reverse complement strand
GGGGGGAGGGGAGGAGGCTAAAGGTTGAAATTCTGCAACTGATGCAGGGCAGGCAGAGAAAGGGAAACAAGAGAGGGGAGAGGAGTGGAGGGTGGCATTACTGTCTTAAGATGGCAGCCTGTTTATAACTACTGCATTCCTGAAAATAGAAGGCAAATTATGACCCCATTCCTCTTCTCCAAAGCTAAGCGAGCCCCCCATACACAAGCATGACACACCCAGAGGAAATCCTACAGCTGGTCCCTGCATCTCTATCTAAAACAGAATCTCTGGAGCTGCCACTCAAGAGTTACAGAGCTGGAGCACTGTGCACTTTTCTCACAAAGAAAGCAGTCCAAAAATTCTGTTGTCAACTAAAAATTCTTTTCTCACTGCAGAAAGAATTCTTCTTCCACATGTTTTTGTTTCTCTTCAAATGGAAGCAAAATTACATTTTAAACACAAGCTCTGGGACACACTTAAAATACCTTATTTTGCATTTTCTCTCCCCTTGTGTCTTTCTTCTAAAGAACACACACACACACACACACACACACACACACACGCCAGTATATTATATGCACACACAGCATGAACTCGAAGATTATCCTTAAAGTTAATTGAAGTGTTTCATCTTTAGTTGGTTCACTGCTAAGAACCGCACACCCAGTGGTGTGTTCTTCATCCCATCCTTAACCTACACTCCTCAAATCAGATGCCTGGTTTAACATTTGCTGGAGAAGGGCTCAAAGTTTCAAGCAAGAGTAAAATCAGCAGGAGCTTCCTACAATATAGAATGACAGTGTCTATCTCTCAAATAATTAAAAAGGATTTTTCCCTTGGGTGTAAAGTAATACTATTAAGTATAAAAGCAAAGATACTTTATCATACACGTATGGAAGAGAGCACAAGTCCACACGCAATCATAAAGAGAAGGGGGAAAGATGTGGCTGTTGCCCCAATGGATCAATTTTTCCTTTATTCACTTAAACAAGTTAAGAATTATCATAATTCACTTTTACAAATCACGAATCTCTGAAAATGATATTTCCAGTACAAGTACTTGCTATTTTATCCAGTATTTTATTTCAACTGTCTCATTTTGAACACAGAAACATTTGTACAACTACCAAGGGAAAAATAACTTGAACCAAATTGAAAAATTACCATAACTACTAGTTCAATATGCCTGGTTAAAATAGAGACATCTGGTCCATCATTAAATCTTTTGTGTTGATGACTTCTAATGCGTCTTTGCCCATTAATAAACTTCGCAAGAGAGGACAAAAAAAAAAAAACTTCCAACAACCTCCAAAACCCTGAGATTATGAAATCTATTGCAAGACATATCAATATCTCTGTTACCATTCAGTCAAATGAAGCTCAGTTCTTCTGAGAATTCTTGCACAGACTGCTGGAATACAAATGTCTGGTTCTGAATTCCATCAGAATAATGATATCTATTAAATAATTCTCTGCAGGCATGGCTAATTCATGAATCGTTATTTTTAAATATTTATAAATCAACTCATTGTGCAGTTGTTTAAAATGTATACACTGAAACTCTATAATAGCCCTTGATTGCTACTCCAAGGAACCCGAATAATGCATTTTCAGAAGCCTTGCACACCCACACACAATTCTGAATTAATGGCCAAGCAAACAATAAGTAATGTAAGCTAGGCAAAAATCCCAGCGATAAGTCAAACTGGCATCTACTTAACACTTACTGCTTACTCCTCACATCTTCCCCCACAAGGAACTTTCCTAGCCCAGGCAGTTCATTAAAGAGTGGCTATCACCTGCCCATTCATCCACAGAAAGAGTGATTTAGTGATTAAAACAATCACAGATACGGGCAGAAATGATAATATACACCAAGGCCAAATTAAGAGATGGATAAGTAAAAGAGCCTGGACACTCCTGTTCCCAATGACGGGATTGCAATTAAAGAGGACTTTTGTCACTTTTTGGCAGGGCAATAGGGCCAATTATCTAAAACCCTTTGCAAGAATCCAGAGACATACCAGCAAGGCCCTTCAAGGAAACTCAGATAATTACTTTTGACAAATGTTCTCCTTGAGCATAAGAGTTACTCAGAACCTTTTAAAAATGACTACGGTTCTACTAAGACAATCTTTAACATCTTTAACCCAATAAATAGGCAGTTCTGGGTCTCCGGCAGTATCTCATCCCCAAACCCAAGGCATGCAAACTGCTTTCTTTTGGCCAATTTATAACAGATAGTAAGTTGGTGAATAAATATTTGATTTATGCAGTTAAAGCTCTAAAAGGCTGAGCTTCGAATGCAACGCCTTGCGTTCCCGTGAGACTCGCTGTATAAAAATATCTTTTTAAAACACACACACACATAAAAACGTTTACAGCTGTCCTTTAAACGATGGGGGAAAATAAGGAAAGAGAACCCCCCCCCAATACACACATATACATATATACACACATGCACCAAAAGCTGAACGCCGACGCCCCTCTATCAAGCAGCATTTCTATAGAGACATTCTTAAAATGATTACAACCTAAGCTCCGAAAGGTTAAAGAAAGGGAATACCAGGCCAGTAACGCCGCCCAGTAAGCCAGCGGTAAAACACACGTAGCTGCACACTCTTAATCTACCAGGACAAATGTCACTGACCCAACTTCACCAAACACACACACACACACACACACACACACACACACACAGGAATTGCACACGTGCAAAGAACGTAAGGCACAGACACAGTGGCAGAGCACAGTACCTACAAACAGCGCGAACCGGGTCCACACAAAACATGCTCTCGCACAGTGTCCTCACGGAATGCACACGACACGGCACACAGACACAGAGCCCTAGCCTACATGCACACGCCTTCCAAGTGCGAGTCGGACACACACGGTGCATGCACGTGTGGAAGAGCTGAACTCACAAACGCGGGACACACACACAGACACCCGGACTGTGCACGGAGTTATTGATGAAATTCCAGGGGGTGGAGGGCCGGGGAGGGAGTGGTAATTGCCACACAAAGGTCTCGAGAGCGGCAGAGAGGGAAGTGCCCCGCGCCGAGCGCTCAGAGATTCACCGGTTCGCGGGAGGCGCCGCGGGACTCCTAGCGCCAAGTCCCGAGAAGAAGTGTCCCGGGCGGTCCCGGGCGCGCGGGGCGCGGGGTCCCCGAGATAATCCTGCGCCCCTCGGCGCGCGCACGCACACGGGGACCCCGGCAAGCCCACTCTCGCGGAATAACAAAGAGCCGTAGCCGGGGAGCGGGGGAGCGGGCGGCGGCT
>NC_022020.1:12965151-12983394 GCF_000317375.1 Microtus ochrogaster | reverse complement strand
TCTCTCTCTCCCCCTCTCCCTCTCCTTCTCCTCCTCTCTCCCCTTCTTTCCTCCCTTTTCCCTCCCTCTCTTTCTCTCCTCTCTCTATCTCCGTCTCTCAGGCCCCCATACCCAGCTCTGAGCTCCTCTAACCCTGAGTCTCTCTCCTCTCTCTCTCTCCTCTCTCTATCTCCGTCTCTCAGGCCCCCATACCCAGCTCTGAGCTCCTCTAACCCTGAGTCTGTTAGGCGGGATGGATTTCCATAGCTTTGCGGAACCGAATCGGTCTCCTCTGGCACAGAACTAACATTGAACAAGCAACTTGATAGTGTGCCTAGCCACCTACCAGGTCTGAAACAATGGGAGACCAGAAGAGGCTTCGAGGATCAATGCTTCGCTATGGCTAGTATAGCAATAATTACGTTCTACATACCCTGTAGCCATCATTCCTAGTTCATAACTTGGTGCCTGTGTCAACAGTGGGACGTCCAACTAGCGTTCGAGTATTTTCACAATTACATACGATTTCCAGGTTCTGAATGTATGGACAGTTGGGATATTACTATTAGCGAACAACAAAATAAATTTGTTACGGCTATAAAGTTTGTGGTACCTTTCCAATTTCTTATGCCACTGATGAGCTGTTTAGGTTGATAAAGTTATTGTTAATCCGAGAAGGAGAAGCTTTGACCACCACCCCCCCATTAATCGTATGTGTATTTTTGAGTATCTAAAGACAAAAGGTCACGCCCACAGGATTACTTATCTAAAGTTATTTCCTGAATGTAATGACATGTAAATAGAACTGTGTGGGTTTCTTTGTGGCCGCCGTCTCGTCTGATCCTAGGCAAAGCATTTAAACATACTTTCCTCCCTACTGTGCAACTTGAGGGAACCAAGAACACCCAGGTGGATGCAAACTTCCTGTGAACTGGGCATAAGGAACCCAAGCTCTTGGTCCTACTTATACTTTGTGCTCTCCTGTACTGCCGTGATTACAAGTAATACTTGTCTAAAAAATAAACACTCAAGTCTAGAAAGAACCCATTTGCCTGAGAATGAGACCAGACAGCACACGGTGATCTCCTGAGAGCCCTGCCAACCGACTGAGGTAATAAAGGTAGTTGATTACCAACAATTAAGCAGAGTCATTACACGATCATAAAGATACATGTATGTTAATGCTTTAAAAATATGTTTTATTAATTTATTAGACTAAAAAAAAGCTGCGCATCAGCCTAAGGAAATATCCGAAGACTTACTCTCACTTCTTTTGTTTAAAAATCAGATTTAGAAAGCACAACAATAGTATTCCCTGGGAAAAACTTTACACTTGTGATTTGCATAATTCTAAACAGGTGTGTCATGGTTTTATCTTACATCTCAAATATATTGAATTTGAGTCTTGTTAACATCTGCTTTTATTTCCAAGAGTTATCTTTATAACTACAGTAATTGATACATCAAGTTTTTTTTCCATTATAATGTTTTTTTCTTCTGCTCAGAAAAAACTTTCAAGCAAGCAAATCATAGCATGGAGTTTGTTATTTTTCCAGAAACGTAGTACTTCATAAGAAGTTTGAGACCCCATTACAGGACAACCTACATAAGCAATTATTTCACAGAGCGTGCAATGTTGATTTAATATTAGGAGACTGTGTGTTATCCCACTTAAGCAGATTTAAGCTGATGTTCAAAAAAAGCTCAGGGTCTTGCATCCCTTCAATGACAGCTCAGTGTAAATGACCACAGTTCTGAGCTTCTACTTAGGGAGACTTATGTATCAGCCACACAGATCAGGTGACTCTGGTTAGAGACTGGTGAATATCTCTTCCAAACTAGCATACTTTAGAGGCAGACCTTAGGAAAGGCCACTATTTCAGACAGGTGAGCAATTCCATTCTTCTGTATTTCAGGCTGTTTATAGCTTTGCTTAGATGCATTCATTCTCTAAATAGCTAATGAGTAGAGTAGGAGACGGAGAGCCTACATAAAAATCAATTATAGATCTTTTACAGATGGACAAATACTATGAATACCATTTAAAAACACATGTACATGTGTGGGGGAGGTTCTGTGTGCAGGAGTGCAGTGAGAGATCAGAAAAGGGCTCGGGTGCTCTGGAGCTAGAGTTACAGGAAGTTGTGAGTCGAGCAGCCAGATGAGGATACTGGGAACCAAACTCAGGTCATCTCTCCAGCACCTAAGTGAGTACCTTTTTAAAACAGAGTATGATAAACTTTCCAAGAAGTGTGCAAGTAAAATTAATTGAAATATAGGAACTAGAAGTGGAATTTGAAACATGTAGGACTATATGTTTTTGTAAGAATAACAATTAGCAAACTACAGCAACAACAACAAAAGCCCTTTCCAGCTAAATGTAGTAAAAGTGAGTCGTGACAGTTAAAAACTAGGGGACTGTTTAAGTAGATAGATGACGTCTAATATGCTAAACTCCTATCAGCTCATGTGGATTCTCAAGGGCCTTTTTTGAGAAATAATAATTCAAACCCAGGGCCTAGAAGGGTCTGTTGATAGAGTCTTCTCCTTGGAATCCCCCATCCCGATACTATAGCAATTGCCCTTGCTCCAGAGTAATACCCTCTGCATGCCTCTCTCTCTTCGTTTCCTGTGTTGCTGTGGGTTCTGAACTAATACTCCTTTGCACATGTACCCTTTACATTCCCATGCTGTTTCATGTCATTTTGCAAACATTGTAACATGGGAACTAAATGGAGGACTTAGTAGTTAACACGTGCTACATATGTAGATGACCCCAGTGAGTTCGGGTCCCAGCTCCTATGTCAAGCAACATACAACTACCTGAAACCCCACCTCTAGGGAATCCCATATCCTGTCTGGCCTCTGTGGACAATCTAAGACATGTGGCATGCAAACGCACAGATGAGTACGAACACTCTCGGGCACATAAATAAAAATAAATACTACAACATGTTTAACAGTTAATGAATATACAGTGAATACCAAACATAAGTAATAATAACTGTTCATTTACCTACAGCAATGTAGCAGTGATAGTATGATGAAAAGTGGTCAAAGGTCACATGAGAGGTCAACATCAAACAAAGACAAACTTTAGAATTTGGGGCAGAAGTTATGCTATGTCTCTGGCCCCTTAAGAAACTCAATACTTCACCATGGTCCAGTGCAAAGAGTTTACCAAACATTTAAGTGTTCCTAGATGGAAAAAGTGTCTAGAACCGTGGGGTACCCAAAGTCCATCCACAAGCCATTACAGATTCTTTATTTGGACATTGAAGGAGAAAATCTAGAATGAGTGCAAACACTTTTATTTCTCCCATATAGAGCATAGCAGGAATTTCAGAGAACAGAAAGTTTAGCTGCAAACTATAAAAGACGAGAGAGAACTAAGCCAGAGCAGCAAGGAAGGTAGGGGAGGCTTTGGGTCATCTCTACAATCAGGCATTTTGTCTCCCAAATATTTTTATTATGCACAAGGTCGGGACCTAAGAATTCTACAATAAGATCATTTAATGGCTCCATTTTCCCTAAGTACTTTTAGTTTATAATCAAGATCAAACGCATCTGGAACACCCGTTAAGAGAGGATGCCCCTGTTTCCTGTGTCTCAGTCCACTGAAGCTCCAACTTGAAGTGAATTACTTGTTTTAGGGTACAAATATTTACTGAATTAAAGTATTGGAAATTTGCTAAAATTATCCTTTTTATTCTGAAGGCAATTAAAGCTCCAGTGAATCCAGAAGTATTTAATTTTTTTCTTTTTTGCCTTAGTAGCAATTCTCTTTCTCTTCCAGGTTTCACTTAATGTTTCATGCCTAACTTTATGTTAGGAATAATATGGAACCACACACAATTTTTAACTAATTATCTATAATCAAATATTTCAAACTGTAAGTTCCTGAGAACTAATGACTTGTGGATATTCTTCTAATACTAGGTGTCCTATGCAGTATTTCTACAAATTTCAGTCTCTTGATATATCCATTTTAAACCAGTTTAAACTTAAACTACAAATCTTAACATCAGACCCGCTTTGGAAACCAAGAGCTGATACTACAACATCAGCAATTCATTTTGTCTAGACTTGAGATAATGCTTTTAGTGGGAAATGTGTGGATTAAATGGAATTATTTATTATTTACTTTGAATCTGTAACAGTCTAGTAACTGGGATTTCAACATGCTCTTGTTCTGTTTCGCCATAGGTAGCTATGAAGAAAAGAACAATGGGTTTTTATTTTCTGCAAAACTCTTTATTTTATTGTTAATTCGTGTCATTTTGGTTTTTAACTAATTAGGGGTGTTTGAGACTTATTCTTAATTCTCTGGTCAACTTTTACTGTTGGCTCTCACTCCATTAATTAGAACATTTTTGTGATAGATCCAGACCCTTAGCAGCCAAAGTGTTCTTTAAACAGAGGAGAATTGGGGAAACAAGCTAAAATATGTTCATAGCTTTCTTCTTTTGCACTTTGTTAAATTGCTCTCTCTCTCTCTCTCTCTCTCTCTCTTTCCTGTTTTTATCTCTCCACTTCCTTGGGGCAATAACAAACTAGGCTTCTGAGTAGAGCCCTTCATTCAAGAATTTACCTTCCCCCTTTAAACCCTTAATTAGGCATAGAGAACACAGTGTGATTTATGGCCTGGTGTTTAACAGGCTCACACTTAATCCATTACACAAAAGGGTTACACATATTCCCGAACAGCAGCACTCATTAGTTTATACAAAATGAAAAAAAAAAAAAACCACTTAGAAAATGTAAATAAAGCTTTGCCTGATAGTATCTTTTTATGCATATGCCATGTGATTCGAATTTCAACATCGCAGCCCAACAGCTTTTTGCTTATTTTCAAAGCTACAAATTAAATTTCTCTAGGTAAACTCCCATTCAATCCCACTTTTTCTGCCTAAGATGGAAAATTACATGCTTCTAAATTCATGTTTGTGTGAAAAGAATGTTCTTAGCTCCAGAAGACGACTAGAATTCTGATTCACAGTTCTAGTTCAGAAACTACACATGCTCAGTGGCATGTTGGTTGTGTTATCCGTAGCCGTCTTCCCTCTTTCTGTGTTTAACAAAAGCACGGCTTTTGACATAGAGACTTCCCAAAAGAGAACTTTAGAGGAATCACTAACAAGTAATTCATTCCAGTAATATTTTTTTCAATATCTGCTGTTTAGGTTGTACAGTAACTTCCTCTTTATTGTATCCCTAGCACTAGAAGCTCTCAGGAAAATTTAAAGCTATTTTGCTACTTTTACAAGGAAGGACAGAAAGGATGGGGGAGATACAGGTCCTTTTGTAACAGAAGAATTCCTATTGCTTTCCCATTGAGTTTATTGCAGGGGACCCATCACTGCTCATCTTAGCCAATGCAGTTCCAGTAACCATGGGGTGGCATGATTGATTAGCTAAATAGCAGGAATAACTGGAAGATCTCTTAGAAACCCATTGTGGCAGGGAAATGACATCCAGTCGTGCACTGGTGCATGTGATGAGAGTAAAGAAGGGAGAGGGTACAGGAACTGCCACCTCAGTGAGAGCCACCTAGCAATGAAGAAAGCAACAGGGCTGTAGTTCAGAAGAAAGGAGGCCAGGACTCTTTAGAGTTCATCGTCTCTCAGGAGATTCTCATCCTCAGAAGAGCTTGGGGCGGTGGTGAAACCAAGCATCTTTATCTTTTGTATGAGAATAGAGAGATCCAGAAAAAGAGATCACTGCTCACCTACTCCCCCTGGCTTTCAGCACTCTGTCACACTTCGATGAGATGTCTCCAAGGAGAGGGATCAAAGCTAGTTATGACATTCACCCGTCAAAATACTGAGTCGTGCCTTTTCACAATACCTGGAAGCATATTCTGGTAAGAATTTTGATCAATGCAGATTTTTAGCAGAAATTTCTTTTCTCTAGAGATCCTCCCCCATTTCCAAACCAACAGGTGATCAATACAGTAGAAGACCCCAAAAAAAACTGAGACCACAACCTTTCTATCAAATTTACCCTCATTAAATTTCTATTTCCTAAGATTGACACTCCCCACTCGGTCTTTGTGGCTGGTTTTCTGTACTTCTCTAGGCAGTAAAGGAATAGCTTATGTTGGAAAATTGTTTAATATTTCAATTTCTGTTCTTTCTTTGTAATATATAATGATTACAACATGTTAAGGTCTCAGGTTCAAGTCACAACTTTAACAATAGTATATGCTCATAACTATTATTCAGAGGAAGAGAGAAAATATCCCTACCACCCCAAGCGTTCTTCCTATCACTTGGGGTCACTGCCTGGACTCTGCACTTTCAGACTGGCATTAACTTGTGTGAGACTTAATACTTTCCTGTCAGTCACTGTCTATTTGAGTTTGTAATGGCAGCTGGTGCACTTAATGAAGTTATATAAGTGTATGTATTTCATTTTCTGTTATGATTAAGGCTTGGCATTTGCCAAGAAATCCTTGCATACTCCAAGGTCAAGAAGAAAGACTTATTGCTCTAGGCACCACACGTTTGTCTATGGTATAAACATAATTAATTTTTGTGACCAGGATGAAATCTAATATTTTATGTAATTTATTATTTTATTCACTCATTGAATTTCTTTAACACTGTTACCACACTAAAGAAAGAACCTGCGTGGAACTTTCAGCCTTTTTTATTGAATTCTACTTACTTGTTTGGTTTATTTTATCTGCACTAGGAAGAAACTATCATGATTGCTAAAGCGTTGTGGGGAAGTTGAAACAAAATGTAAATTCTGATACTTTCTTGGTTTTGTGAGTTTTCTCAGTGGTTGCATTTCTATACAAATTAAAGAGTCAGCCATGTTTGTTATGAACGGACTTGAATTTAGAGGTCAATTCAGAAAGAATAGTTCTATTAACCACATTGAAATTGGTTTATTAATGAAGTTAAAATTATTTGAAGAACTCAAATGAAAAATACTAAAACTACTATATTTGTAGAATTGCACTAATTCTTTTCAATTATGTTTTAGAATTCTTAATGTTTAACTTTGGAGAGGCCTTTTATATTTATCCTCAAGTCTTAATTGTTTCATTTCCGGAAAATTTTATTTTAATTTGAGTTTTGGTTTATTTACTAATATTGTATATGTTTAGTAGATTTTAAAATAGTGATCTTTTGTATTATAACTTTGCCAAATTTATTCATTGATTCTATAGAAGTTATTATTTGCACTAATATTGCTTGAAAGTATTGTGTTGTATTTCTTTTCTGATTTAATGTATTTTATTTTTCTTGCTTTATTATACAAGCTAATATTTTCACTTAATTATGAATGCATATGGCGGAAAACTCATCCAAATATCTATCTCTGGAGTGAAGAAATAAGGGTTTTATTTCAGTGTTGCAGAATATTTGTTTACACTGTGCAAAGATGTGTTGTTGTGACTGGAATAATAATAATTAATAATAATAATAATAATAATAATAATAATAATAATAATAATAAACCATATGGCTTGTAGCTAGGCAGGAGAGATAGGCAGGATTTCTGGGGAGAGAGAGGAACACCTAGGAGATGCCAGCCAGGCACAGAACGAGTTGGGTATATAGAATGGGATAGAGGTAAAAATCAAGTGATAGCATATAGATTAGTGCAAATATGGGTTAATGTAAGTTATAAGAACTAGTCACAAACAAGCCTATGTTATCGGCTGAGCTTCCATAATTAATAAGTCTTCATGTTATTATCTGGGAGCTGACTTCCAGTATAGAAAAAGACTCGTTACATTTAAGTGTTGTGTTAGCTATGTGCTGGTTGAAGGCGCCTTTTATCTGATTAAAGAAACTTTCCTTTTATTTTATTTTTGGAAAGCTATCAGTTCTTACTGTTTGTCCCAGGGTGAAAGTGTTACATTTTATTTAAATCTTTTTTTCAAATACCAAGTGACATAAGGCATTTTCCTAATCTTGTGTAAATATACCATGCCAGCTTCTGTTATACCATATTTGCTTTAAATGCAATGGTATATTAAATATAAAGTTACTTTAAAAAATTGCCAGATTCATGTCTTTATTATTTTGTTGATGGTTTAGTAAATGATGTTTTATTAGAATGTTACTGTTTTTTTAAATATTGAGTATAGTTTGTTCTTAAACTTCATAAAAGTAGGGGTATAATGGTGTGTATACATGTTTTTGGTAACAAATTAAATTTCTTATAAAAGTCTGTCTATTTTCTCTCTCTTTTCTCTGACTTGTATTTTATTAAAACTGTTCAAAATTTATTGGGATTTAAACAACCTGAATATGACAAATTAAGACACTTTAATTAAAGTTTATGTAATTTATGTTGTTACGCAACCATAACCTTAATTTCGTGTTATAATCCTTTGACAAATCCTTCAAAATGGTTTCCTCAGCCTATTTGAAGCCAAACCTAGCTCCTACCACTAGGGTATAGGACCATATATGTAGAGCCTGCCATATCTGGATACATTCTCTTAACATAACATTAATATATTATTTATTTGTCTAATTTATTGTAGGTATAAGTAGTTTGTTATTTTTACTATGTTTATACATTTTGTCTATACAACACCAGTGTTGGGCATTTACGATATATCTACTTTTAGATGATTATATAATACTGGGAACATTTGTGCACAAATATTTATGTGGACATATGTTTTCATTTTTCTTGGTAAATACCCACAAGTGGAATTCCTGTTTTGAGTTGTGTATGTTTAAGTTTCCAAATTGATGCATCTTATTTAAATATATGTTTCCAAACTGGTACCTTATGCTTCAGTGAAATTTATGTTTAAAATATAAAAACATTTACCTAACATTTTTACCATAATTTGTTGTTTTATTATTGAGTTTTAAGAATTCTTCATATATTTTGAACATAAACTATCAAATATCTGATTTAAAGATAGTTTCTCTTTATGATTTATTTTTAACTTTCTTGACAATAACTTTTAAAGGGAAAGATTATTTTTATGTTGATTAAAACTGACTACCTCATTCCTTTGTAACTTCCTTATAAAACTTAGTCTAATTTAAGACCACGTGTTTTACTTATGTTTCTTTCTAGAAGAGTTACAGTAGGTATGTACTTGGTTTTGAGCTATTGTATGGATTTTGTTTATGGTATGAGGTTAAGAGTCCCAGCTTGATATTCTGTACATGTGAAGATTCAGTTACTGCATAATTCTTTCTAAAGAGATACACCTTACAAAAATCTCTTGGTACACTTGTCAAAATTTGAAACCGCTCTCCATTCTTTTCCTAAGCCATTTGCTCAGTTTCATTGATGGTGTGTTTGTCATGATGTTAATGATATGCTTTCTTAATTAGTGTATTATATTTTAAAATTTGATTTCAAGATCTCTAACTTCGTTCTACGTTTTTAAAGTTGTGATGCCTATTCAAGTTTCATTAAAAAAAAATGTTATACTCAGTGGTCAACTTCTACTTCCAAGGGGGGACGACATGGCTGTTGGTAAGCAGTGCCTATCAACTACCTCCCTACCTCCTGCCTTCTCATTTCCATTGCTGATGACGAAATGCTTCAGTCATCTTTGTCTTTTTCCTGTGTCCAAAAATGCAATCATTTCGCCTCTGGCTGCTTTGGTAACTTTTCTTGACCACCGCAATCTACATGTTTACATTATTTTTTATTGTAAAAAAGTTTGCTTTTTTTTTTCTTTTTATGGCTAACCTTTGGTAACTGAATCACAGCAACAGTCACTTATTATCGATAGTTTCACACTGTGAGTCTCTGCAGTATCCACTACCCACTGTAAAATTCCCTCCCTAGTTGCGCTGACAACAGCAGTATTCAATGCTTATAAAGACAAATGTGGAGAAGGCGATTTGACAGGCACATTCATTTTACAAATCTATAACAGTAGCAGCTTCCTACATCCTGGCTGCCACCCAAGTATCAGGTTTTTCCAATGACTTACAAGTCCAAATGTGAGCTCCCTTATGTGGAGGCTCAAGACCAAGGGGAAAACAGTTGGTTGCACCTTTAAGAGCCATACCACTGTCATACCAGCAGGCACATTTTGGCTGGTATATTGTGAGTGTACCACACAGTAACCATAACCAAATAGTACATACCGTTGGTGCCAATTCCTTAAACAGCCTGCCCTTGAGCACATAAAAGGCAGCTCATAGTTCAGTTACCACAGTGTTCCAGTCCTGTCCCAGCTTCATTTCCCCATGTTTTGGAACCAAAGCATGTGATTACTATATCAGCAGGGCTTGCGATCTAGCTTTGTCATCCAACCAATAGCATTGACAGTAGCCTTTATGGTTTGTGTGATCTTAAGAATCTCTAGTCCACAACTTGTTGGGATGTGACCCACCAGTAGGAATGGGGTTTTCTCATGTCAACCTTAAGGCTCTTGTAGGTGATTTTTCCCACCAATGCAGGGTGACTTACTTCATTCAAACTCTTCCTGTTATTGATTTTAATGTTCTTTCAGATGACTTTCCAAATCTATAAGACTCACGGGTTAGCATTAATGCATTTGTAGAGAGAGTGGTCAGTGTTTCTGAAAGTGGACTGTCATTGATTCCAGGAAAATAAAAATTGGTCTAAGAATTCAGTGTCCAGAGGCATGTTATCAGCACAGCATTTGAACTGTCAACTTTGTTAAAGTTAGCAAGAATTAATCAGCATGAAAAGTTTCTATCACTTACATACGTAATTTTTTTAAAGAGAAAAATTGTTAGGTACAGTAGTATGGATCATGCCATTATCCATATGGCCCTCAATACACCAATCATTTTCCATGAGCCATATTGCCTTCTCTTGTTGGGGTGCTTTTATGGGGTTATTATGATTTTTTTCTACCTCTACTACCTTTGTGCAGCTATCTTGCAATTCTTGGCCCAGATTCAGGCTTCCTTGTTGGACAGACACTGGGCCCATTCTGTGGCTGTTATCCATACATTGACATTACAACTGGCTGATGAAAACCCATTCTGTGGCTGTTATCCATACATTGACATTACAACTGGCTGATGAAAACCCATTCTGTGGCTGTTATCCATACATTGACATTACAACTGGCTGATGAAAAGACAGTATGTTGTGTGAACAATCTCATCCCCAGCATATTTTTGCTAAGGGAAAAAAATGTATGAAGCGTTTTCCAGGGGAAAATGTCCACATCAAAGACAAGTTCAACTTTTTCATCTGTACTGCTGCCCCTTGCTCTTATCACCTATTTGGAGAACTGCTTTCAAGTCTTCCAGGGACTCATTAGCACAGTATTTATCTTGTCTGTTCTTTTCCTAGAAACTTCAGCTTAGCATAAATCTTGTCACATTTGCTTTCAGTGGCTTGAATAGACCACAGTATCTTTTTCTCACTCCCCAAAACCCATGGTATCTATATTAATTATTCGATTTTTTTATACATAAATAAGACCATATTCACTTTCAACTCCTCTCCAATTCTTTCTAGTCCCACCCCGCTCCTACCCACTCTCAATTTTGTGTTTTCTTTATTTTATTTCTATAGCCCACAAAGTTAAGTATGTAATTTTTATATATTCATGGGTGTGGGGCCATCCACTGGTGAATGGCTGACTTATAGCTTTTTTTTTCTTCATCAACCAATAAAGCAGCACATATACAGAAGGACATCCCACATCAACTCTCTTCCTTCCTTCTTCTGTACTTACCTCCCCTCTTATAAAGATGCCCTATGTTCTCCTTTTATTATTGGATCATTTATATCTTGCTATTCCCCTTTACTTTCTTCAGTGTTGTTTTGTATAATTCTCATGTGCCCTCCCTAAGGAGACCCCTTTCCATTTTTCTGACCAAGTCACTTGTGTAACGGTTTAAATTTTCTAAATGGTGCAATTTCCTGAGGAGCAGCAGCTCACAACGAGGGGCAGGTGATCCTACCACCAGAGGCCTCTGTGAATCCCAGGAGGGTGGAAGGTGGCAGGTGACAGACCTTGGCGGGTTGGGTAGATGTGGCAGTAGGTCCCACAAGGAGCCGCAGAAGGTGAGAGACAGATAGGCAGGCCATGCAGAGAAAGTAAGTTTATTTAGTGGGTTATGGAAGAAAAAGGGAAAAGGGAGAGGGAAAAGGAAAGGGAAAGGGAGAGAGAGTGGGCACAGAGGAGAGGAAAGGAGAGGAGAGGAGAGGAGAGGAGAGGAGAGGAGAGGAGAGGAGAGGAGAGGAGAAGAGGCAGCAGACACCTCTTCCAAAGAGAGATGGGACAGAGCAGAAAGTGCAGGCTAGAAGCAGAAGGAATATCTTGTCTCTAAAAGAGACAGGACAAGTCAGTAGCATGTCATAACATTCTCATTTCTTCATTTCTTTCTTATAATAAAAAAGCAGGTTAAAGGAACAGCGGATTCTCAAGATTGCTTCCTGCTTATTTGTGGGCATCATCTTGAGGGGAACTTGGGAAAACTAGGTAGGTGCTGGTCACATCCTAGGGTAGTTGGTCTCTTTTTTCCTGTCCAGGGTTTCTGGTATGGAAATGTCCAGTGTCTCTTAGACCTATTCAAGGTACTGGCAGAACAGAGGACAAAGTTATGTTTAAGGAAAAAAAAAACATTTAGGACCAGGGAATTGAGAGAGGTGTATCTGACCTGTTTAAGGTGGATCCTTTAATTTGGCTCCCTGGAATTCACAAAAAAAATCGGGGGTTTGTGAAAATGTAAGTTTTAAACAGCAGCATATTTATACCAGAATGACTGTGACAGATATTTTTGCATAATGAAAAGTATCTTTAAGATATGAAAGGCAGTGCGAGAGAGAATTTTGTTAACTTGTAGCTTATTGAAATTTGTTTGGTGAGGCTGTCAAACTGCATCAGAGATCTTTGAGAAAGATAAAATTTTACTTGAGTTATTGATTTAAAAATGACAGAGAACTTACTTGGTTGGCACCTAGAACTACTCCTCAGGGTCCTCAATGTCACTGAAGGTTGTATTTTCCTTTTGCTGTTTAGTGCAGGTCCTGCCAGGCTCCAGAAGATCCTGTAGGCTAAGAAATCTCTAGGAAGACAAGCATACCTTGACCTGAGCAGCTAGAGATCTTCAGTTTAGATGAAAGGCATTTTTGCCCAGTGATCAAGGCTTAGCAGTTGGAGTGAATTGTGAATGGATGTTGTATTGTGCCCATCTGTCTTCTGTCTTCTTGGGAGTAAGTAGAGTGCTTCTGCTAGGAACAAACCTGTCTTTTTTGTTATAAAATGTCTTTTAATAATTAAATATTTAAATGCCATATTCCCCAGACCTCTGAGTAGTTGAGGGCTCTTTACTGGGTATAGATAAGTTGTAGAATCTGCCTGGAGAACTGGGTCCAAGCTTAACTGTACTGGCTCTCAAATTAACAGGTAAGATTTACACTTGTAAACGACAGAAACGAGAAAAAGATGCTTGCAATACAAGCTTAACAGTAGGACCAACAATAGTAGAGAATAGCTTAATATATTTTAAAGCAGGGTTGGATTAAATATACTGTATTTTTGTAAGAGACTTAAAAGTATATACCAATTTAAAATGTGAAACATTACTTTGTTAGTCTGGAATGAGATATAATGGGCAGACAAATATAACATTTAACAATAAACATAGGAACATTTAAGTTATACACACACACACACACACACACACACACACAGTGAACAGGAGTTGGGCAAAGTGGATGCTTTTGGTGGGCCCCCACTGCAAAAAACACACATGTAACAGAGTCAGCACTGGGGGGGGGACTAGGCAGGAAATACGGCAGTAAAGATGGCGGGACTTAGTCACCTGACCTGGCCTTCAGTTAAGATGATGGTAGGGTCACCTGACCTGAGTTAAAATGGTGGTGGTTGTGTTGTATGAAGAAGTCATGTTTTTTGAGCCATGGGAGTTTTAAAAATAATCACAAGAGAGACCTAAAGGCATGATCTGCCCTGTCACCTAGCCACCATGCCACAAGCCACAGTGGGGAACAAAGGCTGGAAGTGAAAACAGCTGCCTTGCGGATCTGTTATATCTTGTCGGTTTCTGTAGGACTAACAGTAGAGGTGACAGGTTTAGAATAGAAGGAATGGAAGCAAGAGGAAAAGAGCATTTTTAGACTGGTAGGGAAGGGGCTTCCCAGAGAAAGCAAAAGCAAAGCTTGGAGGACCTTGGCGGAGTGTTTACAGGAGGGGAGCTGATAGTTTGAGGGTTTATTTTCCAAACTGAATCCGAGTCATGGCACCAATGTAATAGTTTAGATAAAATGGCACTGTTCCCTGAGGGGCAGCAGTGGGCCATGAGGGGCAGGTGGTTCCACCACCCTAGGCCTCTGTGGGTCCCAGGAAGGTGGGAGACAGTGGGTGAGAGAACTCGGTAGGTTGGAGTGGCAGCCAGTCCCATAAGAGCCCCGGAGGGTGAGAGACAGTTATTACAATATCTGAAGTACTCATATTTCAAGATTTGGATCTACTATCTTCCAAGAGAAAATACCATCAGCATTTGTCTTATTGGTTATGGCTTGTCTCACACAATATGATCTTTTATATTTCTATTCATTTACTTAAAAAGTTAATTATTTAATTTTTATTTATAGATAAATACTATTCCATAATTATATATATATATATATATATATTCATTCATTTATGTCCCAGCAATGCTTTAGCATGAATAGCCAGACCATTTATGACAGTTCTTCAGTTGTTTCTATCCTGGGCAGTCCTAGATGCTTGTGTTATTGTCACACCCACGGTTCCACAGTCTTCCTTTATGCTATCTATCCAGTGTTTTGTAGCCTTCCTCTTTGCCTTATCCTGTACATATGTTGGGGACCAGCCTAAACAAAAATACCTCTCACCAGGGTTAGAGATGTGAGGATTTAGAAATTGTAGTAAAGAATATGAAGACTTGAATGAAAATAATAAAATGGAGACACATATAGGATAGTATCAGGAGGGAATTCCAGTAAGTACTGAAATTTTGCCCATGTTTAATTTCCAATTGCTTAAAATACCCCTGACTCCAAAAGATAGGAGTAAGATAAAAAACTGTATTAACATGATACAAGGAAATAAACAGACCAGTTGAAGGTTGTGGGCTACGTCCACAGTTAAGCATTCTGTTGCTAGAACAAAGCAAATCACTCTTAAAACCTAGACCAAAATATTCTGTAGGCAAACCACTCTCTGGGTGGATTCTAATATTATCTTCTTAAAGGAACTGGAACTTAGTTAGATCTTTAAACTCTTGTTTGAGGCAAGAACACATCTACAACTCTACTCCTAGACTACAAGGTCTGGCTATTAATCACACTTGTTGACAATAACCTCAAGAGAGCATAATTCTCTGCTCTTCATCTGGGTGGGAACTTTGAGGTAGAAGCACTATAACCTTGAAGGAGCTAGAGGTAAGTTCCAGCTTTCAGACCCTTGGTCAATGTGAAAATGAGCTCACATTTCTGGGCCTCAACATGCGTACCTCTAAGCAGTGCTATCTTTGGGTATCTGCCATCATTCATTCTCATAACATGGCCGAAGTATCTCAAGCATCCTTGATGTATCCTGTAGTTTACTTCCTTCTGTAGACAGAGATGTTTATTAATGTCATCATAGTGCAGCCTATTTCTTCATGTAATGCCTAGAATCCTCCTGAGACATGACATCTCAAACACATTCAGCCCCTGTTCTGAGGAGCATTTCATTGTCTAGGTTTCAGAATTATTAAGAATGCAGCTGAAGTCAACTACAGGGACATTAGTTTGTTTTTGACATATCTATATCTATATAGTCATATTTTATTACCCATTTATCAGCTGTGTTTCCATTTCCTCCTATTTTGAGTAGAGCAATGGTGAGCATGACTAAGTGTCTATGGAGTAGGATCTTGGCTCCTTGGGGAATTTGCCAAGGAGTGATATAGCTGGGCCATATGGTAAATTTACTTTGAGCTTGTTGGGAACTCTCCACACTGATTTCAGTAGAGGCTACAGCATTTGCAATTCCATCAATGGTGAAAGCATGTTCCATTTGGCCCCCATCACATTCCTTCCAGGATTTGTTACAGGTTGTCCCATTGATTTTTGCCATTCTGACTGGGGTAAAATGAAATCTCAACATTGCTTTGATTTACATTTCTCTTATTACTAGAAATGATAAACAATTATTTATTGATTGATTGATTGAGGTATTTCTTAGCCATTTTTTCTTTTGAGAACACTCTACACAAGACTCAGACCTATTTTTCAAATGGTTATTTATTTTCATTGATTCTTTGTTTTTTGAAGTCTTTACATATTCTGAATATTAAACAATAGATGTACATCTGGCAAAGATTAATCTCCCATTCTGCAGACTTCCACTTCACTTAGGCGACTATTTTTTCAGTTGTGTAGAAACTTCTTAGTTTCATAAAGTCTTACTTGGTAATTGTTGGCCTTAATATTTGGGCAAATGAAGACCTATTCAGAAAGTCCTTTAATACATCTATATTATGCTGGGTACTGCCTGTTTTCTTCTAGCTGTTTCAGCATTTCAGTTTCTACATTTAGGTCTTTGAATCATTTCATTTTTCTGCACATATACATCTAGTTTCTCCAGAACAATTTTTTTTCTTTCCTCCATCATATGTTTTTGCCATTTTGTCAATATAACTGTTTAATTGGTCTCCATGTCTGTTTTTGTGTCAGTCATGCTGTTTTTGTTACTATGGCTCTGTAATATATCTTAAGATTTGAAATTGTATTCCCATCCACATTTTTCTGTTTGTCCTTGTTGTTTTGGCTATATGAGGCATCTTGTGGTTTCATATGAATTTTAAGATAGTTTTTCAAATATATATTTCTGTAAAGAATGAGGTGGTGATTTTCATTTTGGCTCGTCATTGAATCTGTAAATGGCATTTGGTAGAATGGCCATATTCACAATGCTAATTCTACCCACCCATGGACTTGGGATGCCTTTCCCTTTCCAATGTTTTCCTCTATCTCTTTCTTCAGAGATTTAGTTTTTTATTGTAGTGTTCCTTCACTTCCTTGGTTAGGCCTACTCCTGAATATTTTTATTTTCCTAGAAGCTATTGTGAATGGGAATGTGTTCATGATTTCATTCTCTGTATATCTGTTGGTGCTATATAGAAAAACTATTGATTTGTGAGAGTTGATTCTGTATCCTGTCACATTGCTAAATTGGTTATTGTTTGTAGAAGATTTTGGTAGAATTTTTGTGATCTCTTTATATAGTATGACATTTGCAAATAGGAACAATTTGAATTCTTTATCTATTTTTATCACTTTAATGTCCTTCTCTTGTCTTATAGCACCAGCTTGTTCAATGAGGAGAAAGTGAAGAGCATGATGATGAAAATGTGTGGAGATTGTGAACATGCCAATCTCATGCCTGAATTCTGTGATGCTGTCTCAAGCTCTTCTTGATTTAGGATGATGTTGATTGCAGGTTTCTTACATATAGATGTCATTATGTTGAGGTATGTTCCTCTAGCCCTGTATCTCTGAGAATTTTATTGTGAAGCCATGTTAGATTTTATTAAATGCTTTTTCTGCATCTATTGAGACAATCATGTGATTCTTGTCCATTTATGTGGTTTATTACATCTATTGACTTGTGTATGTTGAACTATCCCTAAATTTCAGGGATTAAGCCAACTCATTCAAGGTATATAGTCATTTTTATTATAGTGAATATTTTTGAAATTACATTCATCAGGGATATTGGCCTAGTTTTCTTTGTAATTGTTTTTGTGTCTTTCTCTGGTTTGTGTATTAGAGTGATACTGTATTCACAAAAAGGCTTTAGGTGCTCTTTCTGTTCCAAATATTTTTGGATAGTTGTAGAAGATTTGGATAGTTCTTTGAACATCTTGTAGAATTCTGCTGTGAATCCATCTGTCCTGGACTTTGTTTTATCTGGACGGCATTTTATTACTATTTCGAGCTCATTTGTTATGGTTCTGTTTATATTATTGATTGCTCCTTGATTTACTTTTGGTGGTTTAACTAAATATAGGAATATACCCATTTCTTTTAGGTTTTCCAAAGCTTAATGAAGTACATTAAAAAATATTCCCTTATAATATTCTGAATTTGTTTGGAGTTTATTGAAGCCCTGCTTGAAATTACCTGACGCAAATGCGAAGGAAACACGGAACATGCAATAAACCTGCTTAGGGGTTTATTGAGGGAGGCGTGTACAGGCCTGGGGAAGTCAGTGTGGAGAGGGGCGGGGGGCATTTCCAGTTTTTTAAAGCTGCCCAGTAGCCTGGCGGTGGTGGCGCACGCCTTTAATCCCAGCAC
>NC_022020.1:12954802-12965036 GCF_000317375.1 Microtus ochrogaster | reverse complement strand
AAATAAATAAATAAATAAATAAATAAATAAATAAATAAATAAGCTGCCCAGTGCATGTACACAAGGGGTTAATGTGACTCTGTCATACACAGATGATGCAACCATGCATGTGCATTTGCGCACAAAGACTTAGCTGAGTCATACATGGATTATGCAACCATGCATGCACGTGGGTCATGTGGGGCCCTTTAATATCCCTAGGGCCATTAGGCACTTCTTCCTGAGGGCTTATTCACACATTCATGGTCCTAGAACCCAAAAGTGTCAGCCTTATTGTAGCTGAAATCATAACATTTTACCCTTTTGTTTATTATAAAAATCTGGGGACTTTAATGAGTGGAAATGGGGCATTGTAAGGTCTCTCATGACTGCTTCCTGCTGATTTTGTGGGCATCGGAGAGTTAAGATGCTTAACCACATCCTGGGGTGACTGATTACTTATTTGTTTTTTTTTTTCCAGGCTCTGTGTAACGGGCTGGCTGGCAGCTTGGACCTCGCAAGATGTTGGAAAAGAAGAGAATTATGTCTGAAAAAAATTTTAGATCCCAGTGATTAAGGGAGGAGAGTGCCAAGATGAAAGATAGAGGGAGTTTGGGGGGTGAAGGAGGAAGTTTCCTAAGGGTTCCCAAGACCAGGAAAGATGAGGGAAGAATCAAATGATACTTATTCTGGGCAAGTCTTGTCTGTTTAGATAGGTCCAATTGGCTCCCGGGAGCTTATGAAAAAAAATGTTTGAAAAGAAATAAATTTTAGACATGTTAAAAGCTTATGATTATGATGGTATAGTGTTGGAATGAAGATGGTGGGGAGAAGGGAAAGAAGAAGGAATTATTGGAAAAGAAATTTATTAGACCCCTTAATGTTTTACCTGAAGCAAATCTTAAAGCACTTGTTCTCTTTAGCATTTTGGCATTACCTTAACATCCAGGAGACACTGCTGCAGTCAGTGAAACCTGTTATGTTCTAGTCTGTTTTGTGAGCTTTTGGAGTCTGGGACTGTGAATGTCCCCATAATCATTACTGTTTCTTACCACCTGGGCTTTTGGAAATCCTTGTACCTCTGGCTCTATGTTTAATGATGGTTCCTGTAATAATAGCTGAGTGGTTAATCTGGAAATTTAAGTATGACATTGGCGATATAGAGAAGTTGGTAAAGCAGACAGGAGAAAAAGGAAGAGGGCGAGTATATGGAGATTTTGGCAGAGGAGGGTTGAGTATAGTGATGAAATTTTTCTGAAACTGGAGAAAAAGTGGCTGATCTTGGTGTCCTCTGTACCTTAAGGGAACAGGGCCCTGTTTGAGATACTGTATACAAGAGGGTATCTTGAGCTGGAAGAGTAAAAGATTTAAGGTGAGACAGGTAGATCCAATGAGAGAGTCTCTTGAGCTTGGCAGCTGTAAAGTTACAAGAATTACTTTAAAGGGGACCTGCCATTTAGGGGAAGAGGATAAGGGGCATTGGCCTGGGGGAGAGAATAGTATCTGATATTCTATTTTAATCAGTGTTAGGTATGAATTAGTACATGATTGAAGTGATGAGAAGTCGGTAAAATCCCATAATAGGGAGCAAAGATGGGATATCATCAGAGTTAGCAGGTGATCAGGAAGGAGAGATGTTTTAGGTGAGAGGCTGGGGGTTAAAACCAGCCACCCATACATGAGTTCAAAGGGCAAGATGAAAAGGGGGGCTTTGGGAAGAGCCCTAAGCCTAAGAAGGACCAGAAGTAAAAGTTTTACCCAGTTGAGTTGAAGCTCCTGTGACATCTTAAAAAGAACATTTTTTAAGGAACGTTAGTTTGTTCTACCTTCCCTGAAGACTGAGGATGGTATGGGATATGAAAATGCCAAGGAATGTTAAGAGCCTTAAATAAAGTTTGAGAGATCTGGGAGGTAAACTCTGGGCCGTTATCTGTGTGAAGAGAGGTTGGGATTCCAAACCAGGGAATAATTTCTCAGAGAAGAACATCAGAAACTGTCTGGGGCCTCTTGTTAGTGGTGGGAAATGCTTCCATTCACCCAGACATGGTGTCCACTAAAACCAGGAGATATTTAACTCATCTGACTGTGGCCATATGAGTAAAATCAAGCTGCCAGACAGTTCCTGGAAGGGAGCCCCTGGCCTGGTGGGTGGGAAAAGGGAAGCTATGATATTTAGTCTTGGGATATGACTATTTTAAGAGATTTTACAAGAGACAGTGATAGCTTTTAAGAACTCTAAGTCCTCAGGTGGGTTGGAGGTGAGCCTTGACAAAACAAAACAGAGATTTGCTATTAGAATGGAAGAGCTGATGTAGGTAGGACAGAATTTTCTGGGTGTCAGAGATAATGTGGACTATACTAGGAAACTAGAGAAAAAAGCATCCTTAAGATCTAGAACTGAGAAGTGGGGTGTTCCTGGGGGGATAGTGGAAGAAAGTGTATAAGGATTAGGCTCTACAGGAAGAGGGACCATGGCAGAGTAAATGAGCTGGAGGTCTTGAACTGGGCAATAGGTTTCGTTAGGTTTTTTTAACAGCAAGTATAGAGGTGTTAAAGGGAGAAGGGGTGGAGCAAAGTAGCTTTTTTTCTTAGAAGGTCAGAGATAATGGGCTCTGGAGAGAGAGGACATACTGAGCTTGGGTAGTGTGCTTAGTAGGATCTTATAATTGGATAACTATGGGGGAATGGTGTTTAGCAACAAAGGGGTTTTGGATGCCCCAGACTTGGGGGTCCACCTGAGAGTCTGGTAAAGGAAAATACACATTGGATCTGGGAGGTTGGAAGGCTAGAAGGAGGAGGAGGGGAGCTGTTGGTGAGTCTGAGGTAAGGCGAATAGAAGAAGCAAACAAAATGAAAGCTTCTACTTTCTACTTTCTACTCTTCCCATAAGAGGTACCGGGCAGTACCTGAATGAATGGCATAAATACCCCTAAAACACAGTTAAATGGTGGTGTCTGCTTAAATAGATAAGGCTGTCTCCCTACTCCAACAATAGGGGAAACTAGAAGGAGAGGTTGGCCCCAAGAATTCCTTCAATATTGAGTATGTGGCTCCAGTGTCCAAGAGAAATGAGATGGGCCATCCTGATACTGTGATGTTTACCCATGACTCCCTGCTACAGATGACAGTTGTGGCCAGGCCAAAGGAGCCCTGGCAGGCTTACCCATCCATGGCCAAACCTAGAAGGTCAACGTGGGAATTTTCTGGGTTTGATGTCTCCATGCTACTTTGTGCACAAAACCAATCAACTACCCAATGTCCTTCTCCTATGGCATCTTGGGCAAGGTCTTGTCAGACAAAGATGAGAATTAGGGCATGCTCAAGCCCAGTGACCAGCATTGCCACATTTGAAACACAGGCCTGGTGGTTCTCAAGCCCTGGGAGGCAAGGGAGTAGCATGGACAGCATGGATAGGGTGATCTGTCACCTCAACCAGTTGGAGGGTCATGGCTAGCACATGACAGTGATTGCGGGCTTTGTCATTCCTCACATGGTACACCTAAAGCCAACTCTAAGACTTCTGCCTGTGGGGTCAAGGGGCCTTTCTTCATATGTCTAAGTTTAGCCTTAACATCAGGGTAGCACAAAGGAAAAAGAATGAGTTATGAGTAACTGTCTGTCTCCCATGGTTTCTGGATCTAAGTTAGTATATTGTAACAGGGCTTTAGTGAGGTGTTCCAAAAATACAGAAAGATTTTTCTTCATATCCTGAATGACCTCTGAGAGCTTATTATAATTTACTGTCTTGAGGGCAGCCTTACAGAGACCTGCTAGGAGGCAAGTTAAAAACCGGTCCCTAGCTAAAATTCCACCTGGAGTGTTATAGTCCCAGTGTATTTCCTGCTTGGGGATCACCTCTGCCCCTTGAGGGTATGTTGCATGTGTATGGTAAATCTTGTCTGCATGTAGCTTGGCCTGCTCCCAAACTCACCTGTGCTCTTTAGGTTATTAGATAAGATCATATAGATGTCATGAAAGGTGAGCTTATAAGACTGGGTAATATATTGGAATTGCTTTATGAAAGAGGAGAATTAGACTTATCGAAGCCCTGTTTTTGTTCTGTATGGGAGAGTTCTGAGAGTGAGAAAGGAATGCGTACCCTAACTAATCCACCTATGTTGGCCATCTCTTGCAACAGGAAAACTGCAGCCAGCTTGGCTTGGTCAGGGTTGGGTTCCATTGCAGCATGTGAGCATGTGAGAGGAAGAGTAAAAGTGGGCGCCAGAGCCAAGCAGCTGCTGTAGCCAGGCACTGAGGAGGAAGAATGACCTAGCAGGCTGATGAAGTAATTAGTGTGGGGAGAGAGAGAGCTGAAGAGGGTAATGATGTATGCATGGCGTGGGTACAAGTGAAGGGAGGTGGCAAGGCAACAGGAAGTAAAGGAGCAGAAGTATCTGTTTGCTGAGGTCAAAAAGGTGTGGATTCCTTAATGGGGTCCAAAGCAGGAGCTGAAGAAATGAGGGTTGGAGCTGAAGGAGTGGGGGTAGGAGCTAAAGGAACGGGAGTAGGAGCTGAAGAAATGGGGGTAGCTGCCCACTGAGGTCGAAAAGGCAGGGGTTTATTAGCTGGGTCCAGAGAGAAAGTGGACAGTTCTTGCAGCTCAGATAGCATAGCCAGGTACATGTGAGCAGGCGAACAACTTGTAAGGACAGAGGGCTTAGGCTTAGGCTTAGATAGTAAAAAACTTGGATATAAGGAAACTCCTTCTATTTGCCTGTATGCTGACAGTAGTTAGAAAGCTCCTGTAGAATATCGGGATAAAGGTGCCATTAGGCAGCCACTTTAAATTGTTATCTAAATTGTAAGGAGGCCATTTTTTGAACAAAGATGGACAAGTGTGGGAATCTGTGTGGTGTGTAGGGCATTAAGGCTTGGGGTTTTAGGGCCTCTAAAAGGCATCCCAGTGGGGAGGCTGGATTGATGGTCTTGGATGGCTTGCTACCCATAGCTGAAACTGTGAAAACCCATGAAAACAGTGACACCACAAGACTTGTAGGGAAACATCTCCCCTCTATAGGTTGAGTGTGACGATGGTGAACAACGCGAACAATGCAGGACTTGTAGAAGAGCATGCTTTATCTACAGGTGGGGTATTAAAGCCTGACTGGCCCCAGTCTGGGCAACTGGGAAGCCAGAGAGGTTAGAGACTGAGCAGTTTCTCACAGCGGGAACCACTGGCGAGTGGTCCAAAAGAAAAGATAAGAAAGAAAAAGAAAAATCTGAGGGACCTTGGGCCCCCAGTCATGGGAGGACTGACCCCAGGTCATCCAAACACTATTTCAGCTGAGGGAAGCAATCCAGCTATGAATGCCAGGAAAGAGCTCAACTGTAGCCATGAAGGCTAAGGTTGGGGGCTGTCCCCCATTTCTAGGAACAGCAGAAGATTGCAGGGAGCTCAGCGTTCAATTCCTTGGGTTCAGAGAAATGATTAAGCTGACCAGAATGAGGAAACTCACCATTTGATCCCAGTGGTGTGCATAGAGGTCACGTTCAGGCAGATGGAAAACATGGTTGTTGTAGAAAAAATATCTGTTTCTGGATCCCAACACTGGGAGAGGGGCTCAGGAAGGGAGAGGCTCCTGAGTCTCACAGCACCAATAAAATTACCTAGAATAAGTGAGAAGGAAACAGAAAACATGCAACAAACACATTTAGGAGTTTATTGGTGGTGGGGCATGTATATGCCTGGGGAAGTCAGTGTGCAGAGAGAGAGAGAGAGAGAGAGAGAGAGAGAAGGGGGGTAGGGAGATTGTGTGTCCAGCTTTTAAAAGCTGCTTAGTACAAGCACACATGGGGATTGACATGACTATGCCATATACAGAAGACAGGGCTCATGCATGCGTGCCAGGGCTTATCTGAGTCATACATGGATGTTGCAACCACATATGCGTGTGGATCACGCAGGGCCCTTTAACATCCTCAGGGCCATTAGGCGCTTCTGCCTGAGTGCTTGTCCACACATGCATAGCCCTATAACCTGTAAGTGTCAACCTTATTGTGGCTGAAATCATAACACTGATCATTGCTGATAATGTTATTTATTTATCTTCCTCTCTTTTGGTTAGTTGGAATAAGGGTCTATTAATTATGCTTGTCTCTTAGAATTGTTGATTTTTTTTTGTCTTTGTTTCTGTTTCATTGACTTTGGTGATGATTTCTTATTATTTCTTGCCATCCACTAGATTTGGATTTGGTTTGTTCTTATTTTTCCTACTTCTTAAGTTGCCTTATTAAGCTATTTATTAATATTCTTTCTCATTATTTTAATATAGGCACTTGTTTAGAACTATAATTTTTCTCTTGTTTATTTGTTTTCAAGAGGTCTTGTTTATTGTACTTTTATTTAGTTTTAAGAAGTTGGTTTTACTTCATTATTTTCTTATTTACTTATTTTACATGCCAACCACAGTTTCCCCTCTCTTCTCTCCTCCCATTCTCTCACCCCACCTCCCTTCTACAACCCCATCCATTCCTCTTCTGTCTTCATTTAAAAGGGGTAAGGCCTCTCATAGAAATCAATACAAGGCACATCGAATTCCAGCAGGACCTGTTACGGGAGCTCCTTCCGCTCCTTCAGCCAATAGCCGCTGAGATACCAGTCCATTGAGGCGTGGTCTCTCTCCTTCTAAAAAAGCGGCCACTTCCCTCTGTGCTCCCTCTGGCTTCCGGCTTTTCTTCCAGTGAGTGGGCTCCATTCCTGATTGCGCAGAGGAGTGTTGTCTGGGACAGTGATCTGTAAGTTTTTCCCCCTTAAAATAAATAACCTCTCTAATAATCTAATTCCAAACTGGTGTGGGATTGTTTGTGACTTACACCTTTAAGGACCAAGCTCCTCCTCCTTGCAACAAGGCTGGACAAGGCATCCCACCATTGGGAATAGGTTCCAAAGAGGCAGCTCATGTGTCAGGGACAGCTCCAGGTCCCACTGCTAGGGACTCTACAAAAGACCATACTTCACAACTGTCACATTCATGCTAAGGGCCTAATTCAGTGCCCTACAGGCTCCCCAGCTGCCTTTCCAGGGTCAGTAAGCTCCCACAAGCTTGGTCAGCTGTCTCTGTGGGTTTCTTGTCATGATCTTGACCCATCCCCATTGCTTATATAAATCCTTCTCCCTCTCTACAGCTCGACTCTGGGAGCTTGGCCCAGTGCGTGGCTGTGGATCGCTGCATCAGCTTCCATCAGTTACTGGATGAAGACTTTATGATGAAAATTAGTGTAGCCACCAATCTGCTTACAGTGGAAGGCCAGTTCAGGCATCCTTGCTACTACTGCTAGGAGTCTTAGCTGGGGTCAACCTCGAGTGCTATACTGAACAGATATGAAGAGAGAGGACAGCCTGGTTTTACTCCTGATTTTAGTGCAATAGCTTTGAGTTTCTTTCTCAGAGAGATACTGACTCTCAGCTTGTTGTATATTGTCTTTATTATGTTAGGTATGTTCTTTGTTATCTCTGTTCTCTTCAGAACCTTTATCACAAAGGGGTGTTGGATTTTGTCAAAGTCTTTTTCAGTATCTAATGAGATGATCATGTGGGCTTTTTCTTTCAGTTTGTTTATATGGTGGATCACATTGACAAATGTTCCTATGTTGAACCATCCCTATATCACAGGGATGAACCCTACTTGACCATGGTGGATAATTTTTTTTATGTGTTCTTGGATTCAGTTTGCCAGTATTTTATTCAGTATTTTTGCATCAGTGTTCATGAGGGACATTGATCTATAATTCTCTTTGTTGTTGCATCTCTGTTTGGTTTGGGTATCAAAGTTATTGTGGCCTCATAAAAATGATTTGGCAGTATTCTTTCTACTTCTGTTGTGCAGAATACTTTGAAGAGTATTAAACTCTACTTTGAAATTCTGATAAAATTCTGCACTGATACCATCTGGCCCCTGGCTCCTTTTTTTTTTTTGAGACTTTTAATGACTTTTTCTATTTTTTTAGTGGTAATAGGTCTATTTAAATGTTAAAATAGGTCTATTTAAATGTTAAAATAAGTCTATTTATCCATCGAATGTGGTACCTATCAAGAAAGTTTTCTATTTCTTTTAGATATTCCAATTTTATGGAGTACAGGTTTTTGAAGTATGACCTAATAATTCTTTTTATTTTTGATTTTGTTAATTTAGATATTTTCTCTCTGCCTTTTGATTAATCTGGAAAAGGATTTGTCCATCTTTTATTCTCTCAAAGAATCAAATCTTTATTTCATTGATTCTTTGTATTGTTCTCTTTGTTTCAATTTTATTGATTTCAGCCCTGATTTCAACTATTTCCTGCCTCCTAACACTCCTTGATGCATTTGCTTCTTGTTTTTTTTCTAGAGCTTAAAGGTGTGCTCTTAAGTAATTCACATGAGATCTCTCCAAATTCTCTATGTTAGGCACTTAGTGCTATGAACTTTCCTCTTAGCACTGCTTTCATTGTTTCCCATACTTTTGGTATGTTGTGGATTCTTGTTCATCAAATTTTAGGAAGTCCTTACTTTTTTTATTATTTCTTGCTTGAACTACTGGTGGTTCAGTTAAAAGTTCTTCAGTTTCCATGAGTTTGTAGGCTTTCTGTAGTTTGTTTGTGTTGTTAAACTCTAGCTTTAATCCACAATGATCCCATAAGTTCAAAGGGGTTATTCCAATTTTTGGTATCTTTTGAGATTTACTTTATGACCAAGGATGTGGTCAGTTCCATGAGGTGCTGAGAAGAAGATATATTCTTTTGTGTTTGGGTAAAATGTTCTGTAGCTATCAATTAAGTCCATTTGAGTCATAACAACTGTTAGATCCTTTGTTTCTTTGTTAAGTTCCTGTCTGGCAGACCAGTCCATTGTTGAGATTGGAATGTTGAAGTCTCCCACTATTAATGTGTGGGATTTGGTATATGATTTAAACTTTAGTTATGTTTCTTTCAAAAGGTGGATGTCCTCATATTTGGGTCATAGATGTTCAGAATTGAAACTTCATCTTGATAAGGTTTTCCTTTGATGAACATGAAATGTCCTTCTCCATCTCTTTTGATTAATTTTAGTTTGAAGTCTTCTTTGTTAGATAACAGAATAAGTACACTAGCTTACTTCTTAGATCTATTTGATTGGAACATCTTTTCCCAACTCTTTACTCTGAGGTAAGGTCCATCTTGGAAGTTGAGGTGTGTTTCTTGTATACAGCAGAAGGATGGATCCTGTTTTCATATCTATTCTGTTAGCTTGTGTCTTTTTAATTGGTGGATTGATCCCACTAATACTGAGATGTTATTGATCAATGATTGTTAATTTCTGTTTTTGTTGTTATTGTTGGTGGTAATAGTATATGTGTGTGTTTCCTTTCTTTTGGATTTTCTGGTGTGAGGTTATTTATTGCCTGTGTTTTGGTGGATGCAGCTAGGTTTTTTGGTTTGGAGTTTTCCTTCTAGTACTTTTTTTTAGTACTTTCTTTAGTACTGGACTTGTGGATAGGTATTATTTAAATCTGGTTTTGCCATGAAATATCTTGCTTTTTTGTCTATGTCAATTGACAGTTTTGTTGGGTATATTAGTCTGGGATTGCATTCATTGTTCCTTAGTGTCTGTAAAACATTTGTCCAGGACCTTCTGACTTTAGACACTTAATGGAGAAATTGCTTATAATTCTGATAGGTCTGCCTTTATATGTTACTTAGCCTTTTTCTTTTGCAGCTCATAAAATTCTCTCTTCATTCTGTATGTTTAGCATTTTGATTATTATGTGGCAAGGGGACTTTTTTTCTGGTCTATTCTCATTGCTGTTCTGTGAGCTTCTTGTACCCTTATAGTCATGTCCTTCTTTAGATTGGGAAAGTTTTCTTTTATGATTTTGTCGTGCCTTTGAGCTGGGATTCTTCTCTTTTTTCTATTCCTACTATTCTTAGGTTTGGTCTTTTCACATTTTCCCAGATTTCCTGAATGTTTTGTGTTAGGAATTTTTTTTGGATTTAACATTTTCTTTCACCGATGAATCTATTTTCGTTATTGTATCTTATATGCCTTTGATTCTCTTTTCCATCCTTTTATTCTGTTGGCAACCTTTGCATCTATAGTTGTTGTTCACTTTCCCAAATTTTATACTTCAAGATTTTTTTTGGTTTGTGTTTTCTTTAATGTTTCCATTTCAGTTTTCAAGTCTTGATCCATTCCTTTCACCTTTTTATTTTATGTTTTTGATTTTCTTTAAGGGATCTATTGATTTTTACAACTTATTTGTGCGTCTTTTCCTTGACTTCTTTAAGGGAATTATTAATT
>NC_022020.1:12952272-12954702 GCF_000317375.1 Microtus ochrogaster | reverse complement strand
CTGCACAGGAATCTTCAGGTCTTACTGTTGTATGATTACTGGGTTCTGGTGGTGTCATATTGTTCTTTCAGTTGTTGAATATATTCTTACACTGGTGTTTACTCATCTTTTCTTCCAACTGGTTTGGCTTGTGCCTGTGCCTGCTCTTCCAACTGTTTGTGTTTTTACCTGTGTCTGTGTTTTTTACCTGTGTCTGTGTTTTTGACCTGTGTCTGTGTTTTTGACCTGTGTCTGTGTAGTCTGCTGTTTTACCAGCTGGTGTGGTTTGTGTCTATGCCTATGTAGTCGACTGGGATTGTGGGGGGGAGGACTGGCCACAGGGAAAACTCAAGGCCTGCTCCCATAATAATGCACTTCCTTCAACAAGACTGTACCTACTCCAACAAGGTCACGCCTTCTAATAATGCCCCTCCCTATAGGTCAAGCATTGGAACCATGGAACCATACCTATCAAAACACCACATCCCCTGTCTTGTTTATTTTCTGTATGTGTTTGTGTATGTGTGGGTTATTGTTGTTATCTTTGTCTCAGTTCTTTGCTTCTTTTATTTTTAAACTATCTGATGCTATAAGCTTTTCCAGGCAGATCTTATAATATATATGTCCTGTTACAGTCTCAAATTCAGTGCTTCTGCCAGAAGTGATCCTGGTTCTTTGGCAGGAGAAAGTACTAAAGAGAGCAAGATCTGCATGGTAAGCAGGCTTGTTGCTAATGATACAGTACTTTTACTTCACAATGCAAGGAAAAAAATACACATTTGAGTATTAAGTGACACATACTCATCATTATTTATAAATGTTACTATCTGTGTCTAGGTTAAACAAAACATAAATTCTTACATATTAATATCTCCGTTAATATGATGCCTCCATGTTAAATGAGTCATTCCTCTCCCAAAAGTAAAATATCTAGGTTCTCACCAACTTTTACCTCCTTATTCAATTGCTCATTTCCAGCATTCACTCAGCCCAGTTATAGTGTGAAAACGGAGCCCACAGAAAAGGAGTGGAACAGCAAGGTTGCAGTTCTCCTGTACAGGCCTTGCTACTTTTGGTATTACACAATTCACTTATCTCCCACATTAATTCCTGTTTTCTTCTCCCTCTTCCAATGAGCTGGTTCATCCATTTGCAGCAAAAGAATATTATTTGCTCAGTCTGCCCTCTACTTTGCCAATATATAATGTCATATATTTCCCTGAATAGTAACATAGTGAGCAATTTTCAAGTCTTAAAAACCCATTTTCCCTCACATACTCAGATGACTTTCCAGCAAATCCCTTGAAACTATTTTTTAATATATTAAATTTTTCTTCTCACAGAACATCATATAATTCAGATCCTAAAGTATTTCACTTAGTTAGACCATCTTTTCTCACTTAATAGTAGGCACTTAAGTTTCATATAGCTCTTCTCTTGATATAATAACTATTTTCTTTTGATTGCTGAATTATATTCCTCTGTTAAAATGCATATCAATTTATTCTTTTGTCTATTGAAGGAGACCTTGACTGCTTCATTTTTGGCAATAACGAGTAAACACTTATAAATATTTTATTTTTGTCTGAAGACTAATTTTTAATTCATTTGGAAAAATACTTGAGAATAGGATTGCTGGACCATATGGTAAAACCTTTTTACTTGTAAGAAACTGTCAAACTGTCTTCAAGAAGCTGTCCGATTTTACATGCCTTTTAGCTATGAATAAAAAATGTTCATTTGCTTTGTGTCTTTGCCAGAATCTGGCAGTGGTCAGCTCTCTGGCTTTCAGGCATTGTAAATGGTGTGGTAACTGACTAAACCTGAATACACTTAATAATAAATAATGTCTATCCTTTTTATATAACTTTTTGCTACCTGTGTATCTTTGGTCTGTTTGTTGCTTTACTTATGTTATTTACCCATCTTTTGCCAAATTCTTGGGTTTTTATTATTGAACTTGGAACTCCTTATGAATCTTGTAGGCTATTTCTTTGATGTGCATATATTTTCATATAATGTTTCCTAGTCTGTGGTGTATCTCTTTGCTTAATAGAGACTTTTTCAGAACACACATTTTTACCTTTAACTTAGTCATCTCTCCACCTTTTCGTACATGGACTGTGTCTTTCGTGTCGTAAAGGTCACAAACAGTTCTTCACTTATGTTATCAGTTCTTACTGATGTTTCATAGTTTGTATTTTACAAGTTGATCTATGATCCATCCCTGAATTGGTTTCTGTGGAAGGTATAAGGAGGCTCCCCTCTCCTTGCTTCCCCCCTTACTTATACAGTACCTATTGAAAATTTTCTCTCTCCCACTGAAACACCTTTCAAACTTTATCAATGACCAGAAAGCATAGGTTAATATGTACATGCAAGTTGTTTAAAATGAGGGATATAAGGGAAGAAATGGGGAGAAATGGAAAGGGGAAATGATACAATTATATT
>NC_022020.1:12933456-12951736 GCF_000317375.1 Microtus ochrogaster | reverse complement strand
ATTTTTAAAAAATGGAGCAAATGATGTGAAGTGAAATTTTAGATAAACAATTTGAATTCATGGACAATGTCTTAGAACATGTATCTCTCAAGAGTGGGAGTACTTCAGACTTTTCCCTCTGCTGATTTTCAGAAATACTTCTTTGTTTATAAACAGAAAAAAAAATGTTCTCAAATGTAATCAGATGAAACCCAACACCACAAAGAACACATTGTGAATATTGTGGGATTTTTTTCTCTGTTCATATGAGAAATAAAATAAGCAGCTGAAAGGTAGGATTGTCTGGGCTGAGTCAGTAGACAGAGTACTATTAAATTCACTGGAAGTGTGTTGTATATTTCTAACAGACAGCATGAGTTTCAGGCAGTTTCTATGACTATAGTTCGTCATGCTAACTCCTGAGGGGAAGAGAAAAGATACTATAATGAAATGGAAGTCAGTTTTTAAAAAATGTTTGGGAGGACTTTGGACTTTCCACAGGGCAGGGAACCCTGACTGCTCTTCAGACTTGAGAGGGAGGGGGAGAGGAGTGGGGAGAGGGCGGAAGGAGTGGGAGGCTGGGAGGAGGCGGAAATTTTTTTTCTCAATTAAAAAAAATAAATAAATAAAAGAAAAGAAAAAAAATGTTTGGGGATGGAGAAATAAGCTAGCTATAAAGTAGTATCTAGTGTGCAAAAAGAATGTTAAAAAAAAACCTATAACGACAACAAGAACAAAAACCCAAACTGGTGTGGTGGAGTGCTCTTATAGTCCCATCACTAGTGAGGTAGAGACAGGTGAATTCCTGGAGCTACAAAGCTACTCAGTCTAGGCTGCTGGATGAGTCCCAGGCAGGTTAGAAGCCTTGTCTCAAAAATAGGTGGACCACACCTGAGGAGCAATAACCAGGATATCCACTCATATCTATATACACTCTCACATAATAGACACATGTGCACTCCCCCATATATACACTCCACGCCAACATGAACACATACACAAAGATTAGTTATTACTGCTTTCTGAGGCAGTGTAGAGTAGGAGGCAGCTTCCTTACTCCATTGACTAGCTTCTGAACCACTTCCTGGATAAAAATGTTTCTGTTCATTATGAAACGTTCTTCATACATTCATACCCCCAACACTTGCCTCATGATAAAAGTACCACAGCCTGCAGAACTTTAAAGGCAAGAACTTTATTTGAAATACTAAGTCTTTTTTTTTTTTGCAAAGGAAGTCATTTTTATTTAAAAGTAAATAAAGACAGTGCCAATCCAATATCTGGTTTTCCCCAGAATTTCACACGTTTTGAAGAGGTTATATTGGTATCAGTCTCTGAAAGGATTGCATGTCCCTATTAAACGTACAATAAACACAAAACAATGCCAGGGAAGTTTGCACCTCTGAATTCATAGAACTCTTCTTGGAGTCTAAATCAATACCACCAAATGTGTTCTTTTATAATTTTGTGAGTCTGTCAACTGTTTCATTAATATTTTATAACAGAGAGTAAATGTCATGAGGTTCCAGAATTGTCAGAAGCTGCCCCGCTTTCACTCTGTTTGTTACTATGGCATTAACACCATTTTATCTGAATATAGAAGGCTCTTGTCTGTGCATAGTTTCTATATCCTTTTTATACATATGTAGACAAGAGAGATCTATAAAATCTAACTTTAAAGGCATTGAATATTTGAAAGGTTATTTTAGAAATCTGTGTACATTTTTGTATTCTAGACGTTATTCTTGGTGGAAAACACTTTGCATCTTTTCCCCCCAGACAACAACAGACTTTTTGAGCATTTTTATAATTAGAAAATGTGACATACTCTTTACAAATTAACAAGGAAAATATTAAAATAGGAAGCATATGAATAGTACCTGCAAATGCATTCTTCCCAGAATATATTCTGCTACAATTGCTACTATATTAGAACTGTGTCACAATAGAACATGTCTTACTCTGTATGAATTCTACTTGACATGTAGCTAACTAAGAACTGTGTATATAAGAGTGTGTGATGTGTGTGTACATGTGAGTGTCTGTGAGAGAGTAAGTGCAAGTGTTAGTGTGTGTGCATGTGAGAAAGAGAAACAGAGAGAGAAAGAGAGGGAGGGAGAGGAAGAGAGAAAGCAAATTTAATTACGAAATCAAGGTAAGTATTGCTAAAAGCTTCCAATTAAATGTCTACACATTAACAGGCACCCCAAATTCACTTTTTAAATAGAGATGGTATTTAGGAAACATGCCACTACTGAATATGAATATAAATATATGCCAAAGAGAATTTATCTCAAGTGCTTTACCTTGAATATAATTAGACAAAACCTGAAGCTGCAAGAATGACCACACATTCTCCAGGTCATTGCAAGCACCATTACTTCTGCACTTGCTCTATGTGTTTGCATCTCTGTTGCTGTGTAAATAGCTGTCGTCAGTCAGATTCCTCCATCTTGGACATGACCATGACTACATCGAAGTACAGCAGCCGAGATCACCATAGTAGATACTCATGAGACTGTCCTATTAACATTCCATCTTGGATGCAGTGGGGAGGCTCAGAAGGTCTTCAGAGGATCCTAAGATTATTTTCAAATTAATCAATCAGTTGAGAGGGAAGTCTTTGGTAGTTTACTTGCTCACAAGTCAGTCAGCAGACTCCAGTGCTGTGGATTTTCACAATCCATCCATGTTGTGGGGGAAGCTCCCTGGTGGTACAGTTCCCTGTATGTTGTCCAGGATACTTCCAATGGTGTAGCTGTCTTTGAGTCACTCATGCTCTAGCAAGAAAACCCTATAAATTCAATGGTTTGCTTAACTGAAATTGGATGAAACCCCTTTTGGTTGGTTAGTGCCCTTTCTAAGTGTGGTAAATTGAGCCTTCTTCATGTCTCTTCAAAAAGTCACACAACAATATACTAGTTATGGGTTTATGGTAAGGAGTCCTTGCTTTCCTCTCCATTCACTTTGACCAGGAATTCTAGGGCATGATCAACCTCAATCACGAAAGACCTTTGGAAGAACCTTTATGGTCAAAGGAAATTACTGTAAAGCTCATTTTCTTAACCCCAAAGAGTTAAAATGGTATGTCCAAACCTACTGTATGTGCTATACAATAATCCACACAGTGGCAAGTTTGTATATTAGCAAGTATAAAAATCCACAATTTAAAAATTCCAGATGTAAATCAATTATTTGCTTTTTGTTCTTTTTAATTTATTCATTATTCCAAATAATGATTCTGTCCCTCAAATGTGTCAAATAATCCATATTAGTTTTTAGTGAGAACATCATAACTAAAACATTTTATTTTTGATAAAACTAATGTAATCATAATTTAGGTAGCTAATGGACTAAGTAAAAGAGAATTAATGCCGGTTTTATTCCTAATTAGACAGAATGAATATTAAGGCTGGAAAGGGTGCTTCACCATGATATATGTAACGAACTGCACTCTCCTTGGATCTGAGAGCTAAACTGTGATGCATAGATGCATATTGTCTTACACTCTCTGGAATTATACAAAGAACTGTTGAAATTCACTGTGGCTGCATTATCCCCAGTACCAGGCAGTTGTTTTTGCAAGCAAATTGGAAGTTGTTGTGTTTTGATAATTTTAGAAAATTGATTGAAAAGAAATTAAAATATTAATTTGCAAGACAACAGATTAGAAAATGTCTCCTGAGTTTTGTCATTCTACCAAATATGAAAATCTCTCTCTAGAATCTGAATACTTCTCACTCTGGCAGGAGAAATTGCATAATTATAGCTACATTTTCAAATACATATTCTTTTTAAAACATTTTCTCTCATTCCTAGATCATAAATTTTATATTGATACATAAAATCACGTGAGCGTATATGCCATGAAAGTACAAGCAAAACAAATAAAGGAGGTTATGGGAGGGGTTGGGGAGTGAATCGAGGTCATGGGGGAGAACATGGCCAAATGACATGACACGTTTATATGAAAATGTTTTTATGAAACCCAGCACTATGCACAATAAGTACTGACTAATAGAAAACAAAACATGACTCTGCTAAAATGAAAGACAGAACTTCCAGAACCTCAGATGTCCCCACTACACTGCATGCTCATTGCATCTACTTTCAACTCCCTAGTAAAGGAGTGATTCGGAATTTTATTTAAATAACTCTAATTTGTTTACAACTTATCACATGAATATGTATCTCTATATAGCAGAGTATATAGTTTTATTTGGTTTCTTGACAAATTTGTGTTGAGAAAAATGTGTATGGGAGTCAAGCATACATTCTTAATGCTTTCTTTCCATCTTAGATGGCTTTGAAATGTAGCTCATTTTTCAGTCTTTCTAAAAAGAATATGTGCTAATATCTGTAGACAGCCTACTGCTAATAACCATGATCTGTCATTGGAATTGTCAAGAAAATTGGAACAAACATAGTATTGTTTTAAAAACATCATGTAACTCATTCTTTAAGTTCAATCACTTTTAACACTACTTTTATGTTGGATAATCTCCCAAGTCCTACAGAGTCATGTAAGATTTTTATTATTTTTCTTGATTCCTTTTCAGTGTTGCAAATTCTTCAGTACTGGAGATTTCACTTCATTAATCAGACAGAAATAATGGGAACCAACAGAATGGTTGTTGCAGGGGACAGTCCATAAGACAGAAACCCTGTCTTCTTCCCCTAGAATAGTTCTTCCTGTTTCCATGACATTTGTTTCAGCACAACTCTGTGTAACAAATAATAGGGAGTTATGTATTTGTTTGTTTTCCTCTTAAAATGAAAGTTCAATAATGTAGATAATTCAGTATTTATTTTATGTTCCTCAATGAAAGATCCAGCTCACATCAAGGGCTCTCCATCCTGTTCTTAATAGAGCATGTGATATTTGGGTCTTATTGAGTAGTAGTAGGGTCAGCAAACACCCTGAACATCTTGTTGGAAGACCTCAGCAGGCATCAGTGCTCAGGAAATCATCTTTCCTAGAGTTCAGCCCAGGGTTATCAGAAAAAGTTGATAAAAGCCTATGGGAAAGGAGTTAAGAAATAATAGGGAGCCAGTGAGATGACTGTGCAGGTAAGAACACTTGCTATACTAACTTGATAACTTGAATTTATCCATGGAACCCACATAAACATAGGAGGATAGAAGGAGAAAACCCACCGCAGAAGATACCCTCTGACCCCACATATGCACTATTGAATGCAAATACATACATGAACAAAAAAATAAAAAATTCTCAACATGCGCAATTTGACATATGCAAAAAAGTAATTGTTGCTGTTGTTGTTGTATTTGATGAATGAAAGAACAAGTTCATTAGTTTTAACATATTTAGTTTTCAAAACTAGTTTTCTGGACTTATGCTAAATTTATTTAAGAAATCTACAGGGACATCCTCTCCAGGGAATATAGCATAAAGCCTATATACATTTCCTCTGTTTTCCTGTTAAATACAGCTAAAACCTCTGGGTATCATACATTATCAAATATAAGAAGATAGTTTTATTTCTTGAGACAGAGTCTTGTAGCTCTGAACATGAATTTTGGACTTGTCTTGCTCCTGCCTCAGCCTACTGAATTCTGAGAATACAGATGTGAATACCTGATCCTGAAATTACTTTGAATAATCTAGAGAGGAAGCTATTATTAACATAGTAAAATTACATATAAAAAAGTTAGGAGGCAAGAAGACTAGGGGAGAATCAGGAAACACCAGAGTGATTCAATCTTTGTGTCCACGCCCCCATCAACTTTCTGTCTTTGATCCTAGCTTACATGTTGTAGGGAGAGGGCTGCTTATTTGTTCCAGCCACCCGGCTAGCTCAACCTGAAATAACTATACAGAAATTGTATTAATTAAATCACTGCTTGGCCCATTATCTCTAGCCTCTTATTAGCTAACTCTCACATCTTGATTTAACCCATTTCTATTAATCTGTATATCACCACGTGGCAGTGGCTTACTGGGAAAGATTCTAAACCAGCGTCCATCTCAGGCAAAAGATCCATGCTCTCTCTCTCTCTCTCTCTCTCTCTCTCTCTCTCTCTCTCTCCCAGAATTTAGTTTTATCTTCCCCACCTACCTAAGTCCTGCCTCTATCAGGCCAAGGCAGTTTCTTTATTCATTAACCAATATAAGCAACACATAGAAAGGACCTTCTACATTATTTCTCCTTTTCTGTTTAAAGAAAAAGAAAGGCTTTAACTTTAACATAGTAAAATTACATATAAAAAAGTTAGGAGGCAAGAAGCACAGTTAAAATACTTATATATACTTTATCTTTTATCATAACTAAGGAAAACTATAACTGTAACTATAAATTCTTCAACTCCATTAAAGACTCCAGAAGGACTCCATATTATCTATGTAACCTGGAAGTGCATTGTAAGCAACTTCCAAAACTCTAGAATTGACAAAGACATCTTGCTGCCTGGAAAGTTACCCAAAGTTCTTCTGTACCATTGGGGCATCTGTCTTTAGCCTACAGGCCCATAGTATCCAGCAAACTTTTCCATGAAGCAGGAAATTTCAAAGACAGTTCCATCACGTTCTTCTGTATCCTGCAAAATGTCTTGCAGACTCTTTTATGAAGCAGGAACCCTGAAGGATCATCTCACCTTTAGACAAGTTCAGCAGTCATTTTTCTGTGAGTACTGCATGTCCAGGCAAGAACAGCTTCTTGCTCAAATGGCTAACCAACTCCATAAGGATACCCATTTTCCTCTTGAAGTAATTGGTGCTGCCAGGAGTAGATGTGTCTCATTGTCATGAAAAGTCCTAAGTTATTAAAACTTTTAAATGCCATATTCTGAAGGTCTCTGAAAGATTTGAAGAATACCTATCAAACTGAAATATATCTCTATACATCTAGAAAATCTAACTAACATGACTACAAGCTTGACTATTATTATCCTTTAACAACCTATATTTCTTAATTATACATTACATTTTTAAAATGAACTACACAATCACAACACCTCAATCAAGAGCAGAAATATACATATAACAAGATTGACCTTAAATTTGTATCAATAAAGAAGATCCATACCAATAATAATTATTCATATCTATACCATATCCCCCTTTAAATGTAAATAAACATTATAGACAATATTTGGGAATCACCGCTTTCTCTTAGAGAGGTAAAAAAAAAAAGAAAGCAAAGTTATTGGGGACTTGGGTATTAGGACAAAACCAAAATAATACTCAAAGACTCTTCCCTACAATGGAGTCATTAATAAGACACAACTCTTACACTTGCCTATCTTGAAGCAGCTTTTCCCATACGAGGGAATATTTTATTTTTATTTGCTTGTGTTGGGGGATTGCCCTGTGTGTGCAGGTGTCCACAGATGCCAGAAGAAAGCACTAGACACTCCAGAGCTGGAGTTATGGACAGCTGAGGGTTCTCAGCATGGGCTGGGAACTGAACTTGAGTCCTCTGTCTTCCAGGACACTCTTAATCTCTGAAGTCTTTCTCCAGACCCGAATTTAATGTCTTTAAAAAGAAACATGTTGTTCTATCTTTATACAAGCTGGTCAAGGCCATATGAGTGTAAACTTCCACCAGGGTTGTAACAGAAAAGATTGAGAAGTGACTTGGAATAAGCTCAGTTGGTAAGGTGCTTGCCTAATGTGCAAAGCTTTGGTTTGTATTCTTATGACTGTAGAAGCCAGACTTGATTGTACGCACTTGTAATCCCATCTCTTGGAATGTGAAGGCAGAGGGATAAGAGGTTGAAAGTCATCCTCAATGACATAGAAAATTTGAGGGCATCCTCAGCAACAGGAGAGCCTATCTGAAAGAAAAAAAAAGTGGTAAAGAAAAGAAAGTAAAAAGAAAAGCAAGTGGGAGACGGAGAACTATTTCTCACTCAGTGTGGTTGTGGTTCCTGCATCTCTACACTGTCAGTGAGGACTCCCAAGGACCCTGGACTCTTGCCCTGCAGGGACAGAAGGAAGGTTTCTCTTCCCTTCTCTGTATGCGTGGCATCAAAGCAGAATTAGAGATGCAAAGCGTTAAACTATGGAAAACCAAAAAGTCACATTTTACCTCTTTAGGTCATATTTTATAACATAATTGCGAAAGATTTATACTTCAGATAGCCTAGCACTCACCTTCAGAAGGCAGGAGATGGAAGGGAAGTGAACACAAATGTTAATGCTAGAGAATTTTAAACCTTTCACTTACATTGTAAGAGCACATTTCGTCACGTGCTCAGAAGAAAAAAAATCTACTTAACATGACTTCCATTTCACGGGTTTTGAGTAAAAACATTACCTTATTTCCATGTAGAATCACTAACCAACTTGGTGATTACAAGTATGTTTTGCTAACTATTCTGAAAAATTACATGGTTGAATCGGCTTTCTCCCTACTCAGAACCAGAGGTGATAAAACTTACCTCCCACCCATATCCATGCAAAAGTGAACAAATATGGCTTTGTTGCTTAAAAACTGTTCATTGGGCAAATTTTATTTTTCCTGTTGTTGTATATAAATCCATTAGGTATGTATGCCACATGTTCTTTATCTGTTCATCTATTGATGGGCATTGTGACTATTACTGTTAATTGTCGACCTGCAGAATGGAGAATCACCTGCGAACTGGGTCTCTGGGCAAGCCTGTGGCAGAGTGTCTTGGCTGTATTAACTGAGGCGGAAAGACCCGCTGAGGTGGTTGGTACCCTTTCCAGGAAGACATCCTGGAGCAAAAGAGAAAGGGAACTGAACAGGTGTGGACATGCATCCCTGCTTCCTGGTCGTGGATGCGATGTGGCCTTCTCTCTGAACGTCCTGCAGCTCCATTCTGCACTATGATGGACTGCACCCTTGGAAGATAAGCCACACTAAGCTATTCATCCCTTAAATTATTTTGCCAGAGTATTTTTCACAGCTACAGAAAAAGAAATAAAGGTAGACGTTCAGGTTGTTTCTATTTTCTAGCTTGTGTGAACAGAGCAGAGCAGCAAAAGACATTAAGGTATCTCTGTATGTTGATTTAAGAAAACAAAGAACCTAGCAGTGTCGGTCATGCCATATGTCATCATGTATTGATTTGTGTGTGTTTAAGAGTGCTCCAACTCCACACCTTACATAGTATAGTTACTCTAATGTATGAATATTTAGGAACCATTGATACGAGAAAATAGAATTTCTCAAAGTAACTAATATTTTGTTTTTATAAATATTTTGTTTTACAAATGTACAATGAACCATGTATGAGATCCACAAATACATGTTGTTAAATTTCATAAAATTATTACAATCTATATGGTTAGTATATAACAAAACCCATAAATTAGTAATGGGACTGAAAGAATAGAAAGGCCTTTTTTCAGAATATTCAGAAACATTCTGTTAAACAATTCAAGGGTGAAAGAATAAAGAACAGCTAATATTATACAAGTATTCTTAAGCATAATGAGAATGGAAACACCATCTAGCAGATTTAATGGAAAATATTGAAAACAAAGCCTTAAGATCACGTCAAGAAAAATGAAAGGTTAACAAATATTTAAAATTTTCAATTAAAATGAACTTCAAGGTCAATAATGAAGTAAAACAGAATACAGTACATTAGAAGGAAATAATAACAACAAAAGCAAAATTTCAAGAAAATGGATGTTTTTAATGAAAGTACACATTATTTGGAAAAGAAAACTACACTTTTTGCCAAATTAATAAAGAAATGGAGAAAATAGACATGCAAAGGAATACATAACTGTAACAACATTGAAAGAGGAGACATTTTTTAATTTTTAAAATGTTGGGAAAGTATACTTTGTAAATCTCTTTGCAAATTGATTTAAACAATGTACAAATAATAAATTCATTTAAAAAGTCTTTTTTATCAAAATTGGTCCTATTAGATACTGAATGTTTCAACACACCAGTTTTTGTAGAAGAAAGACTTGAAATTGTTAGATAAATTCTGCACAGTTTACACAAGCCAGGCAATTCCCCAGAGGAAATGTGGCAGATCCTTCCAACTGGGTGGTCAGAAGCTACAGGATGGGTTTGAGTTGGAGGAAATGAAGAAAATTCCCCAACTTCTTTTGACATGAACGTAGGAATGACAGTTAAATCACACGAAACACACACACATGTGCACACACACACACACAGACACACAGACAAGGTTGTAACAATAAGTAAACATTAATGAAGATATAGTATGTAACCACAATACAATGGTAGTATTTATTTATTCATTTCAGGAATGTAAAACATATCCTTTATCTTTTTTTGTGTGTGTACATGTATGTATGTGTGTTTGTGTGTGTGTGTGTAAAATGTACATAGATTGCGTGTATGATTTTGTATAAATGTATTGATCATTGAGCATATATAAATTAGGAATAAAGACAGTATTTTCACATTCCCTTTTAGTATTTAACTAAAGTAAATATTTTGATCATGTACTTTAAATAAAACAATATAATAACAGCCTGTGAATTAAAAAAAAAACAAGTAAAAACTCTCCATTAGTCAAAGGTCAAGAGAGTACCCAAGAAACATGAGAGAACTGATGATATTGCCCAAAAGCAAGTAGAACGGTAAAAGCATGAATAATATATAAAAAATCAATAATTCTTCATAGCAACAATAACCAGTTAGAAACAAAGTGGTAGAGACATTTCTATTTTCTATTGCCAAGGAAAATAAAAACACACATGGAACCAAATTTAGTGGACAGTGAGCAGAATGTATAAAAAGTTTGTACAAGGGAAACACATCTACTTCTTCAAGAAGAGAAGCCAAAATGTATAAATTTTATACAATTCAATAAAGCACCATTAAATTCATTTCATGCAGGAAGAAAACTTGATATTAAATTCAATGTGGAAAATCTAATGCAGGAATCATTTAGAAAGGGGTGGGAAATATAGTTCAGTTGGCAGAGTGTTTGCCTAGTGTATATGAAGCCTGGATTCTATTCTCAGCACCACATTAAACAATACCCTCACATACCCTCACATACCCTCACATACCCTCACATACCCTCACATACACTCACATACCCTCACATACCCTCACATACACTCACATACCCTCACATACACTCACATACACTCACATACCCTCCTCACATACCCTCCTCACATACCCTGACATACTCTCTCACATACACTCACATACCCTCCTCACATACCCTGACATACTCTCTCACATACCCTCCTCACATACACCCACATACCTCACATACCCTCAGCACCACATTAAGCCAGGCATGTAGTATACACTGGTTATCTAGCCCTCCGGAAGTGTAAGAACAGTCAAAGGTCATTCTCAGTTACATAGGACCAGCCTAAAGTACACAAGGCCCTGTCTCAAATAAACAAATGAACAAACAAAACGCACCTAGACACCACATCCTTCCGTTGCAGGACACTGAGAAATCAGTCTAGAACAGACCATGAACTCTCTCCCTGCCAGCTAGCTTTTTGCAGGGCTGGAAGGTGCTCTGAAGTCTATTGGAGGAGAACAAACACCAACAGCCTTACCTGGCACAGTATTGCTCACTGATGCAATAGTGGGAAGACTCTTATGAGCTAAGCAACCTGTCTCTTGATTGAACTTTGAGGTCTGCACCACAGGAAGTAATCCATGCCTGGTATCAGAAATATATTTTTAAAGAAGAGCTTATGAAGGTCACAGGCCCTAGCTGAGAACCCACTACTGTGGGCTTGCTAGTGTTATTGCCAAACTGTCTTTTATTCCCAATGCGCATGCCATAGAGTTTTGCTGCTTGCAACCCTGGCAAGAGATGCTTCTTACCACAGTGGCAAGTAACACAGAGACTCGCAACTACTCCAAGTGCTGAGAATAAGCGACTGTGAATGCTCAGTGGGGCTGAGGCATCTATATTAACCTGCCTGGCCTTCAGAGGAAGGGGTTGACTACTGTGAAATGCGATCTTCTGGACAGCATATGGCTATTGCACAAGATCAGGTCACTTAAGAACTCCAGCATGCATTAGAAATGGGCTTCCAAAGCCACATCTAGCTGAAGAGCTATTGGCACTTTATAGCTGCTGGGAGAGGGAGAATCATATTTTGTGGGAAGCAACCAGTGATACGATGTCCATGCTCAGTATTTCTCTTTACATCTATGTGCATATGTGTAGCACTAATAAGACTTAGTGAATTCTTTAGAAAAAAAGGCATGAAATTGGAAGAGGGTCATTATTGGGGGAGGGGGCTGCTTGTTGGTTCCAGACCGCCCTAAAATAATCACCAGAAACTGTATTAATTAAATCACTGCTTGGCCCATTAGCTCTAGCTTCTTATTGGCTAACTCTTACATATTAATTTAATCCATCTCTATTAATCTGTGCTTCTCCACGTGGCAGTTGCTTACCAGCAAACTTTCAGCATATTTGACTCTGGCTTCTGTTCCATGGCTTCTCCCTGACTTCCTGACTTCTTTCTCCCAGCATTCAGCCTAGCTTTCCCTGCCTACCTAAGTTCTGCCTTGATATAGGTCCAAAGCAGTTTCTTTATTAAATATTGGTAATCACACCACACAGAGGGGACTCCCATGTCACCTCCCTTTTTTTGTTTAAATAAAAGGAAGGTTTTAACTTTAACATAGTAAAATTACATATATCAAAACATGTATCAAATAAGAATAAGAGTTACAATATTTATATCTACTTTATCTTTCATCATAACTAAGGAAAACTGTAACTATAAATTCTTCAACTCCATCAAAGACTGCAGAAGGATATGATATTACCCATGTAAACAGAAACTACATTGTAAGAAACTTCCAAAACTCTAAAATTGACAGAGACCTCTACTGCCTAGAGAGTCACCCAAAGTTTTTTTGTACTGTTGGAGCAACCATCTTCAGCTTACTGGACCATAATATCCAGCAGACTTTTCCATGAAGCAAAAAATTTCAAAGAGAGTTCCACCTATATTGGCAGTTTGTCAGTCATTTTCTTTTGTGTTCTGAAGAATGTCTAACAGACTCTTTTATATAGCAGGAACCCTGAAGGAAGGTCATATTGAAGAAGTTATGGGGGTAACTTGATAGAAAAAACATGGTCATATTTCATTGCATACTTGTACAAGATTCTGAAGAACAAAGAAAAACTGAAAAATATGAAACTGGAAGAAAGTTTTATATTAAGAGCCCTAGGGGGAGTTGAAAGTTGGGAGTAAGAGTGCATGTAATATGTTACAATGTATACTTGTACTAAAATTTCAAAGTATACTGAAAGCACACTATTAAAAAGAGAAAAGGATGGCTAGTGAGATGAAGAAAAAGTAGTATAGTCCTCCTGGAACACACAAACAGACCAGGAAAGAACAGACACTTCCTAAACAACCAAATAGTATGCAGAAGTTAAGTATATGAATAAATAACCTAACCAAGCTCTGAGGTAAAGGTTGGCATTTTAATAGATGATGACAGGGAAACTATCCATGATAGAAAAGATAAATGTCTATGTCTTGCACTGGATGTTAGAAAAAGATCTCTCTCTCCACAGGAATTATTGAGCTAAATGTTAATATTAAATTAGTGAGAGAAAATTTGTATTATCGTCAGCAACCCTAGTGAAGAGGTTTCTAATTTGAAGGCAATATCCAGATATAATACTTTAAAAGTTCATAAATTCTATGCTATTTGTAAAAACTAGTTGTGGTGACTATACTTTGTTGTCAATTTGTGGACAAATATCTGGAGTTAACTAAACCCCCCAAATGGTGGGACACACCTGTGAGTGATTTTTTTTTTCTTAATTTGAAGTGAGAAGAGACACTTTTAATCTTGATTTTTTTTGAGATGGAAGACTCACCTCTCATCTGGATCACACCTTCTGCTGGAAGCCTGTATAAGGACAAGGCCTGATTACTCTTATCTTGCTAGCAAGCCTATTCCTTCACTGGCATTAAAGTCTACTTTCTTGGGAGTCCAGTAAATACAGTAGACAAACTGAGACATCCAGCCTCGTTGACTAAACAATTACTGGATTCTTGAACCAGAAGGTAGCCGTTGTTGGATTAGTTGAAGCATGTCTATAAGCCATACTCTAGAGAACCTTGACTAATACGCTAGCAAACTTTTTGTGTAAAAACTAAACAAAACAAAACTGAATATCTAAATAAAAATGACAACCTCGAGAAAAATATATAGTACACTCTTCAGCTGAATTGTTTATTGTGTTTTCATGTATGTATGAGAATGTATATGTAGATGTCTGGGGTTGTGCCATACATGTAGACACACAGAAGTCAGCGCACCTGTCGATGTTCGTTCTCCATCAGTCTCCACTCTTTTTATACAGATCTCTCACTGAACCTAGAGCTGGGACAACACCCAGCAAGCCCTAGTGACTGTCCAACTTTTGCTTCCCACAGGTCTAACGTTATAGGTGTGTGCCTACATATGGCTTCATCTTCTTCCTCTTTCTCTTGTAGATCTAGAAATTCCAATTCACACCATTACAGTATATAGCTTAGTTTTTTTTGTCACCTTGAAACAAACAAAAGACACCTGGGGAGAAGGAGCTTCAGTTGGAAAATTGCCACCCTGAGAATAGCTTGTGGGTGAGTCTATGAGACACTGATTTATTGATGATGATTCGGGGGCCTCAGGTCGCTGTGGGCAGTGGCATAATGGACTTATTGTCCTAGACTGTGTAAGAAAGCCAGCTGCGCATGAGCAGGAAAGCAGGTCAATATTCAGGACTCCACCTTGATCTCTGCTGCAGATCCTGTTTCCAGGTTCCTGATTGAGGTCATCCCGTGACTTCCCTTGATGGCAGACGTAAAGGTTAGACTTAAGCAGTTAGATTCTCTGCTTATGTAATATGCAATAACCTGCAATATGTAATAAGCCCCTTCCCCCAGATCGATTTTAGTAAGTGTTCCCTCCTAGCAAGTAGAAGAAAACGAGGACACATAGCAAGTACTCTTATCCATGGAGTTTTTCCCTCAGCTCCAGACGGTTTGTTCCAAGCAGATGAAGAACTGCAGATGACTTTGTTGTGACCATCAGGAATTAGACATGTTTCTGTAACTCATGCTTCTGGAACTCTCCTTGCCAAAGGCCTTTCTTTTGCATAAAGTCTTCCTTGTAGTAGCTTTAAACAAAACACAGGCTTTAATTATTTGAATTACATTTACATGTGGCATAGATTTGAAGAATCTTTGGTTTCAAGTAAGGCTGTTCTTTGGCAGATTGAACAGAGAAGCATTTGATTGCAAAAGTCATGTCCACAACTCGATTCTATGCTAAATGGCAGGTGGTTCAGGATTGAAAAACAAATTTGTTTGCCTCATTCCCTAGTCAATTTATTGCTTTGATTTGTGTTTCTGCTGTGTATTCTGGTCTAGTCTGCAGGTAAATCCACCACAGCCTGTTTGAATAAATGGGTGTTAATGAATAGAATATTGAGCTTTTTCTTGGCTAATTTACTTTTAACAAGACATTTTAGAGTTAATTTAATCAAATGCCCTAGGAAGTTAGCAAGTGGTTTATTTAGTTCATTAAGCGAGGCAAGTGAAAGAAAATAGATACAATAAGTACTGTGAGGTGTAGGTAATCTTAGCTCTGCCACCTATTTTGAAATTGTTCAAGTGAAAAATGTAAACTGCTATCATTCATCACATTCCCCTCTGTCCTATGCCCTTGAGTAGTATATTGTTAATTTTGTTTTTATCCATTTTCATTAAACTCAGAAACTATTTTACTTGTGTCTTTAAACTATATAGAAAAAGTAGAGGCTACCTCTATGAAAATATAGCACAGACATTGAAAGAAATAATTAATAAACGGGACCTCTTGAAATTAAGACACTTCTGTAAAGCAAAGGACATGGTCAACAAGACATAATGGTAGCCTACAGAATGGGAAAAGATCTTCATCAACCCCACATCAGACAGAGGACTGATCTCCAAAATATACAAAGAACTCAAGAAATTGGTCATCAAAAGAAGAAATAATCCAATTAAAAATTGGGGTACAGACTTATACAGGGAACTCTCAACAGATAAATCTAATATGGCTGAAAGACACTTAAGGAAATGCCCAACAGCCTTAGCCATCAGAGAAATGCAAATATAAACAACTCTGAGATTCCATCTTACACCTGCAAGAATGGCCAAGATCAAAAACATTGATGACAACTTATGCTGGAGAGGTTGTGGATAAAGACAACACCCCTCCATTGCTGGTGGGAGTGCAAACTGATACAGCTGCTTTGGATATCAGTATGGCAATTTCTCAGAAAATTAGGAAAGACCCTTTCTCAAGATATATATATATCTTGTACATATATATATATATATCCAAAGATGTGCAATCATATCATAAGGACATGTGCTTAACTATGTTCATAGCAGCATTATTTATAATAGCCAGAACGTGGAAACAACCTAAATGTCCCTCTATCAAAGAATGGATAAAGAAGATGTGGTACATTTGCACAATGGAGTTCTACACAATGGGTAAAAGTCATATCTTGAAATTTGCAGGTAAATGAATGGATCTAGAAAACATCATATTGAGTAAGTGAATTCAAATCCAGAAATGAAAATATAATATGTACTCACTTATAAGTGGCTTTTAGACATAAGGCAAAGAAAATCAGCCTACAATTCACAAGCCAGATACATAGGCAATAAAGATGACCCTATAAGAGACATACATAGATTTGATCTACATGGCAAGAAGAAAATGACAAGATCTCCTGAGTAAATTGGGAGCATGGGGATCATGTGAGAGGGTAGAAGGGGAGTGGAGTGTAAGGGAGATGTGTGGATAAAAATGTACAGCTCAATAATAGCAATTTTAAGTAAGAAAATGCCACGATGAATGGGTACATAGGGAAGAAAACCCTGCATTCTTTCCTTACAATGATAGGTGCATTACTCTTAAATGTAATTGCCAGGTAAGAGGAAATGCATGGCAGTCACTCCTTCTTATGAGAAATGCCAGGCATTCTAAATCCATGTGTATTATTTAAAGCTTGCATTGCTGTTTTATCTTTTAATGTCTTTGACACAATTTTGAGGTAAACAAACAGATATAGTTTCTGTGTGATTATTTTAGTACTGGGTGACTGGGACGAACAAGCAGTTCTACTACAATAGACTGGCGCCCACATGGCCAACTAAATCCACACATAAAACCTGAGAGTGCTTAAAAAGGAATTCTAGACAAAAAAAATTACAGAGTTCAACACAGATTCTTGCTGTTTGCTGGCAGTGTGCCACAGCTCCTTTGTTTTCATAGAAGATGAGAACCTATGGATTTCTTCCAGACCAATATGGTTTGATAGACCATTCCCCCTGAAAGGGTTGCAGTGAATACCCTCAAAGAATTACTTTGCCCAACTGCTGACTGAGATGAACCTAGCACACAGGATACACCATGAAAGATCTGATTTACAGTGCCCCCAAACAAAATGAAGCAGTATGGACTATGCCCATATTCCCAAATATTGTTTTAAAATGTTTCTTTACATTTAAAAAGGAATATACTATAGAAATGGGTACTTTGCATTGGTATGAATCTTGGTTTTTTTGATACAAATTTAAGGTCAATTTTGTTATATGTACATGTATATGTATTTCTGATCTTGATTAAGGCATTGTGATTGTGCAGCTCATTTAAAAATGTAATGTATAATTAAAATATAGATTAATATAGAGTCATCTATAATTGTCAAGCTTGTTGTCATGTTAGTCAGATTTTCTAGATGTATAGAGATATATTACAGTTAGATAAGTATTCTTCAAATCTTTCAGAGACCTTCAGAATATGGAATTTAAAATGTTTTAATAACTTAGGACTTTTCGATGACAATGAGATACATTTGCTCCTGGCAGCACCAATTATTTCAATAGGAAGATGGGCATTGGAGAGGCTCCTTATGGAGTTTGTTAGATGAATTGGACATGCAGGACCTACAGCAAAATGACTTCTGGCCTTGCCTAAAGGTAAGATGGTCCTTCAGGGTTTCTGTTTCATTAAAGAGTCTGTGAGGCAATCTGCAGGATACAGAAGAAAGTGATTGGCAAACTGCCAATATGGGCAGACCTGTTTTTGACATTTCCTGCTTTATGGAAAAGTCTGCTGGATACTATGGGCCTGTAGGCTGAAGATGGATGCCCCAACTCAACAGAAAAACTTTGGGTGACTGTCCAGGCAGTGAGACATGTCTGTCAAGTCTAGAGTTTTGGAGGTTGCTTACAATGTTCTTCCTGTTTACTTAGATAGTATTATGTTCTTATGGAGTCTTTGAAGAGTTGAAGAATTTGTAATTATAATTTTCCTTGGTTATT
>NC_022020.1:12917754-12933305 GCF_000317375.1 Microtus ochrogaster | reverse complement strand
CCTCTGCCTCCTGAGTGCTGGGATTAAAGGCGTGCGCCACCACTGCCTGGCTTGATCACTGTTTTTTATATGTAATTCTACTATGTTAAAGTTAAAGCCTTCCTTTTTGCTTAAACAGAAACGAAGAAATGGTGTAGAAGGTCCTTCTGTCTATGTGTTGCTTTCATTGGTTAATAAAGAACTGTTTTGACAGGGAAGAACAGAAATAGATGGGGAAAGCTAGGCTGTATGCTGAGAAGAAGGATGGAGTTGAAGGAAAGCCATGGAGCTACCAGAGACAGATGCTGGGAATTTGACCTGGTAAACCACTGCCATGTGATGATTTACAGATTACAGATTACTAGAGATGGGTTAAATTAAGATGTAGGAGTTAGCCGATAAGAAGCTAGAGCTAATGGGCCAAGCAGTGATTTAAATAATATGGTTTCTGTGTGATTATTTGAGTTCTGGGTGGCTGGAATGTACAAGTGGTTCCACTGCAACATTACCACCACTACTCTGTGCAATGTGCCCGTGTTTCACTGGAGAGATTTTATATATTTCTGGAGATACTCTCTGAGGATCAGTCTCAAGAGTTCATCAGTTAGAGATTTATGTGCTTTTATAACAGATCACATACTCTTTGTGACACAGATAAGAGAGGGGAACTTAGGCAATCAGCATAGACACTTGCTGACATGCTAAAAGCATAAAATGTCTGCTGGTGAGAAACCTAGAAATCCTTTTTGTTGTATACATTTTCACACTAAGACTGGTTTCGATTTTCAGTGTGGATGCAGTTTGAAAGCAGTGCTCACTGTTGGCTTTCAGGAACAAGTGAGCATCATCCCTAGCAATGGGTGAGGCTGTACATCACCATTGTTGTACAAAGGCCTACATGTGTTTTAAGAAGGGCTTGTGTATGTACTTTTGGGATGAGATAATTGTATCACTTGGGTTTTGATCCGTTTCATTGCTGAGCTAATATTTCAAGAACAGAAACATAGAGGAACAAATGTCAGTCACTCCCTACCCCCATTTTGCCAGAGAATTTTCAGAAGCAAACCTCTAGGGAAACCAGATGAGACATTGCCCAATATCATGCCACAGAAATTATGACTGATATGCTTTCTGAGATGAGCAAAAGAGATTTTTGTATTCTATACACAGGATTATTTTTCAAATTCAGAGGTTAGTTATGCTCATGATAAAATATTAAAGATGAGTTGAGTTTATGATCCAATTGGAAAAATGATTTATATATGAATGATACAGGTATAAGGACTGATGCCTGAAATACAGTTTTATTGCAGTTAAACATCTACATGTTTATCCATTTGACGCTCATTTCCAAGCTTTTGACATGTTTCTTATCTTTTTGCAAAAATACATAAATTGCCTGTGAACAGAGAATAATTCATATTTTTTTCCTCTGGAGTTGGTGTTTCACAAGGCAACATTAGCCTGAAGAATATTTTTGAAGTAATTCAAGCTGCATAAACTGGAATGTCTTCTTTAAGCTCATAAGTTCTCCTTAAAATTGGACCCTACTGTGCCCAGATGATGCATGTAGTGGCCTATGGTAATTAAAATGGTTTTAGGTGAAGATCTTCCAGGAGGGTGTGGGGAGTAAATCTTCCATATGAGAATACTCTCTCATCCTCTGTGGGATGTTTTGTATTGAAACGTCCTTCAGTGAGAAAAAAATGATCTTTCTTTTCTGACATTGTAGTCCTCCTTGCCTTGGAGTAGTAACCCCGTTTCCAGTATCATGACTATAGCAAATAGAGCGCTAGAAGAAGAAAAAATAGAAATTCTGCTTAAATATCCAGGTAATGTTCTTGGTATTTCTATTGCAAAACTGACAGTGTTTAAAAACTGCATCTAATTGCCCAGTGATAACCAAAGTCTTCAGAGGCAGACAATAGCCCATGAGAACTGAATCTGATTCTAAAAACTCCTGATATACAGGCTTTCGAGTAGAGCTTTGAATCTGTGTTTTAAGAAGCTCCCGTGTCATGCCAATGCAGGTTCAACACTGACCATTAATGTGAAAGGAATTAGCATGTTTGTGGGGGGGTGAATCAAATTTCAGGAAGAGACACAGGCAACTGTATCTTTTGTAGTATTTAAAGAACTTTTCTTGTGTGTACTGTATGTGTGTCTATGTGTGTATATATATGTCTGGGTACCTGCAGAAATCAGAAGAGGATATTTGGTCCTTGGGGCTATAGTTACAGTTAGCTGTGAGCTGTTCACCAAGGGCCCTGTGAACCAAACTCCAGACCTTGGCAAAAGCAGCAAGTGTCTTTACCCGCAGCCATTTCTCCACCTAGAAACTTGTTTTTTTTTTAATGTTCTTTCTTTGTTTTGAAGGTTTTTCTCCACATTATTTTTCTCCTACATCCATTATAATTTTCAAATGTCATCTACCTCTGAGTTTTTACCTTTCATAATTGAGTATTTCCATAGTTAACTCATTTCATTGAGAAAAACCTAGAGCCCTCTGAAGCTTTCAAATCACTTCAACTTTAAACACAGTGTAGGTAGATCTGAATGTCAAGCTTCTTAGGAAGTTATTTATTTGTAGGTAATAAAGCATCATGGGGTCTTTCCAGAAATTTCTGAGTCCCCAAACTAACAGCTTTCTGCTAGTTATTTTAGACCAAATTTTAGGTTGAAAAACATTGACGTCCTTTTTTTGTCATTCTTCAAATATGGCATAACCTGCTAATTCCAGGTCTTTGGGACTTAATTTGGAAAAAAAGGAAATTATGTGTGATTATCTGAATTGTGTTCCTCTTGAGCAACACTAGTTGTGACTACTTCAAAGATGGTCGTTTTCCTAGTCACATATAAAATGAAGCACAACTCTGGTTGTATTGTTCGCTTGCTTTGGATCTTTATCTTTCCCCACACACTTTTGTTTGTTTTCTGCTTGAACTCATCTCAAAGCCATCTCTCAGTGCCTCATCCAGCACAGCTTCTATTTCCCACCTCCCTCTGCTCTGTCTGCACTGCTCTTTCCCTCCGTGACTTTATCTCTGTTCTTATGCTGTGTATGACTGGCTTCAATTAAGAAAAAACTGTTTGCTCGTTAAGACCCAGGCTTGCACAGACTTCTCAAAGATAAGTGTACTTATTGTAAGTGGACTAATCTTGTTCAGAGAAACACATTAGGACATTAAAAATAATGAGATTATTGGTTTTGGTTTTGGATAAACAGGAAGGGAAACTCTGTGTCAAGGTCTTCATTTGCTGGATGCCTCCTTCTGCCTTTGCTCCTTTACTTCCTTGCTTAATGCTTCATTCATTTTTAAGAGCAAACTCTAAAAGGCAAGAAGTTTTAAAACTACTTCCATGGCCTCCTACCTACTCCTGATCATTCAAAAGAAACTACAAGTATTTTTTCTTGCTACTAAAAAAGACATCATTCTGATTATTTTGATGGGTTTAGCATTCAGAACACAAAGAGATGTTCCAAGATCCTAGAGTCACAATATTTTCCCCTACCCTTCTGAAACAATGGAAACAAAACCTATTCTTAGAATTTCTTAAACAGCGCATTTGGAGCTCATAGAAGTCAACTCCACTCTTTTTCTGGCTGAGTAATTTCCTGCAAGAATTAGAAGGACAAGTATCCAAAGGCACCAGAAAATTGTACAACTTTACTCAGTTGTACCTAATGTTCTTGAGTTCTGTTAGTGTTTTTGAGTTGTTTGTTTTAAAACTTTTAGTGTCTTTCTCTTAGTATCTTATTAATTCTTTGAGAATTCCATGCAGTGCGTTTTAATGACATTCATGTCCCCATCTCTCAAGATCTTCCGGATTACTCTTTCCCCCTATCACTCCAACTTTCCATTCTCTCTTATTCTAAACAAAGTTTCTTAATTGATCAGTTAAGTCTGAAAAAAAACAAACCCATGTAACATATTTTGAAAGCTTCGGTTGTGATTGTGTCCAAAGTCGTGAGAGAATTTTCTACTAGGGAAATATGCACAGAATGCTCCCCCAGCTGCGCGTGGGTCAGTGGAGTCAAACATTCTCAGACGCTTTCTTGGCCTTCTTTACATTTGTGTTTCCACCCGGTATTCATTCCTCACAGCTTTGTTGAATGAAGTTTTTCTATCCTGAGTTAAATTAAGTAATGAGACAATGTGTTTAGTTTAGTGTTTACTGTCATTTATATGATTAGAAAATAACACTTCAATACATAATTAAGAATCTAACATTAAATGCCATGACAAGCCTAAATACACTTTTTTTTATTTCAATATGTTGTACATACCTTAAAATGTACATCTGTAAATGTATTCATCCACCACATGTTTTAACAATTACTTCAAAAAACTAAACAGGGCCTTGACAGATGTTTCAGTGACTACCAATTATTTTTACCCTTTCAGAAATAATGAATAGTTAGGTTCCCTGCACTAATATTACATAACTTAACTACTTGTAACTTCAGTGTCAGTGAACCTAGTGACCTCTTCTAGCCCCAAGAGCACTTACAGATATGTGCAATTAAGTGTACAGGCAGACACACATGAAAACATATATATGAAAAAATCTTCAAATTAAACAAATAATTAATTAAACAGGGTATTGACAAGATGACTCTGCAAGACATGGCATATGGAAAGCCTGATGGGCCGTGCTCTGTCCTGGCCCCACACAGTGGAAAGGAGGAAACGGACTCCTTTCAAGTTGTCCCCTGATGACTGTTCCATGATTGTCATGACATCTTAATTCTCACTACTTCCAATTAATTAAATAAATGTAATTAAAAACAAAAACTTTAAATAGAAGATATTGTATAGAAATATAGGAAACCCTTGCAGACTTCCTGGACTTAATAAATGCTAATGTGTTGTCCTATTTGCATTGTAAGTTACAATAAAAAAATTATAGCTACATTAGAAAGTTTCTATTGCAAAATCCAAGAGAATAATGGGAGAAAATTCATTGTCCATTTCTTCATGTCTTTTATTTAAGATTACTATGAATTCAGTCTAACTTCTGTCACTTCTAATTTTGTAATTTTACATATCATGTGTATATCAACAAATGAAATATAGCTGTTTTAACTTTGTTAATACCATGTTTCCAGTTGTTTTGCAACAGACTTTTATTAAAATGTAGCTTACCAAATTACAGATCTATTTAATTCACTCCTGTCTGTCCATGCTGCTAATGATGTACATATTTTAAACCATGTCCTTGTTGATGTTTAGGGTTTCTGTAGTTTAAAATAATACTATAATAAAATGCATTCACTCTCTTTTTTATTGGTTCTTTGAGTACAATATATTTTGATCATTCATCTCACTTCTCCAAATTCCTCCAAGGTCCATCTCCCCATTCTCTATCCACCCCACTTAACTTTTTGGCTTCCCTCTCTCTTCTTTCCCCTCCTCTCTTTCTCATTCTCTCTCTCAGCCATCAAGTTCAATTTGTTCCGCCCATACACTTGGTTGTGTATCCCTCCATGTGAGCTTAGTTGATCGTGCAGAGTCCATACCCTTAAAGAAAACGAACTCTTCCTCTCTGAGAGGCTGTCAATTGCAAATAGATTTGCATTTTTTTTGTGATGTGTAGCTATTTTTTGAAAACACAGAATATTGGAAAATATTTCAATAAATAAATTTTCTATTATATTGATAGGTTCTCTTAATGTTTTAAACAATGTGTCATATATGGACAATTCAAATTGGTTGGACAATTCAAGTTTGCCAAGCAATATATACATCAGACATTTGCATAGATCACCACAAATGACAGATTTTATAATGAGATCTCCTACACTTATTAAGTGCTAGCACTCCCCCCTGTGTATTCTCCGCTCATATTCTTTGTGTGTACTGTGTCAATTTTCTTTTTCTTTTTAATTTGTAGGAATTCGTCATGAGTTCTGGATATACTACCTTTGGTACTATGATGAAAATACATTCTTCTTCTGTTACTTCTATGTTAATACTCTGGTGAGTTGTTTAACACTTGATTTCAGTTATTAAAATTTAGCACATTATACTTTTATCTTTTGGTTCATGTGAAAGTGTAACTTTAATAATTATTGTTACAATTATTTTTGACATGTAGTTTCTCCTTGACATTTAATTTGAGAAGTAGTATTTTAACTTCAAGGAAACTTTTTGCTTGAAATGATAACCTTGATAGAAGTGCATAATAATTATTAAGCATCTATATTTCTGTGATATATAACATTGATGAGTTTTGAGTTCTTAAAGACTCAGAGATGATGTTGCTGGCTAATGGTGAATTTTTTTTTTTTTACTATTGTTTCATCTTAATTAAAATCTCAGTATTCAGGTGATAGCTCTTCAGGGCGATTGCCAGTGAACCATATACAAAACATCTCCAAGACAAAGAAACAGATGAATCCTACTTATCAGAATCAAATATGGTTGAATTCCTAAGTGACATGTTTCCTTTTCTTCCAGATCTAAGTCATTGGACACTCAGATTTTAGATAGCATAGTTTTAACACAGGAGAGAGTGAGAAGCAACAGTGACAGTGGCCTGACCTACCTAGTATAGTATACAACTGCAGGTTGTATTTTTCTCATGGGCTACAGCCTCTGGGCAGCAGAAATCCGTTGAACTTTTGAAGTTCAACTTCCAAAAGACTGTTTCCCAGAAAAGCTGAACGAATCACACTTTTCTATGTGTCTTAGTTAAGTGTGGGGTATTGTTCATATTGTGCCAAATATTAAGTGCAGAATAATGGCACTGTAATTCTGCTGCTTGAGTTCTAGGCTCAGAATACAACTTTTGTTGTAAGAGCACTACACACTGTAAATGTTTGCTCCTTTTTACCTTACTGTGTCTGAATCACACATCTACTAGTGACAGCTATCTTTTTATTCATTCTGCTTTGCCATTGCTTTTCTAGCTGAAAAACCTGTGGTCTGTGTAGGAATTAAATAAGCAAAGATGATTAAACATACAGTTTTGAATCAGTATGCAACTGTGTTTGAAGGACAGTTGAAATGCTCTCAACAACCTGAGCTTTTTATTCCCCAAGCTGCTTGCAGCCAGGACCCCTTTCATCTCCACATGCTGTTTGACATGTATTTACTTCTTTCAATAGTACCTTTCCAAGCACTGACATCAAGGACTATGTGTTCTTTCCAATCTGCACAGTTTCAGATGGAAGTGGAGCTAGAGGGTATGAGGAGATGAAATAAATAATTGTTTTAACACATAGTATGCTCTCGTAGGAAAGAAATCCTACACCACAGGCAAGCATACATTTGCAAGTCTTGCAGCATTAAGCTGAGCCTTAGAGGTCAGTTCATGTCCCACATGGTATTTTCTGGTTGCCATGGCAATTGCTTGTTTTCACTGGGCGACTGGTCGAATGGCCACATCTGTTCTTGCTGAACACTCTTTCGCCAGCTAGCAGAGAACAGAGGGAATAGAGTCGCTTCTCCGCATCAAGGGGTAGGTCGTAAATCTCAGGTCACAGAGTCACAGTTGCCCTCGAGTACCCTCTTTTTGTTTCTTGACTGCCCAAATGTTCTTGGGTTCTGCTATAAATGCAGCTAAATATGCATGTATTCAGGAGAGAAAGACACATAACAGTCCCCTTAGGCAATAAAGAAACATACATATGTATACACACATAGATAGAGCAACAAATTGAATACTGAAAACGAATAATGCTCACTGGCTCAGTGGTATTCAACATTACAGGTTCCTCTGGAACCTTAGTCACAGCTATGCCTCTCTGCTTAAATGGCATGCTATGAGTATGAGGTCCTTTAATAAGTTTTCAGATATCTTACTTCTGATTCTACATGAAGATAGAACTTTTGGCTCCTGAACACATCTGTACTAATCTCAGAGAAATAAATAGCAGCTTCACTGAGTCCACTCTTTTCTACTTCCTGCAACTCTAGAGAGAAACTAGTAATAACAAAAATGCATAATAGAGTTTGTGTCAACATTTGACTCTGTTAGACACTCACAGGAGAGAGAAATTTCTAGCGTTTCTGCCATGTCCTCATAAAATTGAAGCATCACAGGTATAGACTGAGGGAGCAACAGCACCGGATCTCTATTATTTTATGTCTGTCACTTTTCACTTTTCACACACTTCTAACATAATAGTGTTTTAATCACCTCTTTCACTAGGTGTGTGTGTGTGTGTGTGTGTGTGTGTGTGTGTGTCTGTGTGTGTGTCTGTGTCTGTGTCTGTGTCTGTCTGTGTGTATGTGTGTGGACCAGCAAACTGAGCTCTGACTTGGTAACATACTAAGCTTAAAATCAATTTCCTTTCCTGTTATTTTCATAGGATGGTAAGGAATGGAGTCCAAGCAACAAAAAGTGGAAAAATCGGACTGAGAGAAGCATGACATTAAATAGCTGAATCCAGACCTGAGGACATATAGGGAATAAGATGGAAAGCAAGAATCTAAATCCAAAGGTAGCAAAGAGCTTAACCCAGGGTGGAAATAACAGAGGATTCGGGTTAATGACAAGATCCAAGATCTTTATTCACATAGACAGGGTGTGAATTTACATCCTTACCTTGAGGGGTTAGCAGGATTCTAAGCAGTGTCAGACTGTGCTGCATGAACACAGATCAAGGAGTAGAAAGTGCACACCTGCCTAGGGTTATACACCTGCCTAGGGTTATACTGATCAAGGAGGGGAAAGAATGAACAGGGAGGTTATCCCCTGACCCTGAGAAATATGAGGAATGAAGGAAGGAACTACATTCTTTCCAGGACAAGGTTTATGTCCGTCCGGTGTTACATGAAAAAGACCAAATCAAAAGCCATTAAATTTGGTATACAGAGTCTTTAATGTATTTTCATACCCAAATTGTGATTGGAAGTCAAGAACATACAATTCTGTTGCCTTCAATTTCCAGGGAACAAAAAACTAAAAATCTGCCACACTTACACATTGAAACCCCCATGAACACTCTCAGTGATGACCTCTGTAGAACGTCTGAGTTGACGAATCTACTCTTATTTGTGGATGGTGTGTATCCTCACTCTATGGGCCAGAAACATCTGGTTTGGAAACCTAGAGCCCACTCTATGTATCACTTCCTCTGACCCTTACTCAGGATCCTATGTAACATCTTTGATTAGAAGTTGGTAGGCACACTTTCCTGAGAGTTTTGTTAGATGCAATAGCAAAAAATAGTCCTGAACAGAGAGTTGAGGCAAAGCCCTAGATTTAGAGCAGGAAGGGTCACAAGTTCTGGTGGTCTGTGATTTGTAGCTGATGCCTGTTGTTGAGGCAGTTTCATGGGCTGGAGTTCTTCACTTGTGGAATGCAATGCTAACTTTAGGCAATTGGTGTTATTATTTAATTAAATCACAGAACACCCAGTTAGAGTCTGAAAGATTACAGAACTAGTTGTTGGTGTGAGATGAAAGCTGGCTCATTTGATGTCAGAAGTTTTCTGTAGGTAGAAACTGGTCATTTTAGCTTACTTTATCATTACTGCAAACACAGCAATTAACATTGGAGGGCAATAAGAGAACCATAAGCAGATCTCTAAAGTCAGAGTTTCTGAGGGGAACCAAAGGACATGGAGTTATATGCATATATTGATTAGTCTATCAGTTATTCTTACCTGGCAATATTGACATTGGATGAGGACACTATAAGAAATATCATATCTTTCTTTCCAGTTGCATGGTAGGTGAGGCACAGAATTCCAGGTATTGTTAACAGGAAGGAAAGAGCTGCTTGTTTCTTCCTGGCCAGCAGCTAACTTTCTCCTGAAATAATTACACAGAATTAAACCATTGCTTGGCCCATTAGCTCTAACTTCTTATTGGCTTACTCTCATGTTTTAATTTACCCCATTTCTATTCATCTGTGTATCACCATGTAACAGTGGCTTACCAGGTAAAATTCCCAGTGTCTGTCTCTGACAGATCCATGACGTTCCCTGACTATGCTTTCTTCCTCCCCAAATTTACTTCTGTCTTCTCTGCCTACCTAAGTTCTCCCCTATCAGGCCAGGGCAGTTTCTTTATTTATTAACCAATGTTAGCAACACACAGAGGGGACTCCCACATCAAGGTATTGAGGTGACGGTGAACTCGTGGCAACAGTGGCTTTTCTCTCAAGTCACATGTTTGCAAAGACAGATGGGATATGAATCATTTCATTTTGTTAGTCAGGATTCTTCATAAATGACATCCCTAAATATATTTATTTCTGCCTGTCTTTCATCACCAGCCATTTCTTAATTTTTTTTTACTTTCAGTTGAATCTCTCTCCTTTTTCTGTGTTCCACCTTCACCCTACCACCTGTGCTTGCTGTCTGGTCCTATAAAAATGGGATGATATTGTAATATAAACAGACACATTGATCAATGGACTCTAATTGAAGACACAGATATAAATACACATACATATGGACACCCGACTTTTGATTTTAAAAAAACCCAAAAATACACACTGGGAAAAAAAAGTATCTTCAACAAATGGTGCTAGTCTGACTGGATATCTGAACGTAGAAGAATGCAAATAGATCCGTAATTTTTACCCTGCACAAAACTTGAGTCTAAATGAATCTAAGACTTCAACATTAAACCAGATACAACAAATCTGATTGAAAGAAAGTGGAAATAGCCTTGAATTCATTGGTATAGGAGATAACTTTCTGAACAGTAAGCCATGAGCACAGACACTAAGATCAACAATTAATAAATGTGACCTCAAGAAACTGAAAAGTTTTTGTAAGACAAAGGGCACTATCATTCAGACAAAGCAGCATCCAAAAGAACAGGATTTTTCCATTCTTTGAGATTTGCTCCTATAAGACCATCAATTGTCTGTGTTTTTGTTTGTGTAGTCAACTTCCTTTGGTTGGAGTTTTCCTTTTAGTATTTTGTGTAGGGCTGAGTTTGTGGCTAGGTAGTGGTTGAATCTGGTTTTGTCATGGAATATTTTGTTTTGTCTTTCTATGGTAATTGAAAGTTTTGCTGGGTATAGTAGTCTGAGCTGGCATCGATGGTCTCTTAATGTCTGCATATGCTTGACTATGATCTTACGGCTTTCACTGTCTCCAATGAGAAGTCAGGTGTAATTCTGATAGGTCTAGTTTTATATGTTATGTGGCCTTTTTCCTTTGTAGCTCTTAATATTCTTTTTTTACTCTGTATGTTTAGTCTTTTGATTATTTTGAGGCAAGGGGACTTTTTTTGATCCAGTCTATTTGGTGTTCTGTAAGCTTCTTATATCTCCATAGGCACATCTTTTCTTTAGGTAGGGAAAGTTTTCTTCTATGATTTTGTTAAATATACTTTCTGTGCTTTTGACTTGAACTTCTCCTCCTTCTTCTATAGCTATTATTTTTAGGTTTGGCCTTTTCATGGTTTTCCATATTTCCTGGATATTTTGGGTTAAGCTTTTGTTAGATTTAATGTTTTCTTTGACTGATGAATCTATTTCCTCTATTGTATCATCAGCACTTGAGATTCTCTCTTCCATCTCTTGTATTCTGCTGTTCATGCTTGTGTTTGTGGTTCCTGATTGTTTTTTCATGATTTCTGTTTCTGTAATTCTTTTGGCTTATGTTTTATTTATTGTCTCTATTTCAGTTTTCAAGTCTTGAATAGTTGTTTCTTATGTTTGATTGCTTTTTCTTGGTTTTCTTTAAGGGATTTGCTGATGACTTCCAATTTTTTGTTTGTCTTTTCATCCATTTCTTTAATGGAATTTTTCATTCCCTCTTTAAGAGTTTCAAACATTCTCCTGAAGTTATTTTTTGGATCATTTTCTTCTGCTTAATCTATATTTGGTGGTTCAAGTCTTGCTGTTGTCGGGTCTTTAGGTTTTCCTGGTGTTGTGTTGCTCTTTGTGGTATTGTGTGTGTGTTTTACCTTTTCTACTCATCTTTTCCTCTAATAGGTGTGGTTGGAGCTGTCTGTGATTCTGTTGATTAATCTTCTAGATGCCAGTGAATCCAAGGCTCAGATGGTCGTTTTTTGTGATACAGTCAGTGCAACAGTTCTAGTTCCTGGAGGTCGCTCACTGCTCCCAGGCTTTGCTCCACTCCCTTGGAGTTTGATTTCTCAGGCCTGCTCTAGCCTAGGTCATTGGCTCAGACCTGATTCTGTAAATGTTGGTGTATGAGGTCCTTCTGTCTATGTGTTGCTTTCATTGGTTTAATAAAGAAACTGCCTTGGCCTTTTGATAGGCCAGAACTTAGATAGGTATAGAAGACCAAACTGAATGCTGGGAAGCAGGGCAGTATGACAGGTGCCATGAATCTCCTGCCTGAGACAGATGTAGGTTAGAATCTTGCCCATAAGCCACAATTATGTGGTGATACACAGATTTAATAGAAATGGTTTAATCAAGATGTGAGAGTTAGCCAATAAGAGGCTAGAGCTAATGGGCCATGCAGTGATTTTAATTAATACAATTTCTGTATGATTATTTCAGGTGTAAGCTGGTGGTGGCCAGGACAGAACAAAAGGACCCGCTCCTCCTGTAACAATTGGTGTCTCAACATGGTCAACTGACTCCACATAAAATCTGAGAGAACTTCAAAATGAATATAGAGTTTAACAGAGTTTTTGCTGTTTGTTGGCAGTGTGCCACAGATAGCTGTACAAAGAAAAAGCAGTGTAGTATTAAAACAGGGCTTCCTGCCAGGTGGTGGTGGCGCACACCTTTAATCCCAGCACTCAGGAGGCAGAGGCAGGCAGATCTCTGTAAGTTCGAGGCCAGCCTGGTCTACAAGAGCTAGTTCCAGGACAGGAACCAAAAGCTACAGAGAAACCCTGTCTCAAAAATCAAAAAACAACAACAACAACAAAAAAAAAAAAAAACAGGGCTTCCTGGGCTGTGCTGCCAGTGCAAACTCTGGCTATGAAGCATTTCAATGGCTTCTATGGTACCAGATATTTGTGTGCCCACTCAGGATCAGAAAGAGAGTACTCTTAGACTATACCAATGGCTCAGCCCTCTGCCTGGGCAGGTGGCAGTTTCTGCTCTACTAGGCATGGACAAGCAGGAAAGCATGGGGGAAGGGGAAGGGAAATGGAAGGAGGAGAGGAGGTGGAAACTTTTAAGTAAAAATAAATAAATAAATAAATAAGTAAAAAGAATAGATAAATAGTTATAGTTTTCCATTGTTATGATAAAAGATATAAATACTGTAATTCTTGCTTGATAACTGTTTTGTTATATGTAATTTTATGATGATAAATTGAAAGCCTTTCTTTTTTGTTTAAACAGAAAAGGGGAAATGGTATAGGAGCCCCTTCTGTCTATGTGTTGTTTTCATTGGTTTAATAAAACAACTGCCTTGGCCTTTTGATAGGCCAGAATTTAGATAGGTGGAGTAGACAGAACTGAATGCTGGTAAGAAGGGCAGTGTGGCAGATGCCATGGATCTCCTGCCTGAAATAGACATTGGTTAGAATCTTGCCGGTAAACCACAATCACATGGTGATACACATATTTAGTAGAAATGGGTTAACCAAGATGTGAGAGTAAGCCAATAACAGGCTAGAGCTAATGGGCCAGGCAGTGATTTAATTAATACAATTTCTGTGTGATTATTTCAGGTGCAAGCTGGTGGGAGGCCAGGACAGAACAAAAGGACCTGCTCTTCCTGTAACAAAACATCTTTGATCTGGATCAGTTTCTGCAGAGGTCCCTGGCTTGTGGTTGGTCTTGTAAAGGAGTCTGGCTCCAGTGTACTCCTTTGAGGTTCCCAGGCTTGAATGCACCCAGACCTGCAGAGGACCTGGCTCACGCTTACTGCCCCTGATGTCCCAGACTCAGGCTCAGACCTGCAGAGGTTTCTTGTTCCTGCCTATTCCCTTTGAGGTCCCAGATCAACTGCCAGACCCACAAAGGCCCTGCTCAGGCCTACTTTCTCTGAGGTCCGAGACTCATGCCTGAGCCTGCAGAGATCTCTTGTTTCTGCCTACTCCCTCAGAGGTCCCAGATTCACACCCAGACCTGCAGAGGTCCTGGCTCATGTCTAGTTCCTTGGAACTCCTAAACCCATGCCCAGAGCCACAGGGGTCCTGGCTTAGGTCTACTCCCTTGAAGGTTCCAGATTTATGTCCAGACCTTCTGCAGTCTCTGGCTTTGGCTCACTCTCTTAGCAGTTGCTCCACTGTATCTGTTCTGGTGGAGTTCAATGTCTCAGGTCTTCTCTGGCCATGGTTGATGGCTTAGTCCTGGTCTGCAAATGTCCTGAAATGTTTTATAAATCTAGAAAACTTAACTAACATGACTACACGCTTGACTGTTATAGATGATTATCTATTAACCTGTATTTCTTAATTATATGTTACATTTTTAAATGAACTTCATGAACACAATACCTTAATCAAGAACAGAAATATGCATATAACAAAATTGACCTTAAATTTGCATCAATAAACCAAGATCCATACCAAAAAAATAGTATATTGCTCAGTTTTTCTATATAGTATATCCTCCTTTAAATCTAAACAGAATTTATAAACAACCATTTAGGGAATTTGGGTATAGTTCTCTTCAAACTGCTTTCTGCTTTTTGTTAGGTGAAGTATTTTGGGGAGTGTTCACAGTGACCTTTCAGAGGGTCTTCGTCCATAAAATCACATTAGGCTGGAATGAATCCATAGGGTCTCATCCTGTGTGGAAACAAGAAAACCTCTTTTCCAAAGCAACATATCCTTGGATTAAAATTTTGAAGTTAAGAAATCTTTAAAACATATAGGTTGGTTCAGCTTAGCAGCCCATACAATGAAATGACTCTCTGTACTTAGCTCCTTCACTGTCAAATAATTTTTAAAAACCCACAATAATATACATAATCCAGACTCTCTATGTGTATTCTGTCTTTACGTGGCTTATTTTTCTTACTGTATTGCTTTTTCGAGAAATTTAATATTTATTTTATTATATTTATTCCTTTAATTTATGACTGACTGTACTCTTCTATATTATATTTATTGTCTCTTTACACTTTTCTTCTCTCTCCCAACCATATGCACATTTTTTAAACACACTGTATCTCATTTAGAGGTCATTTATGTTTGAATCTGTCCTACTGTGTATCTGAAATCCTTTTTTTTGTCCAGGAGTGCTTTTTAAAATGCCAAATAGCATTACTATTCTAAGGTTACTTTGCCTTTTGGCTCTCCCCAGTCCAATATGTCAAAGGTCTATTTATTGCCTCTGAAAGCCATGCTCTTCACCCCAGATCTAGGGTCAGGTCACAGCAGGTCTCTGTTGCCATGAAGCAAGTTGTAGCACTCTGTTCACAAACCCCATTTAAATGATCCACAGCTGAACCTCCAGAAAGAGTCAGACTTCATACCGGCAGCATGGCTCAGGAAGCCACCATAGTTTTTTTGTTTTTATTTTCTTGTCTTTTTTCTTTTTGAAGCCACTGATTCAGGAAGACCTCTCTTAAAAGAGCTGTGGCATGCTGCCAGCAAACGGAACAAGAAGCTGTGTAAAACTCTCTCTCTCTCTCTCTCTCTCTCTCTCTCTCTCTCTCTCTCTCTCTCTGTGTGTGTGTGTGTGTGTGTGTGTGTGTGTAATTCCTTTTTAAGCTTTCT